>NC_083744.1:18057849-18357849 GCF_033458585.1 Syngnathus typhle
TTCCAAATGTGTTTTTGTTGAGTTGCGTTGTGTTTTCATTGAATTTCAATGTTTTGTGCTGGCAACCAAAACAAAATTCAGTCAATAATAGATAGCAGCTAGGAGGGACGCTCTTCATAAATGAACAATTCCAAAGTGCAATTTTTTGTTTTTTTTGTCTCCGGCTGGGGCAATGAGAACATTCGATTCAATTGTTGCAGAAAGTGTACGTCGGCCTCCTTTTTCTGTCCCCCAGTCTGTTTTGTCACTCGTAAAACGTTGTTTCTATTTATTGCTGTCCACCGAAGCATCCGTCGCTGGCCGTATTCCCAGCCAGCGAGCCTTACAAAAGCAGATTTGATTGAAAAGACAGACGAGCAATCTTTGGACTGGATCTCTTTTGAAAAATATATTATGACATAATCATGTTTTCTCCTTCAAAGCCCGGCGGAGAGCCGTCCGTGCGTCTGTCAGATTGCCCCGGCCTCCCTCTCTCTCGGCCCAGCAGAAACAGCCGTCGTGTGTTAATAGAACCCAGAGGCGCTCTGAAACCCGACTAGCCATTGCGCTTTACGCGCTCAGCCAGGAGATTAAAGTCGGGGAAACATTACCGGGGGCCGGATAATTGCCCCCCCCGCCCGCGTCTCCAGCAGACAAAAGACAACGCTGGGCAATTCCCTGGCTAAATTGTGGCGAGAGGCTGAAGGATCCTTCAAGGCTGCGGCAAATTGGACGCTGCTGTCCGTCGGCTCTGGATATTATGAGCCTTGGCCTTAATGACAACTTGCACTCTGATAATGGAGTGGAGGCACCAGATAGAGGGGACGGCCTTGCTCGCCACTTTGCTTGCTTTCATGTTTTGAAATGTCTCCTCCGAGTTTTTAATTGAAAGTGTTTGCACCACTCATCCATCCGTACACCTGCAAGCAATCGCCAGCCATCCTAATAGGTTCCTTTGGCCTCCATCCTGATTCCCATTTGGCGTCTTTTGGAAGTTCAGACGCTATTTGAGTCCACTAAACACAAGGTTTACATGTGATACGCCATTATTAATGATTAGAAAGGATTGAATTTCTCGTTAGCGTGACGGCTAACCGGAGTCCGTCCGTCCGTCCGTCCCAGCTGACAGCTGCTCCAGTAATTTACGAATGAATTAGTTTGTTCTTGATGCGTTTGTCAATTTGCTTCATTCAACAAATCGCTTGAAGTGGCCATGAGCAGACAGCAATCTGCTTCATTTTTATTCCGCAAAACTCATTCATCCAAATACTGTGCGTCGGCTACCGCATCGAGTTGACCCAGTTTCGATTGCGGTTCGATGAAAACGATACGTGGGACCATTTGCCAATGAGCAGCCTTCATTCCGAAAACTGCTTTCAAGCATGCTGATAACCTTGAGATGGACGAGAGGGGGGGTTAGGGTTAGGGGGGGCATCTCCAGCACTTAATGAGTTGCTGTGAAGTGTTAAGTTTGTGTCCAAATTAACAGAAGCCTTTGTCAGGGCTCTCATTTGCTCAAGCACATTCACTCGCTCACCATGCAATGTTCTCCCTCTGCCTGTCTGTCTGTCTGTCTGTCTGGCTGGCTACCTGCTCGACGCTCCAGCGGCTCTGTGCTGTCTGGCTTCGGGCTCCTCATTGGTCGTGGCGCTTCATGTTTGGAATTAGCCGCTTAATGAGAACAAAAGGAATTAATTGGTGCTTTTAAGCCTAATGAGACGCTGGCTAAATTAACAGGCCTTCATCAATAGAAACAAATCAAATCTTCCAGCTTGTTATTGTGACAAAGCGTTTGACAGAATGATGACTAGCAGGTCAGGAGAGACCATCTGTGCTCTTCTAAACCAGTGCAGAGGGGGGGGGGGGGGGGGCGAAGTGATGGCGATAAGAGAAAAGAGTGAGTAAAGAAAGTTGAAGAAAGTCGCTTTATTCATCATCCTCTAGCATGATACCACTGTCCAGCCATGGTTAGAAAAGAAAGAACCCCCCCGAAAAAAAGCCACGTGCATTAGCATGTGAAAGGTACTTGCTTGGGCTCAGAAAGAGCTCTGATTTGGAGGGATATTTAACCTCCATTCATCCAGCAACAAAAGCCTGGCTGTCACGCTGAGAGCTCTGCTTCAGCCTGATTGGGGCTTGCGAGAGGGGGCAAGAGGCCAGGAAGGGGGGGGGACCGCTAGGATCACAGACCTCATTTGTTCCCCCTCTTTCCTTCAGCCTGTCTCTATTCCCACTGAAGAGGCGCATTTCCTCTCCGAATCCGCCCGCCCGCCCGCTTCCTCTTCCCTCAAAGTTGTAAATGAAGGAGCCGAGGAATAAATTGGACGGGAAGGGGAGGAGTAATACATCTCCATCATGTCCGCCGACCTTTTATTTACATCACGGAATGACGCAGTGAGGAAGCTGGAGACGTGACGGAAGTGCTTATCGGCATGTGGTTGGCCCCGCCTCCGCCCGCATTCTGCCCACCCAGCCGGGCCGGGCCGGTTTGTGGACGATGAAGAAAAAGGCTTGCTTTCCTGCGCCCAGCAAATAAACAGGCTGTGTCTTTAGGGGGGCGGGCGGGCGGTTGGGCAGGCGGTCTGTCTCGGTGTTGTTTAGCTCTCTGGGCGGAGATAAGGAATTCTTTGATGGGCTTGCGAGAAACGAGAGCGATTTATAGCGGCTAATCTGATTTGCGCTGAGATGCTGTGGTCATTGCAAGGAGCCGTAATTACATGGAGGGAGGGATTAGGCGCACACCCCGCCGGGCAGCTCTCGACCCGGTGAGATGGTTCAAGGCACGGGAACTGCTTGTTGCCGCGACAACTGCTGAGCAGTTCATGGTGCAGATTAAGCATTTTGAGGGACTGAGAAATGAGCTTTTGGAAAACTCCGGGCAGGGGAAAGGAATGTTGCATCAATGGGAACGTTGCAGCTTTGCAGTTGTACTTTTAGGTTCGAGATGATAGCTCCCATACTGCTGATCTAAATGGGCTTGGAGGGTCTGCCGTGACCTGGTTTTTCATAGTACTAGACATGTTTTTTCATCTGGCAGCATCAGCAGCTTTAGCGTTAGCCTCAGTTTAGCACACTACGGGCTGACGACCTTTGCCAAACAAAGAATTGCATCTTCAATCTAGGTTTATTTTATGTAACAAGTGGATGGATGGAAGTGGGAATCCTAATTTTTCTTTTGATGCAGTATCATCTACTACAAACGGGCTACACCCAGGACTGGTCAGCAGTTAATGGCAATGGTCATACGGCGTAAACAAACAAGCAAAGTGGAGTATTGACGTGATGTCATCCTTTGAGTCACCTGTTTCCAGAAAGCACATTCCATCCATCCATCCATCCATCCATCCATCCATCTATCCATCCATCCATCCATCCATCCATCCATCCATCCATCCATCCATCCATCCATCCATCCATCCATCCATCCATCCATCGGCATCCATCCATCCATCCATCCATCGGCATCCATCCATCCATCCATCGGCATCCATCCATCCATCCATCCATCCATCCATCCATCCATCCATCCATCCATCCATCCCGTCCCATTTTGACTCTCAGCCTTGCCATTCTGCGCACGTTTTTGCCCCTTTTGCGCATATTCAGAACCTCTCCCTCGCCTCGCCATATTTATCAGCCGTGCATTCGAAAGAATCGCACCCTCGCTTCATCCGCAGCGATGACTTCCACGCTTGGCTGGCGTTTGGAAAGCGCGCTTGGCTAATCCACTCATTGCTTTGTGCCTTTGGCGCCATCAAGCATAGGGCACCCGCTTGGATGCCCGTGCATAAATTACCGCCACACAACATAAAGCGCCGGGAGGATTTTCCTTAACGATCGGCAACGCTTTAAACGCTTCTGCTTCAACAGTCGATATTGCTCAGCCCATTCAATGATTCCGCGGCCCGTCCCTCATTAAGCAAATCCTGACCTTGACACGTCTGCCCTATTTCTCCTCCCCCCAAACGACTGTGTTTGCTCAGATATTGGCTGGCAAATCCATGCATATTGATAAGTGGTTTGCCGTGTAATTGAAAATGTCAGTTATGAGGCCGGTCGGCGCAGACAAAGGTCGGCCCCGTGAATAAAAGCTGACAGCGTTGGAGGGAAGGATGGATTCTGGTTTTATACGCTTGAATGAATCCACCCCCCCCTTCCCCGACATGGGCGCTCATTATTTGCCCAACGGGCCCGCACTAATGACCAGAGCACATTGTTGTAAGCCTGAGCTAATTACATGGAACCCCTCTCCATTTTTATACAGCATCGTGCATTGGTTTGCACAAAGTTGATTGAAATTCAAATGTGCTGGCAAAGGTCAGATTGTTCATCATTCATATCTCATGGTCTGGGTAAATATCCACGGCTCCAAGATTCGATTGGACTTATGAATATTTTCATCAAATTGGTTAGCCCGTGAAAAAAAGCAGATGTCCCTTTGGGATGCGCACGCGTCGCCCATTGCGCAACCACGACGTGAAACGTCCATCAAAAGCGGATTTTCATTTCAATTGCTAAAAAGGATTTACACGCAAAAGAATATATAGTAGCAACTAAAATGACTTCATGCAAGATGTGGAAATATACGAAGCAATCGTACCTTGGGGTGTCATTTGAGTGGTGAGCTCAGGGAGGAGTCAATAGATTTGCCTCTGGTGTCTTCTCTGAAAACGACAAATCGAATTGATCAGTTGGACTTCATTGCAGCTGCAGCTGGTGCAAAATGTGCGCTATAAATAAACTTGGATTATGTTTGTATTGTAATTTTACAGCCCTGATATATACCATGGAATTATTTCTTTCAACAACAACAAAAATCGAATGATGGAATATTGTAATATTTCAAACACTCATCTCCACAGGGGGGCCATCCAGAGGTTAGCGTGCTTGCCACCATTTCAACCTAAACAAAGATTTGAAGCTCAATCCCCAGGATTGACCTTCACGGCAACTCAACCCCCTCCGGCTGAGTAGTGACTGCCTGCTGGTCCTTTAATCGATTGCTAATGGCTTCAATTCCAACGTTGAAGCGCTGCTTGGCCGGCCGGCCTTGAGACTGAATGAAGCGGAACTAGCATTTGCGGCTTTATGAGCCGGCCGTTATAGTGCAGTGAGAGACCTCTATCGGGCACGCTCCGTAGCGCTGCACCATTGCCTGATGGTTTTCTTTTTCTTCTTACGTTTGTTCTCTCTCGCTGCTTTCGTTTCAGTGCGTTCCCTTTACTGTACACCGTGCCCTCCGGCGTTTCCATCTATTCAATCGGCAACAAAATAGCTTTGCTGCATTTTTCACAAGCCCTGATGGGACTGGTTGGACCTAACGACCATCTCTCCCCGGTCGGTACACGGCATTTTATCTTGAAAGCGTGGCATTATTTCTCACTTTGCAAGTCGGGCTCACGTGTCTTTTTGATCACGCGGACGATGATATAATAATTGATGAAAGTGGCCTGCGCCGTGTGACGGCGATGCGGCGGCTGCTGCTGCTGCGCGAGAGCTTTGGCACTCTGGTCGGCCGCTTAACAGCCCGCCCAGGGCTCCGCCCAGGCCTCCGCCGCAGTCCTCTTAAGAGCTTACTCTGGCTGAAATGCAAACCTAAGCAGCCAGCACTGCTCTACATTTCACAGCCGGTCCCAGCAGACATGTGCTCTTTGAAGCATTTCTGGGCCAGGGATACAAGTCTTGTTTGTTCAGTGCTTCTGGAGAGGGAGCCAAGCAAGGAAAAGCTTTTTTTCATTTTTCTTTCACCACTGTAGAGTAACATTCTTTGACGTCTTAACAAAAATCCTTGTATTGTCACGCCAGATGCCTTGGTAGAAAACGATGAGCGGCGAGGCTACGATAGGTTGCGGGTGTCGGATGATCCGGTACTTTGGGCTGGAGAGGCTCACGGCAATCTCAGCAGTTGAGAAATGTCATCCATTCATTGAAATGACCATCCTAAGGCAAAACGGTGACGAATCAACCCAGAGCTACGTTCGCAGTCATCGATTCAAGGAATGGAGTCAAACGTAGCCAGTTTGAGGCTTCAAACGTCGGTGGTGATCTAAAGTGAACTTGCTCGTTTGATCTTCTACAACATTTAAAAGCCGGGTGCAATCAAAGAAGCGGATTTTGGTCGGCCAGCTGGATCAGGCAAGCCCTAGCTAGCTAGCGAGCTAGCTAGCAGGCTACGAAGCGCATGTTTGTGTTTGCTGGCTCATCTTCCAGCAGCAAGTCGAGTATGACAGGATTGACACGCACGTTCCTAATCTTTGTCAACGAACCTGTTTGGAGATGTAATTCACATGGTATGTCTTTTGATTCGGATTAGTCCCGCCAATCCTCTTAGCCGCGGGCGGGCGGGCGGGCGGCTCGGTATAACTTATCAGTGACAAGGCCGTCTCGCGGAGCAGCGCAAATCCTCATATCCACCCCTCCCAGACTCCCAACTCTTAATTCTAATCTGTCCAAATCTGATCTGAGACTTTAACTTCCAAATACGCCTTGAAAGCCGGAGCTCAAGATGAAGTTCATGCGAGGGCTTTGGATTACATAAATTGAGGTTGGGGATTTCCAGCATGGCCTCATGCTCGGATGATAGTCAGGGGGCTAACCTTCTTCATTTTGTCTCTTTGGTTTTAAATGAAGTGCTCATTACGCTCGGTAACCTCGCTAATTCCTCAGTTATTGAGCCCTTGGTGTGGATTTGCACAATCCATCTTTTATATTTAGAAAAGGAATTTGTCAAATTAAAAAAAAGATTGGATGACATTTCTTGGACATCCGACGACGTATTGAAACGCATGAGTCACACTGGTGATCCTTTAAGGTTCTTTATAATTCAATAAACAGGATTTAAAGTGGAGCAGGCGTGCTCCACTTTTACCGCCTCAGCCGGAAGCCCACAAAGCGGCGGCGGCGGCACTTATTAAACGTTGTAAGATTATGCGTTAATCTCACAGAACACATGTTGGCTGGAATAAAAGCAATTTTATTTCGGAAACAGCGCTCTCTCTCTCCTCTGGATAATCTCCGCCCAGCTTCTGCGACGGTTGTTGGCGTTTTTGGGCTGTCGAGCGACGGGGCTCCTATCTAAGCCCTCGCTCGCCAGTACCTGCGATTCGGACCGCACCCCGAGCCGAAAGACAAACTCGGTTCCCGGTCGCGGAGGATTTAAGGTCGGTGTACTTTGCTCTCTCTCGGTGAGACAGTGTGTGAAGATGACGATAAGCCAAAGCTGTAAATCCCAGACTTATCGGGGCCGCGTGGCAAGCTTTAATGGAGGCGGCTCACTGTCTGAGCTTTAGCGAGAATCGCATTAAGATTCCCCCCCCCCCTTCACCTCGACCAGGCATGTCACTTTCTGATTGAATCTCATGTCGGACGAGATGGAACAGTCTGGCTGGCCGCATGCGCCAATGACAAAGAACAGATTTGACTTTTCCCTTTTCGCAAAGGGAACAGAAGATCAGCAGCCACCGACAAAGATGTGATGGCAGAATGATTCGTGTTTGACGATTAAGACTTGCTTCCCTTGTTTGCCGCTTGAAGGAAAATGGGTCAAATTGCCCTCAGTGGGTGAGACATTTGGCTTTGAATAACAATGCATGTTTTGCCTGAAATCACTCAGACATTTCGAAATGCGGCAAGACTCGAAGATTTGAAATGCGGGCGGGCGGGCGGTCGGGCATTCAAAGAAATGATTTGCCACTTTTGCATGACGTTTGACTTTGCTTTTTGGAGAGTCACCCATTCATCCATTCATTTTCTTGTATTTTTACATTCTTTAGAAGGAATTCAATCTGTAAATTGAAAAAAGTCAGCAATTGCATCCCGGCACGTTTACCCAGGTGCCCGCCCGATGCAGCGCTGACTTTAACACTCTGCTGCCTCTCAGGCAAATGCCAAAACAAATCTTGTCATAATTAGCAGTAATCCTGCTCATTACCATCTGCTTAATCATCCTATTAATAGCACTTCCTAAGAGAGCTTGTTTGCCGTGCAGACGAATGTTTGTTTCCTAAATTAGCGGACAAAAAGACAGCTCCATTGTTCAAACAGCAGCTCTGACAAAGCAGAACAGGCAGGATTAACAACGGCCAGCCAGCCAGCCAGCCAGCCAGCCAGCCAGCCAGCCAGCCAGCCAGCGGCTCATCTCCTCAATGGGCCAACAACAGCACCCACCGACCGCTCTTCTTCTGCAAGACGCTCGAAATGTCCATAGCTAGCTAGCCGCTGGTGTGGTGGCAAAGCAGCTGGGGAATGTGACCAAAACAAAGGTGCCTAAATGTTGCACAGCTAAGCTAGCGAGGAGATATTTTATACAGGTGGACGATTAGCAATTCGCAATCCGCTCATCGTAAAAGATATCTTGTCATTCCGGTCCAAAAATGATGAATCCCACTTCCAACGAATCCGAAAGAGTGCCTCATTGTACACGGTTTTGCTAACGGCCACAAGAACCAAGATCCCGAAAAAAAACATCCTGCCAACACTCAAGTGCTCCGAGTGATTCCATCCTCGCTTACAAGACACTAAAGTCAACTTATGACGTGCGACTCCATCTATTCTCGTAAAATTCCCGGTAGAAGGGAATCGGATCTGTCTTATCCATTAAGCCTGCGTTTCCAAACAAGTGGAAAGCTTTTAAAGTAAATAAGGCAAGTGCTCAGGTTGAGCTGAAGACCAGCCAGTGAGGCTCAGCTCAGCACAGAACCTGAGCGGGCCCGCCCGCCCGACACCTCTTCTCTGGCAGCTCTATACATTATAAATGAAAGCTCTCTCTCCCCCTCCCAACATGTAACACAGACAGAGAGAGCGAGATTGTGGCCTGCAGCTCTGTCAGATGTACAACACGCCGGCCGCCCTTTGTTCCCTGTACACAAACACACTTTGCGCATGAATATTTTACACGAAATCGACTCGGCGCTTGTGATTTAAAGCATTTTCTTGTTAACAACGCTGTTTTCCTCATCCCGCTGTGCTAAACGATGAAGTCGTGCACACGTCAGACATGCCGACGAGATGATAGCGCTGCGGGAAAATGATTTCTGGTGACTTCCTGCACGCCGCTTGCGAGTCGTCGGAAGGGTTTCCCTCAGGTGGCACTTGCGGCTATTAGTTAAGAGCGCGGCGAGGCGTTTAGAGCGCGTCGACAGAGATAACGCGTGTAGAGATTAGGCGCTCGGCGTGCTATTCTTCGCCTTCCTGTGGCATTTCCCTCAGATCTGTGGCGAGCGTGGAGAAATGCGCCAGCGTGTGATGTCACGCGTTTGTTCTTTTTTGTCACGGAGAAGGCAAGGATCAATGGCTTTTCCTCGCAAG
This sequence comes from Syngnathus typhle, assembly GCF_033458585.1. Taxonomy (NCBI): domain Eukaryota; kingdom Metazoa; phylum Chordata; class Actinopteri; order Syngnathiformes; family Syngnathidae; genus Syngnathus; species Syngnathus typhle. Next base: position 18,067,135 of record NC_083744.1, read on the forward strand.
AGTGAAACATGACAGACATAAGCAAAGGCTTTCATGAGAAATGAATGAATAATTTAGAGGCTCTCTTGCTGTGCTTTGTTGTGTCGGGATTACAGAGGGCTGGATCTTGGAAAGGTATGAAAGATTCATTTGCGATCTGGGACGCTGCTTGCTTACAAAAGGACTAAATAATGATTTGACTGAGAGCGGCAGCCATCTGGGAATGGCCCGACATGGAAGGCCGCGTGCTCGCAACAACTCGGAATGATGCACTCGGACAGATATTTGGAAACTTTGGAGAAAAACTCAACGTCGGTCGGCTCTTGGACATCGTGACGACTGCTTTGATCTCCGTGGTGATTAACATGGAAGAAATGTTTTGGTTTTTTTTTCTGATCTTAGAGGAGGAAATGTAGAAACAAAATGTGCCTCTTGAATTGTTATCTTATTTCTATGGAGGCTGATATAAATTGGGACACCTTGAGTTATTGTAGTTTTCGATTCTTCGATGGACGGAAGAGCTACACACTTTTGTCATTGGACAATTGTTTGCCTATTTCTCTGGGTTTCAAGAATATAAGATGAATAGGGAAACACTGGCAATAATTGCACGTGGCGGTCCCTCAGGGACCGGTACTCGGACCTATAGTGTTTTGCAATGTTTCATCATAAGCATCTAAGAGCGCATTGCATTTTTTTCTTGCTCTGATATACTGCTGACTCAGCAGTCGGGATGGATGCAAGCCTAATGAGGGTTTATCGAACATTTCCTGTCATCAAACTGTAGCGGCTACATTCTTGTTGCCTGACCAAGCATTTCTAATTATTTGGTCTTTGTTTAACCAGGAAAGGAAATTGTCAACAGTTGCTTACTTCTGGAGCCAATTCAAATTAAATAACGACATCATTGACGATCAAGTCATTGCTATCTTGTTTTGTCTTGAAAGTACCTTGTATGTTTTGAAACAACGTCAGCATGAATTCACCTGGGGGGGGAGGATGGGCTGCTTTTCGTGGTTCTTGCCCCAGATGGTGAGGACGCCAAGGTGGCACTGCTCACTTCTTTTTTTTTTTTTTTTTATGAGCTGTGCGTAAACAAAAGCAAAACATCTGGAGCCGCCAGGCGGTCTCTCCATTTGGCCTCGTCCCGCGCCTCCCTTAGCCAGATGCACCCAAACAACTGTGAGCTAAACAGCATAAATGATTCATGGAGCAAAATGAGGCACAGCTCACGCCGGGGACCTGCCAAACAATTTGATGGGAAATTTAACAAAGCTAGGAATATGCACAAGACATTAAAACATCCAGGAGGTGGGGGGCCTTTTTTTCCCCTCTTTTTTAAATGATCTATGCTGGACTATTATCGACAAAGCTCATGTGGTTAAAAAAAAGGAAAAACAAAATTGTCAGGATTTAACGACTCTCAATAAAAACAAGCAGAGGCATAAAAATGCCGTCTTTGAAAGGTAGTTTTAGAGAGCAGACGAAAAAGGCCAATTTAGAAGTAAGCAGTCTCAAATGTTGAGGCGGCGGTCGGTCACTGTCGATAAATGGAAGGTCTGCCAAGGAATGTACCATCAGCGCTCGGACTCGCATGTTGTCGACTCAGCACCGATGCCAGCCGCTGTCTAATGAGATGAGCTCTCGCTGCTAATTAACCCGGTGCTCAATTCATCACCACACAACATGAAAACAGATGCAAACAAGGATCTGCAAACTATCACTGTAGGTATTGTGTCCGACACGTACAAATGTCTTTTCTTAAATGCGTTCATTGGTAATGAATGCATTAAGAAAAAGTAATGCTCCACCTTGTCTATATAGTGTTTATACACAAGATCAATAGATGAGGAATCTGCAGGTTGCACCTTGAAGTTCATTTACCTTATTATAGATTGCAAAGTAAAGTAGAATTATTGATTGGCCGGGACATACTGACTTGATCTTGTCATGCAGAGTTTATATTGGTGTGGTTGACTGAGCCTTCTCATTAGTAGCCAGAGGCAGTTCCAAGCCAACAGGTCAAAAGGCATCACAACAAGCAAAGCCGCCTGCATTAGTATTTCAGCCAAGTGGCTCCCAAAAGACACTGAAGGATCTTTGACACTGCTCTGAAGCTAAAAAAAAAAGGATAGATTTGTTTATTCTTGTTCCCATTTTTTCCAGGATTTGTAATTATTTTTAACTTTCATCGTAATTTGTATAGATATGAATGCACTATTTTGCTTTCTCAATCGCTCAAATTCCTTTCTTATAGCCCGTGTGGAAGTCACAAAGGGGAATTGGCTTTATTATATTATGCTTTTATATATCGATTTGGAGTAGATTGGTGACTACATTCCACATCACAATAAATAGTCTTTTTCTTCCTTCATGATAACCCAAAGGCATTAGCATTCATAATCATTTCATCGGCAGAATGGGACTTTTATGGGAATCCGACAAAACTCCTTAAAAGTCAACATATGAAAATTGTCGCGCCAAGACAAAAATCACCTCATCAATCATGAGCAACGTATGGTCAAAGAAATCTCAACACTGCCCCGTGAGGATCAAACTGGCATTACAAGAGCAAAACGGCTCAGCGCACCCTTGTTTGCAGTCTCCCCTCCCCTCCACTTGGCAGCACAAATGTCAGCTCTTGCACAATGGAAATCAGGGCGAGTGGGTGTGATTACCCCGGAGAGGTGCATCATGCTGTATGGCACTCCAAGCGAGCTAGCAACTGCCAATATGGATGATGATGTCAAAAGAACAACAGAATAGGATGGTGGAAAGCAAAAAAAGGGATGACAACCATAAATGCTCATTACCTCTTCAATGGCAAGCAAGCAAGCAACAAGTGTATTATTGTGTTGATGAATCATCCATTTTTCTTTCCGCTCCTAATTGCAGTGGGGAAGTTCACACGGTGTCTTCAACTACGGCAAAATTAAACGGACTGACGCTAATTGCAATGTGGTTAGCGTTAGCAAACAATACTCGACCCATGTTGTAGCATGAAATGATGTAATGAGAGGGAAAAAGGAAATCAAACATGAGAAGGAAGGGACACACTTTTGTGCCCTTGTATGCTAACGACATTGTGCCCTTATCGGAATCGGGTTTAATGCACTGATGGCAGCTTTCAATTTCGCCCCGTTTCCCTCGGTGTTAGGACTAAGCTGCATTAAAAAGAAAAAAAAAGAGGATTAAGATGATGCTTTGGATGAGTCATCACTTTAAACTACAGATGGAGTTTACAGTTCAAAAAGGATTATGAAGATGAAATTGGTATTTTCCAATAGGTTCTGCTGCACTTTATTGGAAGCGGACATCAAATGAAATTTAAATATGAAAGGGCCTTTGTTTGAATCACCTCTGAGTGATCCAAATACATTCAGCCAGTTTAAAGAGCGCGATGAATACAAGTCCGCTGATATTTGACCTAAGAGAATATTGCGCAATGACTTTCTTTGAAAAATGCAGACATAAAACGTCGGAATGAAATGTTAAGTTGTAAAAATTAATAAATATATATAAATGATAATATATAAAATATATAAATTAAATGTAATATTTAAAAAACGATCGATGCCGACTCATTTTCAATCAATGTTTCCACTTTACGAAAGATATTTGTGCGTGAGGGATTGTTATTATCGGCCGGGTCGATAACCGGTAAGCGCACGAACGGATCAATATCGTCACTCTCGGGGAACAATCTTCGCTAAGATGACGCTGTATTGACTTCTCGATAGCCGCTCGTGTTTCGTGATCATTGCTGAAATTGGATCCCCGGCGCGACCGCGTGCGCGTGTTTGACTGTTGTTGCTGCATGAAAAGGTCACGCGTCTTAATTGGCGACTCGGAGGTGACACGTTTCCGTTTGTCATGCAGTATGCACCCTTCCACTATTAGAAACATTTTCATTTGAACCATTTATGTGGCAACAAAAGAGCTTAACCTTCCTTGCTATCAAATTCCAGATGACACGATCATCAATTATTGACCCATGCCCTTTTATTGCAGAGTACAACTGTAACTGAAGTGTCACAGCTATGCTAACTCTTTGTAATATTACATTGAAATGGCACATTATAGAGACCATGCTGTTTTTCCAGCATTGACGCATCTAACGTGAGTGACAGATGCATTTGCACCTAGCCGAAAAGCAAATAGAAGGCAGCGAGCAATTTCCCCTCCTACTTGTGTCTGTGTCATTGCGTCCCGTGTTAAGTGTCTTATTAGCGGGAAACGAGCGCAATGTCAGAGCAGCCCGAGCTGTCGCCCGCCCGCCCGCCGGCCGTGCAGCCATCTTTCCGACGAGAAGCTCTCGTCGTGGACGGAATGGCATTTGAATCCTTAGCACGTTATTACCGTGGTGACGAAGGTCAGCACTCAGGCAGGCGCATGCATTTAAGCGAGGAGTCAACCCCCGCGAGAGCTTCGGATAATGTCTTCTCTCAATGGGAAATATCGCTGGCATTTTTTTGCTCCAACACGCACGGCGCGGCTAATGAAGAGCCTAATGCAATGCAGCTGTGTGGGCCGCCATGGTAACCATGAATAATTCAGCCGACTTGTTCTTTGGTTTCCTGGTCTCAGGAGGGTTCTGCTTATATTGTCCATGATGACAGGCCATTATCCATCCAGCCTTCAGCCCCGCTAGCTCTCAGATGGCGCGCCGAGCCCATTTGTTACCCCTCGTGCCCCGGGTAACCTTCAACCAGCTGGAGAGAATGATTGAGACCGCGCTCTTCTATAAACATGAGCGCAAGAGGTGCAAGACGTCGGCGAAGCAAGAGAACCCGGCGCACGGGGGGATTCACCCAAGTCCTCCTGTTTCATTACATCTGCTTCCAAAAGCCAGCTTTCGCTTGCACTTTGAATACAGATGCACTTTTATATTCACGCATGTCGTGGCTGTCTTGTTCTGTACGGTGGGCGGGACTTATTTGGAGTCATGTTGGAATTGGAATAGCGCCACGGCGGAGAACTTGAAATAATGTCATTATCAAGTGTATGGCAGCGGCAGTAAAATGTCAATGTTTGAAGGCTATGCCTCTTTAGGATTGCATTTCGCAATTCAAAATTTCACCTATTTCATATTGACATAAGGCGACGTAGATTTGACCACATTTTGAACATAAGAATAAATAAATAGAAGTAAATATCAATAATAAATTGTACTTGATACTTTTATACAGTGTGCAGTATTTGGACTAATCCCTTTCCACTTGATGCAAACATGAAATGTACTATATGTACTACTCCTGTTGATTGTGCATTGGCCTCCAGGGGCAGTGTGGTGCACACACAAGCAGAGTTAACGTACATGAATTAGTTGAAAGATAAAGTTATGAAACAAATGTTTTCGCAAGCATATCATGACTGCATGCTCTGTGGCAGCATTTTTGTTCTGAATTGAAAGATTTATACTAGAACTTCGATGCCATCCGTTAGCCTGTCTATAGTTTCATATTGTGTTAGCATTTTGCTAGTGTACTTTAGCAGAATGGGCCTTCTGAGTTAGCTTCAACAATGTTTACATGGAAAAGTGCTATCTAGTGTTGTTTTTACGAGCATGTGCAGTATCACTATCGTGTATACATTATAAATATAGTAGGTAAACATGACTGAATTTACACAGCCATGGTCCTTTGTCAAGCTGCTGCGTGTGTTTAAATCCAATCCCCGGTGGATTTGCTACAAATTGAGGATCACAGGCAAAAGAAATGAAGTAAAGGATCACAGAATACATTTGAGTCCAAATGATTGGATTTGGTCTGGAGCGGAATCGATATCGGAGCGGCCGCTTGACGAGGTGTGATGCATTTGATCTAGTCATTAAGACAGACAGGAAGCTCCGTGCCCCGCTACCTCGGCCATCTCAAATCAATGTCTGCGGTGCCTCTTAAATCAATGCATCTCAGAGCCTCATCAGTTGAGGAGGAGATAGGGAGATCGACATTTAGTCCAGGGGGCGGGGCCTTCGACCGTTAGCTATACTAACCTCTGTGATGACTGACTGCGTGCGTTGGCCACGCACAATTGTAATTGTGGCCTTTGGATGATCTGAGCCCGGACCACCCGGAACCTGCGTCACGCTCGGCGGGCTCAGCTGCCGTCACGGCTGCAGCGAGCCGAATTGAGACTGATCTTTGTGTTCTTCTGATTCCAGGCCAGGCCAGGCCAGCCGTTCTCCCTCCCCAGGGCAGGGCACAGTAATCAGGGTCGTGATATCATCCCCAGGGTGGGAGGAGGAAGAAGCTGGGGGGGAGGGGGCTGATCTACGGGGCAGATATATTTATCTAGGTAATGAGAGCCCAAACACCGCGCCTCTGCGGGGAGGGCCGGCGGGGACATGGCCTATTGCGCCGCCGGTGCCATGGCGGTCCCCGTGCTGCTCATTAAACTTCCATCAGCATGTGGTCCACCATGTTCCTGCCTGGCCTCCAAAGTGCCCGTTATTAATTCATGAAAGCACAGCGCACATGCGATTGAGAGATGGGGGAAATATTGTCTGTGTCTCAACACCCAAGCGTCAAGCAAACCTCGCCTTCCCTCTGGCGGTGTGGTGGTGGCGCGAAAGAAAAAGCGCAGATACGCCGTGTTGTGAAACATTAATAGGCCCAGTTGCGGTTTTTCGACAGCTGCAAAGAGAGCAATTCAGGTCACGCGCGTGCCCGCTCTCACGAATGTACGAAAATGAATCGGTATCCTCGGAAGGCCGGCGGAGGTCGAGCATTGTCGAAGCATTTCTGTTGGAGTATATTATGAAGGCGTTGTTCGGAGACCTCGGCTACGTGTGGAGCCGACTGCTTTTATCTTTGCTCCGCAGACGCCATTTCTGTTCTTGTTGGGAATCCCCGCTTCAAATGGGAGGGAGACAGTCATTTGGCCTGGATATGGATTGCCGCAATTGAATTTCAAACATTAGCTCCGGGATGATAATAATGGTTGCTACAGAGAAAATCCAGGAAATGCATTTGGTCGTTAGAGCGTGGCGGGATGGGACTAATGGGTGCGCGGGGGCGGAGGCAGGAAAAGATGAAAAGCTTTTTTAGGATCAACTGGGAACCAACGGCTGACAGTGAGGGGAAGTGAACTCCAAGAAGGGTACGGAGAGCGAGAGGGCTGCTACAAGGATTTCAAATGAACCATTATTGTAGACTGTGACATGTATTATGTCTCCCGAGGCTGCCAATCTCGAGCTCATTTTCACCGAGGAGAAGCCAATACGAGTCCACTGTCACAGTCTGAATGCTTACAGCTGGCTTGAGCTCCTCATCTTTGGGCCAATTATAACAAATCCGCAGCCCGGCCGGACGGCCGGCTCCTCCAGGCGAATCTCGCCACGCGTAGCTTATTGTTAGCAGCACTCCATGTCCAATTAACAAAACGTTCCTTTCCGTTCCGTTCCTCTCGCCCAGCCAAAGTGTTAAGCGGCAGCGCTCTTCATTAACATGATGAGAATGGCCACGGTTGCCATCATTATGCGCGTGCACGTCATTGGATGAAAAATCAGATAGCAATTTCCATACAAGTGGGGGATTCACTTATTCTAATTAAGCAAGCCATCAAGGGATCATTTATTCCTACCTCACCGGAACTGAACATAGATATCATCTTCGTTCCTTTTCGAGAACTTCTCATCAATCATCGCTTCCGTGGTCATTCTAGTCAGGCTCATCTCTTAATTGGCCGTTTGAGGTACTCGAGATTAGACAGAGAATGAAATTGAGGTTGTCCCGCCCGCACAAGACAAATGAATCCATACGACGGCGAAGCTTGCATGAATAAACCAAAGCCAGAAGTAGTAGCTCATGTTTACTATGTTGACAAATTGACAAGCGGCGATAATAATATGCCGCTTCCCCCGCCCGGATCGTTGTCAGATGCCATCATCATTGTGTAATTAATAAAAGAGTGAAAATGCTCGTCTCTTATTTAGCGCCATACTAACTGAAAGCTTTACGATTTGGAACTAGCGTGTGCTGTCATTATCAGAAGCGTCAAACTATTAAGTGTGTCATAACAGACAAAGATTTACAGTGCGAGGAAGTCAGAATTATAATCTTGACTTTGGATCAAGTTAGCCCGTTTAATAACAAAGAAATGATGACAAACAGTGTTTCCACATGACCACTAGTTGGCCATTTAGTCATGGAACTTTTGCTTGTGTATATATTAAAACAAGTGTTTTGTTGGCACAGTGGAAGTTCTTCTTTAATTGTGCCCTTATTTATGCCTTAAATAAAGATAAATGATGTCCATTGGCAGTGAATTCAACAGAGCACATTGGCTTCCGGAGCGGGCACAATATGTAGCTGCTCTCGTTTGGAGAAACAGTAGCCGGCGCGGCACCCGCTAATGCGCTACGCTAAGCGAAGTAGCAAGTAGCACGTCTCAATTCCATGAAGGAATTTAAAGCTTTCGAGACTGGCCCAATGTCAATAAACGGAAAAACGAAGGTCAGACTGGCGTCAATAAAAGATCAAGTTTTAGGATTGAGCTTTAGAATTGAAGTCACTTGCGCACAGTTTCAGTTTGTTTTTGCCAAATCTCTGTCTCACCTTGTACAAATGAAGCAGTTAGCATCACTGTAGCGACTCCAGTCCGCAGTCTTAGCCGCTCTGCTAATTTGAACCAGTCGATTGGACCGATCGTCTGTGACAGCCTGACATTAGCATTTCCCGTGCAAGGTGGCGGTGAACGGAGCCCCTCCCTCCCCCTTCGAGTGCGGCTCTTCGGGCCTCTTCATCGTCAATTTAACGGTACGCGAGAGAATCGTCGTTCGGCACATCAGCACTTGAAATTGACTGTGAGAATATGCGATAGAGCAGGGGTCACCAAACTACGGCCCGCGGGCCGAATACGGCCCACGGGACCGTTTAATCCGGCCCGCCAACCCTGAACAAATTGTATTATTAAACTTTTTTTTTTTGGTCATTTTGCCTGCAATGACTGCGTTTCCCCAGTAGATGGGGAAGCGCTCGCCTGCGCATTTACTACCGGAAGCCGTGTCAGAAAGCTCGGTGCACACTCACAAGTGCGTGCGTGTACGGACATGGCGCACTCGCGCTCTATTTGTATCAGTCCCGAATTTAGAGCGTGGGCTGTGACGACAGCATTCTTGTAATTCGCGCGCTGAGCTTTCAGATGCAGTTTCAGCCACATGAACGTCAACATCTACCCGTCACAGATCGAGGTAAACGGACCGACACCTCGGATCTCGCCTAAGAATTGCCACAACAAATTTCAAATCAAACTTTAACAAAAAAGACAGCGGTGTCTACAAGCCTACTGGAACCTACAAAAGGATTATAAGGAAGGAACACAAGAACTTTAAGAGACTGCTCATATGTGTCAGAGAGGTTCTGCTCTGACAACTGAGCTGAACTTTTATCTGTTAAGATTGTGCATGGCACAACAGAAAGTTAATGTTCCATGGTTTTTTTTCTATGAAGAACCCAGAGATAGTTATTTTATTTTTTTAGTTGTTTTTTCTGTGAAGAACTCAGAGAGGGTTATTTAGTTATTATTTATTTCATTAATAGTGTTATTATTTGTTTCCTGACTTTTTTTCTGTAAAGAACCTGGAAAGGGTTATTAAATAACCGTTATTTGGTTATGTGTGGCTTTCTGGAAAACAATCAATTTTTTAAGCTCCCCTACGATCGTCACACTTTTTCTGTTACAAACTGACACCGGCCCCCCATCAGAGAAGGGAAAGGTTATGTGGCCCTCACAGGAAAAAGTTTGGGGACCCCTGCGATAGAGTGTCAGCTAGTGAGCTAGGATTGGCTTGGGATCTACTAAATGAGCCGTCGGCACATGACTTGAATGATATCTTCAGGTTTATTTGTTTTCATCAAACGTTTCACCGTGAGTCGATGGAAACCGAAAAAGACGGGACAGTCCATCCCCCTCCGATAACTGTATTTTGCTGGAACATTTGTTTATATTGGATGTATTTTGGACTACAAGATGGCGACCGCAAGATCACGCTGAAGAGTTGAGTTCAGGTGCTAACAACCGTAGAGAGCTACACTTTGTTCCAAATGATTTGGGCTCTTCTACCATTGCATTTAAATAGTGTTATGATGTCACGTGTAAGCAATTTGGAGCTTGTATTTTTCGTCAAATGTGGTTTTAATATTCAGTATCACAAACAATTTGTCAGCTAATTTTATTTCCTGTTTCCTGTCCATGCCGTTTGTTTGTTTGCCCAATGGGGAGCACGGACTGCATACGGAAGGTTACTGTGACATTTGTCAATGGCGGTCTAATCTGAGCTAACGCACTTAAACAATGTAGCACCTGATTGCTGCTTTATCCCGTGGTCACCGAGGCCCGTCGTGCGGCTGCCGCTTCGGTCACGTGGGGGCTTTATTGAAGCTCTGCTATTGGTTACCAAATGAACAAGCGTCTCTTTTGATTGGAGGGGCTCACAGATCTTTTTTTTAGCGTCACCACTCCTCTTAAGCCCACCGGAGCGCCTCGTGACAGAGGAGTCGCCCTAGCAGCTGGGGTTAGCCATACTTGTCAGCAAGGCGATCGGGCATGCTGGAAAGCCGCAAGCATCAAGCGATTATCGCCGCTGCGGCGGTAAAAGAAAGCCACTTTGGCAGAGGCGGGCTCATGGCCTGCGAGGAATGCTGATATTGAGTAACCAACACTTCATCCACCGCAAGCCAGATGCCCTGACACATTAGCAACCTGTTTAAGGTTAAAGGATCAAATCCTAGCCACATTTATAAATTGCATCACACAGCTATAAACGACGTTAGTACGTCGCCGCTGAACTTTATCGCCCCTAGGACGAAGGGAAAAGGAGCCTCTCGGAGAGACGAATACGATTCTGACGACATACGACGACGCTATTAGCTAGCAGCTCATGAAAGCAAACGACTTCTCCTCAAGAAAGGGATCCGTTGATGTATTTGACTCACGTATATTGCAAACGGGTGCAAGAGTGGAAGGTGTGCAAAAGTTCTTTTAATCCCCGCTGGCCAGTCAAGCTTGCCGTTTGTATATTTTGAGTGTGTATCTCTGAGAGGTTAACACCCCGGCCGGCACTCAGAGGCTCAGACGGACTACTGGTGTCTGGTATCAAGCTGAATTAAAGCTATGTCAACACATTCAGTCAGCGAGGCCCAGTTGTCGCTTATCTGAAGTAGCGAGAAGCACAGTCCGCCACCATGACGTACGCCCTCGCTCACTTCCCCGCGTTTATTCTCCGAGTATATTTTTGTGTTGAAATTCAAATGAGTTTGGGAGTCTCTGTTGTGCGCCATGAGGCCTTGTTTGCATGTTTACAACACGCAAGGATTAGAAAGCAGTGAAATGTATTATTTATCGGAGGCGTCAAATTAACAAGTCTCGTAGCTTTAGGCAAAAGCATTGATTTAAATAATAATGATTGAAGAAAATGCCCCTTTTCCCACACCCATAACGGAGACGCCTGTCATCATTCTGCATGTTGGAATACGTTCAACAAGCGTGACATAATGAGCACCCCTGGACCAAGTCTTTGAAATAAGCTAGCAAGAAAGCTACCATTTGCATCTTTTGGCATTTCCTGAAGAAAATGGCCCACAAACAGTTCAATCTGCAGTCGAGTACTTGCCAGGTCACTTCAATCACCGCCGCAGTTTGTTTTGGAAACGACAAACGTTCAAAATATCGGCAAATAAATGAACCGATGGCGTGCTTGCAAAAATTCGAAACCGCCCCTCGATGGGAAATTCGAGAGTCATGCCTGCCTGGAATATGTCAAAGTGAATGAGGAGTCCTTTGAATAATCCAATACTTGTGTTGATTTTGTGTGCGTGTGTGTGTCCTGTTGAAATGCTGACAGCATTGTGTTTTGTCCCAGATACGATGGCTTGAAGGTGACATCTGTCGGCGAGGTAGAGGGGAGAGTGGAGTGCTTGCTCGGATGCTATAAATACGCCTGAGCAGTGACAGCTCGCTCACAGAGGAAGCAGCTGAGAAGAGGAGCTTTGCTGCGAGCATACCTCCTGGTGACCCTGTCACTTCCACACAGCTCTTAATTATTCTGCACTGGCAGCTCCTTTCTGCTCACTGCTGGAGCTGTGACACAGCAGGACCTAACAACGGAAAGAGGCCGTGTTTGTCACTACCTGCAAAATGCTCCATTTAAGTACAATGGCCAGCTGGTGTTCTACCATTTCAAGCGGAAGAAAGGAAAAACACATCTTCGGTCACTATAACCTGACATGCAACCATCCAGTTAACCAGTGATATAACCCGGTTGTGGTCATTTTTGGTTCATTTGAGTGTAATTCCACTGTATGCCACTAGATGGCGGAACACGCTTGTGTTCAGCGCTGCAAATTTGAAAGAAGAAACGTCAGCACGGGAAGTATTCAGGAAGCTGCAGTTTCTAATCTTATCCTCAGGGTGCAGTCCATCAAACAGGTCATATTTTGGCATAGTGCGAACGACCCCCGTTGCTCTGCCAATGACGTTAGCGGCATTAACGGCGTGCGCTGCTATGGAGGTGAATCTCTATCCCCTTTGCAGGCTTAATGGCAACTTATAAACACCACTCGGGTTTCAAAGTGTCAAGGACACAACGTAGCTCTTGTTCCACATTTGTGTCTCACACACGGTAAATAAATACACAAGTGCCTCTTTGATTAGGTGTCGAAAACAAGTAACACGTGCTACTTCCACCCTTTCGCCCACGACCCAACCTGAAAACACCACGAGACGGAACGAGAACCCCAACCTGACAATGAATCAGTAATGTCGCCTTCAGCTTGACCCAATCGTGTGTTGCTCTGGTATGCCTGCGTACGTGTGTGTAGCTGTGCCATTAACCAGCACCAGTGGATAGATTACCTAATACAGTCCAAGAAGGTTATTAGACCCCAGGGCACTGGCTAAGTTACTTTGAGCTCTCTCTGCCCTTTTAATTATTCATCAAAGTATTGCCTGGGATGTAACCTTAATCACTGTGGGCTGTGAGGCCAGGTCACGTGTTGTTAACACTGTGATCACAGCCACCACGGGGAAGCCTGCCAAGGGGAACAAGGCGGCATCGCTGATTGGTTGGCATTTATGCCGCCTGCAGGGAGGGCCGGGCCGGGTCGGGCCGTTCCGTTCCTCGCATTCCCACAGCGGAGGCAACAGGACGGTGTAAATACTGTAAATCAAAGCTTGATTGGTGTGATCAGCCGTATGCGGCTAAAGGGGGGGGAGGCGAGAAAGGCCAAGAGCAGCTGAAGGTTTTGAGGAGATGTCAAGTCTCCTTGCGAGCAGGCAGGTGGCGGAGCTGCCTTTTGGAGGCAAGTGGCTTGGACTCAGACTGGTCGCAAGGAGCGGACACTGCTTTTATTACACACAATTTTATTGGGTTTTTTTCAGGTACTTTTTATTTTGTCTGTAAAATGATAGTTATTCCCTATCAAATGTATTTCTGTTGACATTTTGGGGTGTCTGGAACAAATAAATTGACAGGTCCTTATTTCCTATAGTAAGTGCTGCTTTGGTTTTCATACCATTAGGATTTAGCCATAATTGTTGGATAGGATTTATCCCAAAAAAACAGAGGTACCACGATAATAATAAAAATAAATATATAATAAAAATAAATAAATAAATAAATAAATAAATAAATAATACGAGTAGTAGTGCTAGCAGACAAAAAAGGAGGAGGAGAAGCTTGGCTAGCTGTTAGCTCGTCTGGTAATAGCATTGGGACAAACACTCGGTTTTCCAAGCAGATCAGGGAGAAGAAACTCCCTCGATTGATATCTAGCGACTAGAATCCGATTTGAAATCACTTGTCTTTTATTTCTATTGTCGGATGAATTTTTATTTTACAACGCAACAGATAGTCCCTTATTAGTTTTTACCTGGAGGTTGATTTCTCCAGAGCTCCCCTATGGACAACATACAAGCAGCTAATTAAGCAGCTTGTGCTCCCACAAGTAGCAAAGGTCACAATATTGCTTTGCCCATGTGGATCCAGCAGATAAGCTTGGTCTCACTGCTTTTCATTACGCTTAAAACCGGGGGGGGGGGGGGTGGGGGGGTACGGCCGGACGTAAAGCTGCATATTGAATTTGGGGAGAGGAAATGCAAACGCAGTGTGAGGCGGATGAGCCGAGTAGATTATCTATAGCTGCAGTCCTGCTGCTTTCCCGGCTTTTATTATGGAGTGTTTTATTGCTGTCAGGAGTAAAGCTGACAAGGAAGCGGCAGCTATAAAACGAAGGCTCCCGTTCTTGATTGTCTGCCACCTCCTGTGGCGGCTCTGCACTCTTTATGCATGTGTGTTTGTGTCATCCGGAGTCATGTGCATTGTGGCCTTCTTTGTTTATTCAGTGGCTAGGAGATGAGGGTGAATCAAATATTCAAATTGGGGTTACGACATAGCAGGGAAAATTAAAAGTTCAACGTCACTGACTTTACAGTGCTTTTTCACTATTTCAATGTATTGGATTCACGACTCAATGTTTATCTCGCATCATTTATGAGCCCATGCTAACTGGCACGCTACCATCCACCACGCTAACATGACAATAATGAGACCGTTTTGATGCCTTTAAGGCTCTTTATACTACCCTCGTGTTATTATAAATAAATAAATCCTACACTGCATCTGCCTAGCAACAACTTCTTTTAGTGTGACATGGAACACACACACACACACACACACACTCCAATCTTGTAAATAGCAATGTGCTTCCTTTCAAATCATCCTTCCTCATTCAAATGAATGGAAATACCGTGAATCTGTTCCAACGATGTGCACGTGTACGAATCCATACGGGCGTTGCCATATTCTCATGCGCGTGCCTTGAGGAGCAGCAGGCATGTGCGGATGCCGAGTGCTGACAGGGTGACCCATGCCAAAGCCCTCTGTCATTACAAGGATCAAAATGTTCAAGGCCACAAACTTTCAGTCACTCCACCCTCCAAAGAAAAATGCCTGACCTGCACTACTCAATTAAAAGTAGTTTTATAATCAGCATATGATGCAAAATTGACAAGTAGGCTTAGGATGCAAAAGTTTCTTTTGGTCAAATGACCACATCACTCTACACTACAGTAACTCATTGAAATGTAATCAGCGTGCTGTGTACTTTTATACTTCCAGGAAAGACATGTCTTTATTTGGCTCCTTACTCTTTGGCCAAAACAGCTCATGTGAGAAAATAAAGACACAATGTCACAGGACTCTGTCCAGTGTCACTTTACCACTTCTAAAAATGACATGTACTTATAATTAGTTTGACCGAAGCCATTTCAGGGTAATTGTAATCACAGCCTGTGCTGCGCCGCAACATTCCTGTGGGTAATAGAGCGGTGATTTGCGCCCACTGGAGAGTAAACAACTTGCCCCGGCCGGCCGGAGCTAATAACATTTTCCACGGTTAGACATTGTGGTTTGGGTGGCAGATTGTAAAGACATGATGTGACTTTTCAACCATTTTCTAACTTTAACTTTTGGGTTACAAAACATAAGCATCAGCATGACGCTGGCTTGCTAAAAACAAAGTGCTCAAGTCATTTTAGATCCAATCATTGTTGTCCCGTCCATTTAGGACTGCAATGACTACATTTAAAGACCCAGGACAGCCAATTGACAGATTATACAGATTTGAAAATAATCTCGAAAAACATGACCCGCTTTGTTGTTGAGGTCACTCCGGAACTGTAGTTACTAATTGCACAGACACGAGCGAGAGGTCAAAGGTAGCTTAGCATGAAGCCAACAGATAGATGTTCACTTTGACGGAAAATGATATCTGCCGATGTGTTTATGCGCTTGTTGCTGCTGTGTTAATGCTTCCCTTCCAGCAAAGGCAAGGGGAAGGCGTCTGTGGTGCGAAAGCGTGTTTTCGCTCTTCTCTGATGACCGCTGATGTTTTGGCAGCCGAGCGACGCCCCGTAATGGAGACGTGGGAAATTTGGAGCGGTCCGCTGTAGCGCTGCTCTTCATTCCAATCAGCAGCTGTCAAGCCGGCCAGGGTGCTTATTAATGACGGCCACTAACTGCCTCACAAATTCTTGACACGCCAGCGTGAAATAAGGTTACAGTGGAAGGTGTGCGGCGAGCGAGGCGGCACTTTAGTGCCTTCATCTCAGATATCAAACTGCTCCACTTCTAAAGCGTCTCTCTGGAGTTTGGCATTTTAGAACAATGATTAGAAAGATTGGGCATTGGAAAGGAAAAAAAAAAAAAAAAAAAAGCAGACATCTCAGCAGAGACTTTACTAATTGGTCAGGCACCAACCACTATGGATGGCTGGCTCCATACAGAGATTAAAAAAAAAAACTTTTTTTTACTGTGATGTTTTTTTTCCCCACAATTTATCTTCTAACAGCACATTTTTAGTTCAATGGATACTTAACATGTTGCTCGGCAGAATATGTTGGGTGAAATCATTTCCGCCCCTAAACCTGCCTCATCCCATTTGAACCACTAGAGAAGGGCCTAATTCATGAATGATTAATTCACACAGGTTTGTTGATCAACTGATTCTTGAGGCCATCAAGACAAATTGGAGTCATTCCATAGATTCCGGGTCAACTTCTGTGCAGGTCTAAAACCATGTTAACTCAATCACTCCCATTGACGGCCGTACGGCACTGGAAGCAGTACTAAGTGCAAATCTTTCTCTTTTTGGCCACCTGCTGGATCTGGTGGGAGCTATTTTCCCTTAGTACAAATCCCAAGCACGAGCTTCCAGTTGAGCTCATCAAATGGCCTCCTCGCAGCATCGGCCTGCGTTAGTCAGCTGTTCCACTTGGAGCGCCATGAGAAAAACGCTTCAACAGCTGCCATTCCTGACATGTTTTTCTCAACGGAGCAGTGACTCAGGGCGAGTAGGGCTTGACACCCGCAAGGTGACACCCCGACGCCTTTGGAGCTGCCTGCCAGGCAAAGCAGCGCGGTTCTCCAGCGGCCACGTTGCTTAAGCCTGCTGCGCCCGCCCTTCTTCCTTTGGCGCTCCAGGCGAAACTGTGTGCTGCGGCGCCGCCCAGAAACACACAAACAATTCCACCACAAGCTACTACTCCTTTGTGGCTCACAAGGGTTTCCTCCTATCTTTCATCTGCCAGATCACTTATCCGCCCTTTTAGGTTGATGAGCTACTCCGCAAAGAAGATTGATGTCTTTGGCGCTTATGGTCCTTGTAAAAAAAAAAAAAGAAAGGGGGGGTTGGGGAAGATTCCTGTTCTGTGACAGCGAGCAATTACGTTTTAAATAGGCGTAACAAGCTTCTGGATTATCCTTGTCCGAGGTCAGATCAAGAGCAGCACGCCTGGAAAGGCCTTTGTATCGTGTGTAATCCTTATCTAAGAAAGCTCCAGGCCCAGAGGTGGAGCTCTTTTCAGGACCGACCACTCCTTCCTTCCTTCCAAAGAACTCTCACACCTGCAGCGGTTTCTTGTGGGAAAGCGCAAGCTAATCACTTAGCATGTATCACGCTGAGGTTTTGGCAGACATCAAATAATTATAGTCCTGATGATTGTCTGTTCGACGAAGCGGTGGCGCCATACGGGCCGGGCCGCCCGTGGCTGTTTGCGCTCCACTAAGACCTGTTTTGCCTTTTGTGTGGAGCGGCATTCCATAGCATGCTAAGCTGTTAGCGGTTGCGAGAGAAGGCGGATGCGCGTCAATCGACGGCAAAGATAAAAGATTTGTTTATGCAGTTTGGGAGATGACACACTCATTTCCGAAACATCAAAACCTCAAACTGTCTGGTTTGTTTGTGAAACTGGTTGGTTGGTACAAAAAAAAAAAAATGGCTGTTGCGAAAGATACGGCTCTATCTTTGAAAAGGTTTTGCAAATATTAGCTCTTTGGTATTTGACCCGAGGTGTCAGGTCAATACTCGAATGATTTTTGCTTCAGTGGAGGGTAATGAACTTAAAAGTAGCTGGGTGATATATCCAGATTTGAAAGCATACCTTTGGGCAAGTCGACGACATATTGGCTTCCGAGTGAAGTTGCCAACTTATTTGACATATTTCACATTTTGACAGCTGGAGGGGAAACATTTGAATCTTATCAACTTAATGAAGGTGCTTTGAGGGGGGATCCCTATCATTAAGATCCACATCCATCTTGGAGTACATTTACATAAAGACCACGTGGGGGTCATCGAGGAAAATGGGGCACGTTTTCATTGGGAGCGCGCTTGACTACGTCGTCGTAAAAACAACACCGACACGGAAGCCCGTCGTCATTGACGCAGTCACGTCGGAATAGATTCTTTACAAGCGAGCAATGAATGTGGCGCCGACTCGCCACTTGTCTGTTGACATTGTGTTGCGCAAAGTGCAAAAACCTCCCACCCCACACCACCCACCGGCATGTGATTGTGAGTATTTCTTGCTGAGACTTGTCTTTAATTCACACGGCATTCCAGAAGAATGAAACATGAAAGACGCTAAGCTTTAATAGTCTCGCTGAATCAAAACATATTTTCATGCTACAACATGCTACATCCATCTGGTCATTCTCACAGATTGCGTGTTCTTGCATTTCCTCGCACAAGGAGTGTGGGAATTTTATTTCGTTTTTTCCATCTCTTACAAAGAATGGAAATAGCCTGAAGACATGCAATGTAAATGATGTCAGCTTGACCATGATCCATGATTCACTGCAAATCTCCTAATGATGTTTTTGATGATGGCTAAACTACGTTTTAGTTGGATGGTCTAATCCGCTCTACAACCCTTCCAGAGCCAATGTGCTTTTAAATATTCTCAATTAGCCTTGAAACTTGTCCGATTTGGTTGCCAAAGCAATTGTCGCCGCCTACGCCATCGATCACACCCGATTGCCTGGTGTAGTTTGTATAAACAGCAGCGAAAAGGTCTATTAACGGACGGGTTGTCATACGTAAACAACGGCGGGTTCTGTTTAATTCATCAGCGTTTGCCGGCCGGCCGGCGCAGAAATAGCAACAACGCTTGCTTTTTGCCAAGTGGAATGAAACATGATGAAGAGTAGACTAATAGAGTCCCGCAAGTGGAGTCTTCCCGTGTTGCGCGACGGGACGGGCCTGCTCAACCACAAGCCCCATTAGTCATACACGCTCTATAAACCAAACACTCTGTGGGAAAATGACAAATATCACCTTGTTGGATTTACTCTCTCACTCTGATGGCAACGTATTCATCATTCAACAGACACGGAATGAAATTTTTTTTTTTCCTCCTAGACGTCCTATCATCATTTCCTGGTACTGACAACTGGGTTGCGATTTGCACTTTACAGCTGGCTTTGTATTCAAACGAAGAGCTTGTGGAAATGTCTCATTTCTGTCTTCCTTTTCTCGGCCGCCAATTCTCAGTGGCCTACGTCAACTAGATTGCCTTGTGAATAAGTGGCCGATCTTAAAATCAATCGTAAAATCAACACGAGTCCAGAATGGGAATAATACGGCCGCTAATATGGCCCCTACTGCTCGTTAAAAGTGTGGATGTGATTAACCTTATTACTAGCGAGTCATTTCACGCATTACATCACATTATTACGTCTCCCCGTTTAAGAGTCACACCTGAAAACCTTTTAGAGCTTGACACGACGGACATCTTGTTATTTATTTTCTTGCCAAACATGGCAACGTCGGCTCACGTGTGCACGGAGACAACTAAAAGCGGAAGCCATGGAAATGAACAATTGAATGGCTGAGCTATTAGCGTGGCTTTGGCTGGCAATGTTCAAGATGGATGGCTTATCTGACTTTAATAGCTGGCACAGCAGCATTAGTGCTGAGCTGAAGCGAGGAGAACAATACGGCACATTAGAGGGCCAGCCAGCACATGCCAGAAACCGCTCCAGACTCCTAATTAGCATTCATTAACAGGAAGGGAAAGAACGATTATGCTCTTTAAGTAGCGCATTAGCTCATGTTGCCGTTTCCGCGTGTCAGCAGATTTAAATGGGGAGATTGCGCCGCCGCCGCCGCCACATCAGGGAGACGACTTTGTGCTGACTGCGAGGTTATTGCTGCTGTTTGCCATGACCTTAAAATACGCCGCACGCCGCGCTTTGTTTACACGCTTTATTACCGCTAACGAGGCCTCGGGCTGAGAGGAACGGGACTGTGTGCTCCTGTTGCGAAGGGATGGATGGATGGATGGATGGATGGATGGATGGATGGATGGATGGATGGATGGATGGATGGATGGATGGCAAAGAGCATGACTATACTTGTAAAGACAAACATTTTCCTGTAGCTCTTATTAGAGTGCATTTTTGCAGTCTCGACAAAAACAAACTCGTACTAATTATCACCATCCATCACGAGAAAAACATTTGAACATTATCTTATCCATGCAAGTCCACTTGTCTTCCAGCAAGTGTCAAGTTGACGTTCTCAGGATGGAATCTTGGCCTTACAGCGCTTCCACAATCTTACGCCCAATTTCATGTTCCATATTTGAGGTAGCGAGTAATCAAGCATGCAGAAGTCAAGTGAACAAACAAAGGAGCCAGAGAGAGAGAGAGAGAGAAGAAAATGAGGAACTGGCAGGGCGGACATGTTTGTCTGCTTGTATGGAGAAAGAAAGAGGGGAGGGAGGGAGGGAAGGGGCGTTGTCTGGTCTCCATTTGAATAGTTCCTATTCAAACACAGAGGATGCTCGCTCGCTCGTTCGTTCGCTCGCTCGCTCGCCAAACAAGCTTATTGGAGGGGGTTCTATGTGGACCGTGTTAGCTCAGCAAATCCAGCTCTACAAACACGCTTCAAAGGATTCAGTCATCTTGATGTGCGTATTGATCACTCCGGCGGCCGGCCCGGCCCGTCTGCTTGGAGCCATCTGTCATTTGGCCGCTGAGTGAGCGAGCGAGCGAGTGGAGGCGATCGCTAGCAAAATACGAGAGAGAAGAGCGAATTGGATGGCTTGATATAAGACCGTTTTCCTCCCCACGAAGGGTCTCACACCGAGCCCATCGATCCCAATTTCTCTGCCAGCTGTCCCGGCGTTTGCTTCAATTGACCTCACCGGTTGCCTGATGGGCTTTTCACGGCGCCGTTACTATCCGGGATGGCGCCGCCACCGCCACCGCAGGTTTACGTTCAACGGGCGTAAACTAAACACAGCGTGAGAACAACACGCTTTGTGAATTGGGCCACACCTCGCAGTAGGTTTTTGCTGCGGTTTGCCAGAACTCTCCTCTCCGGCGGTTGCTTTCATCGCAGCCGTTCAACGCATACCTGCGCTTGTGTGATAAGAGGTGGCGCCTTATTAGAAGGAACAACTTGGCCGTAGCTAATGAATTAAGTAACAAGTGGTTAATGCGCCGCCTATAATTGAGCACCAATGTGCAAAGTGGTGGATAAGGGCGGCCGTGCGGAAGACTATTTGAAAAAGATGAGCCACTAATGTGCGTGTTTAAAAAGCGAGCATGGGCCCGACCGACTTACACATATGTACGCTTTGGTGAAAGTAAATTGGGATGATGTGCTTGCACAAGTGTGCACACCCTCTTGGAAGTGGGATGAGTGAATCACATTTAAAGTCATGTCTCTCCAATTAACTCCAAATAAAGTTCTTCTTGTTCTAGTCTAGGAGTTTTTTGACTTTTTTTTTTCAGGTCCTTATAATAGTCAGAAATTTGTCATTTGAACAGGCCCAGTGGGTACTGAGTGGACTTTTATTTTAATATCCATGCTTTTTGTTAATCACGCTTATTCAGTCTTTTGTTGCTTTGAGGGATGTGAGAAAGTCAACCCCTGTCATATTCAAAGTAGACGTTATTTAGTCATCATCCATTGGGTCGCTTTGCACAAGCGTGAGTGCAGCCCCCCCGCCACCGCCCCCCGCCACCGCATTTCGTCAGCAAACTCCTTTCACTACTGCTTAAATCATCTGCCAACTGCACGCAAAGCCGCAGCTTTAACTGGATGACATCAAGCACTTGTGATCTTTTTTTTTTTTTTCCTCTTTCTCCGTTGCGGTTACAATGAAAGCGAGTCAACGGAAATCCGTCATGGCATACTGTCACCACAGGAAGGACACGGCCAGCTACAAGTGCAGCCAGTCTCCGCTCGGCTGACAACTGCGAGCACTTAAGTCGACTGGCGAGAACAAAGAGGGCTAAATTTGCTACGTTGGGATAGTGGCTTCTAATATTACTACTCATTGTTTTATTCAGAGGTCCACTTACCCAGAACATAATTAAGGAGCAGATCTCATTCTTCCATTTCAATCCACTGTGGGTGGGCCAAAACAACATTGAAGACTCACAAATAAAAGCCAAAATACCAGCAACATTTCAATAAGAGAGGAAACATTTGTAAAACTATTGGTTGCTTAACAGACACGACACATTTGGCCCAGTTGTGTTACTGAAATATATATCATGACACGCTTTGGACCTTTGTGAGCGTCAACAACAGGATTTTCATTCTGCAAAGGAGCGCGAGGTGACGTGAGCAAGCGGCAAAGAGGAAAGATTTGCAAGACGTTTGAATGCCAGTCGTAGAATATTCGGCTGTAAGGCATCCACAGTTTTGACACGCAACCATGGAGACAGCCCGCTCAAGCAACGCTCGACTCTCACGCGCTATTTGCACGCTTGCCACTAATTGACTTTCACCGACAGCCATTTCTTATCTATGCCACTGATGGAAAGTGTCATGGGGAATTCTAGTGCGGTTGTGCTTGAGGTTCTTGCAAGTCCTTTTAGATTAGGATCCATGAGGTTGGTCAAATAGTATTTATGAAGGCACTAGTGAATTTCCAAAATCACATCGTGTTGACAGCAGCAAATGAATTGTGGTTGGATGAATTGTCCAAGTATCCATTCTTAATGAGAAGTTTATAATGGCTTACCTTAATTAGAATGCTGTATCGCCGAAAGTAGAATCCTAGTTGATGTTTGCTCTTTCTGCTTTCAGTAAAAAAGGCCACATGCTGAAATAGCGATACAAAACACATTAGTTGGCATAACCAGCCAATTTAAATACTCTGACTTTATATTCATTTATTTAAGTTCATTTTCCAACTGTATACTTACATTAGCGTACAATAAACAGCATACTGCGTATAATAAGGAGGGTCCATAGATTAAAATGTTTTTTTTTTTTAAGTGACATCAATCTCACAAATGTACAATTTATTTCATGTTTCTAAAACTATGCTTACCTTCAAATCTCCCCCACTGACTTTTGTTTTTTGTTTGAATTGGTCTTTTTTCATGGTGTCCACCAACACTCGCCTTCCATGCACAAGAAGTGCCTCATTATTATTTCGTTCACTGACTGGTGTCTTTCTTTCTTTCTTTCTTTCTTTCTTTCTTTCTTTCTTTCTTTCTTTCTTTCTTTCTTTCTTTCTTTCTTTCTTTCTTTCTTTCTTTCTTTCTTTCTTTCTTTCTTTCTTTCTTTCTTTCTTTCTTTCTTTCTTTCTTTCTTTCTTTCTTTCTTTCTTTCTTTCTTTCTTTCTTTCTCTCCCTCCGAGTATTCAAACATTTGAACTACCTTGTGCATCATGGCGGCCGAGGAAGGTGTGTTGGCGTCAACGTAGTACTTACTCCAAGCGAGTTATCTGCATGTGTGCACCACACTGCCCCTAGAGGCAAAGACGCGCACTGCATGCGTTCGAAATCTATCGGCGTTAATAACGTGTCATTTTTGGCCGTTGAGAAATAACCCGTCTCATATCGCAACATCTTCTACGCTACTGAATTTTAATGTTTTTTTTATTTGAATTAAGGCAGTACTTGGAGTTAAAAAAAAAAAGATTTAAGTAAATATAATTGTCTTAAAATGGATGTGCGGTAAAACAAATGATACTATAATTGAGTAGAACGTGAACATTTGTCAAATGTTTCACAAGCGACAGTGCAGAGTGGCGGATGGATGCGTCTCTCTCTCTCGCCCTCACCTTCTCAAGAGTCTCTTTTAAAAGCTGTAATGTTGATTAGAGGCTCCAACGTAATAACATGTCTATGATGCTTGTGCCACTTGGCGTTGAGGGTTTGCACACCATAATAGTGCGGTGCAAGGCTGGTCAAAAAGCAAAGCACTTGGAGTGAATTTAATGGCCGCTGCTTGCTCCGGGCTCTTGACCTTCTCCAAGAGGCTCCATGTTAGTCACTCTTCAACGCTTTCCAATTGAAACTCAGCCAAATGAGGTTTCAACCGTCTCTGATGGGCTCAGCTTTGCGGGGACGGGAAATGCGTGCTCATATTTATTTGGATTTCACAAAAGTGCGATTTGCAATTTCAACCCAGCTGTGAGGTGGGTGGGGGATGACTTTGTTCCTGCAGATCCAATTATATTGTCAGTAGAAACACGTAAATATAAAATTTCATACGACTGCAATGACTATTTTGCAATGTTGTCCAAATTGATAGCAGTCAGCAGCCAAGAGTGTAGCGGATGAGCCTTCTCCGAGGACTGTCTTTATTTAACTATTGTCCTGTGCTGCCACCCAGTGCTTATTTACTGTATTGCACTCAGCCACACAAATCAACCCGGTGCAAAGGAATCTCATACCAGAGTACAGTGACAACAGGAGCATTCAATTAATAAGGAAATTACTGGAGGGAAAAAAAAAAAAAAAAGTACTTTATAAACTTTAGACTACAGTACAAAAACTATAAAGGGGATACACACACACAATGCACACCGTACAAAACGGACATAGATCCCACAAAACCTGACATATTTTATGAACAGCTTTGGAAGTGTACACTTGAATAATACAGAAGTGATGAATGTTAAATATCAGCAAAGATACAAATAAAAAATAAAGCTTTGGAAGTATTGCACAAAAAGACCAAAATGGAGTGATGCTCAGTGGAACCGCTTTCTGCTTTCAGGGTTTTCTGCGCCTGTAAATGCAAATAAATGGATTCGGTTCGTCCCGTACGTAAACCAGGTTTTACAAAACACAACAGCGGCTTACTTGGTGATGCAATGATGCTCAACGCCAGGTCCCATCGTGGAGCCAGCCTTCATCTCCATTGCGACAGCGCACTGTAGACAAATCACTATTTGAAACCCACTAGTACAATAAAAGCCCTTCATTGCTCATTTTAATAGGACGGCAAAAACAAATAGGCATATTTCCCTGCAGGGCTCGGATGACAAATGTTTCTAATGGTTGCATTTGTTTCGCAACGCGACCAAGCAGTTTGCTCATCTCTTCCAGTTTTCGGATGACAATCATCTTACCCTGTTCTCCACATCGGCCAAAGATCCACCTTTTTGACTACTGCCATCTCCTTCTGAAGACTTCCTTTTGCGGCTTGGGACACAAAAACATACAAGTTTCATTTTTTTTAAAAAACACAATTGTTGACAGCGTCTGCAACCTCAGTGGTTAACTCCAGACAAAGAGTGAATACCATTCAATGTTGGTGAGCTGCTGTTTCAATGTCTCGATGTCCGTGAACTGGACAGCCTGTCCTCCTCCTCTGGTCTTCATCACATCACCCTGGAACGTGTACGATGAGCAAGTGGCCCATGTAGTCCCTCAGTGACGCTCCACGACTCACCTTAATAAGTTGGGTCTGGATTTCGCCATCCGAGGCAATTTCCTGGTGCGTCAACACGTATCTGTCGCACTTGGACAGCACCTTCTCATTGGGCGCAGACACTTTGATGGCGTTGGGAATGATGGGCTGGAGCACCGTTCCCAAGTCCAGGCTGGAGGAAGGCTTGTGGTCCACCCACTTTTCTCCACCTGCTGAGCGGGAGCGCCGGTGCAGGGGCCGGACTGGCGCCGACGTCTGGTTTGAGCACACACACACGAGGGGGAGTCACAACCAGCCAAATTGTGAAAACAAATTCAATTGAGCACATTTAGAAACAATGATGACGTTAAGACCCAAAGTCAGCCACTCCCACGTACCGCCGGTGAAGGCGAGGCAGATCTTTTTGCAGGCATTGGGACTCGCTCTTCCCTGGGGGGCGGCGCCGGCGCCGACTTGGGTTGCGTCTGACGGGGCGCGGGACCAGGATGACTCGGCGTCTTGCCCTCCGTCACGATGGCTTTCAGCTGCTTCAGCTTCTCGTCTTTCACCCAGAGTTTGTTCTGCATCCCATGCTGCATGGCGTTCACGCGTCTCTCCTGCGTGGCCAGACGCAGGCGCCGCCACGTCATTGGTTGGCAAGACGAAAGGGATTCTTTGGCCGCATGGAGCGGAAACACTCACGCATTCTTTCTCCCACTTGTGCTGCGTGTCGGTGACCGCCCCGTGCATGCGCTGCTCCATGCGTCGCTTCTCGGACAGCTCCCTCTGCAGCCTTTGCGCTCTGGTTTCCAACTCGTGCTGCAGGGAACGCTTGTCGTCCTCGTAGATTTTGGTGGTTTTCTGAAGGATGTCAATCTGCAAACGGGGACGCGGCTCAGTCGGAGAAAGCAGCTGTGAAGGCCTTGAGCCTTGGACACGAGCCCACCTTATGCTCGAGCATCTTTGCTTTTTTCTCCAAGCGCTCAATTTCCGCCGTGTTGTTTTGGATGATCTTGTCCTTCTCCAGAAGCTTGCTGTTCTGTTCGTGCATGTAATTCTCTTTGGAGTTGATATTGCCGTCGAGCTGTTGCAGAAGAGATGTCATCCTGCTGGCTAAAAGACGAAAAAAAAAAAAAAAGAAGTCAGGCCAGAAGGTTCAGCGGGGGGTGAGGTCAACCATGAACGGTCACCTGCTTTGTTGTAGTCCTCCAACATGGCCCGTCTGATTCTGTGTCTGTTCTGCAGAGCCTCGATCAGCCTCGGCAGGGTGATGTCATCGTGAGCGTCCGTCACCTCGATGGAGGGGATAGGAGGGAGGCTGTGCGTCGCCAAGTTCAAAACTGAACTTATGTCTGTGAGGAAACACAACAGAATTTTTTTCTTTTTTTTGGGGGTAGTGTGGAAAACTTTCATTTTTCTCCTCTTTGGCCATGAAAGGATGACACGACAAACTACCTGTGTCGACCGGACCACCTCGCTCCTCCAACTTGCGAGATAGCTCCTCTTTGAAAGCCTGGTTTCGATTGCGGCGCCCCGGCGTGAAGCCGTAGATGGGTCGGTCCAGCGGCCGAGCCACTTCCACTTCCTGCGTCATTTCGGCAAAGCGCATCACCAGCTGGACAATGTGGAGAAGGCCACGTTAGACAAACCGCCAACGGAAAGGGAGGCTGAGAGCGCACGCGGAGCCGACCAAGGTTTCTTCGTAGTCGTCGGCCTTCGGGTTGACGCAGACGACCATCTTGACTTTGCCTTCTCCGTCAAAATAGTTTTTGAATAGATGGGTGACTTTGGAGTCTCTGTAGGGAACCATCTAGTGCACAAAAGGATGCAATCAAATTGGGGACAACGGCGGGACAGTGGGTGGGACTCACTCACCCGGTTTGTACCGCACATCTGGTTTTCTCGCAGGACCTCGATACACGTGCGCAGAGTCAGTAGAGACTGATTGATGTTTCCTGCAAGGCAACGCGTGTGGTTGGCGGCATCCTAGGCGAGCGCAAATCTGTGACAAAATAGATCCGTTTTAGATCCTACCTGCTTCGCGGATGCGAGTGCCCTCGGCCCCCGTCCTGCCCGTTCGCTCGCTTCCTGCCAAGTCCACCAGACACAGCTGACTGACAGCCACTTGGTTCTTCTCGTTGAAAAAAGAACGAGAAGAAAACCGGAGGGTCTAGTCTGGTGTCAATGAACGTAGCTTTCTTCGGCCCCAGCTCACCTGAAGGATGCTGTCGCCATCTGCGTCCAGAGGGGCCTGCACCAGTTTGATCGTGAACACGCTGTGGGAGCGACTGGACTCGCGGTTGAGCCGGGTGTTGGCCACCTTTCTCCTCTTCTGACCTAGAGCGCCGACATTATCAACACACCAGCCAGAACCTCTTGCAAATGGATATTGGAAGGAACTCTTGCGTGGTACGCTCAGAGAGAAGATTAAAATGGAGGTCATTTCTTGGTCAGAGTCAGGGCAACAATACCAAGTCAGACAAATAGCTCGCTCCATCACAGCATGACGCTTACGTTCTTGTCTCCTTCCTTCGAAATCCACACCGCTCACCTTTCCAAAAGACTTGAAAGGCCTCCTCGGCAGATTTGACTTCAACCTCCATGCAACCGGCAACATACATGTTATGGTTCTGGTCCTCTCGGAGAATTTTAGACTGAGGTGCTCTATCGTCACCGGAAAGAAAGAAGAAGGGGCAGTGTTAGTCTCAAAACACACCAGATTGCTTGTTTCGGTCGAGTTGAGGAGGATGCGGCAGGTGGGGCTGAAAAAAGGACCGGAGCTGATTTCGGGGGAAATTGGAGCTCTGCCATGACAGACAACAAGCAGAATGCCATGGCCAGAGATGTTCTGACTGCATGCAATTGTTTTGCCAATGCCTCTGCTGCCACAAAACACGTCGGAACGCGAGCATACACAAAAACATAACATGCTTGGCGGCTTTTACTGATTCTTTTTGATTTTGCTAACTTTAGTAAGTGGCAATGGCAACGCATCCTAAGGAGCAGCTGGAATGCCAACTGTTATGGGAAACTTGAAGTTACTATTTCTTCACTGGTCACGTACGTAAAGTCAGTGTTCTGACGCAGAGGTGTGCCTCCGCCATTCCACCTAGAAGAAAATACAATGACATTCATCTAGTGAGCATCTGAAGGCTCCTTTTTGATTTCTTGGAACTCACTTGGGCCTAAATGTATCCTCCTGGTTTTCGTCGAGGAGATCATAAATGTAGTTGTTGTAGATTTCAATGTAGGACACGAAAACGCTGTAGCTGCTGTCCTCATCCACGTCATCCGCTTTGCACGCCTCGGCCGGCTTGATCATGTCGGCGATTTCGGGATCCACCTTCTGCCTAAAGCGCAAGTCGACAATTGCCGCTTAAACGTCAGAAGCGGCTTTCGTGTTCACGGACGGGACTCGGGCCAACCTGGATGAGGCGGTTTTGGGAGCGCAGACATTTTCACGCCTTTGTCTCTCCAACAGGGCATCGACTTCATTCTGGACCTCGATGCCATTTTTATCATCTGACCTAAAGACCTGCAAAAATAGATGACGTAACATTAGGTCCAAGATGTTACACAGATGTGTGAACAAAGTAGATATTCAGTGCAGGCCTTACATATCTCTTGGCCTGGAAAGACCCGATGCTGTTGAAGAGCATGTCAAGAGAGCGAGGCAGAAGTCCACCTAGGCCCTGAGAGCCAGTCATGGTAAACGTCTTCCCACTTCCCGTCACGCCATATGTAAAGAGGAGCCCTGCGATGAACAAGAGACACGCAACGGGATAAAACGGAGGTGGAGGCAACAGCAACGCTCTGAACAAAGCCTTACCATTTCTTCCATGGATGAGGTCATCAACGAGAGGCTTGGCGACACTCTCAAACAACTCCACTTGAGACACTAACACTCCAAAGACTTTTTTGAAGGAGTACTGTGTCTGTGAAACAGAGAGAATCGATTGTCAAACCGTTTTTTTTCCATAGGAAGGGTGGCTGGCTTGAAAGTCAGCTCTTTGACCATGCACAAACACGGGAATCATTTTTGGTGGCATAAAAGTTTCTTGACTCAAGTTCATTCTCATTGTTGCCTGTTCTACTGTCTTTCTATTCAATTCCTTCCAAACATCTCGTATTGATTGATACACTTCCTATACACATGCCTGAAAAGATGTAGGAAGAAATAAAACTTGGTCTCATATCATCTTTGAAAGTTTCCACGTGTGAACCTCTTCCGTACCTCTTTGTATTCTCCATTGCGGTTTGTTTTGAAGCCTTCGGGTGCATGCAGCTGGATGGTGGTGCTGCTGCTGATCACCTCGATGCAACATTCTTCGGTTTCTCCGCCGAGGGGTCGCACACGACAGTAAACCTGAGTGGGATAGAAAACAAATACAAATAAAAGACGGTTGCTTCACCGCAAATCTCCAACACGGCCATCTGCTTTCAAACTCACCCCAACTGGGTCTTTCTGGTCGCTTTTTTTGGGAGCTTGTCGCCGGGGTGTTTTGCCCTTTCTGAGGAAAAAAATTAATACAATTCACGCCATTATTACTTGGCAGTTTGGAAACAAAGTCACATGCTAGCTAGCTAGCCAGCCCCGAGGCTAGTGGGCCTGCGGCTAAACGTTTCAACTAAAACCGGTGAACGTCCAAACATTATCATAAAAATAACACGCCATCGACAAATGTCACGTTTCACTGTGATAACAGACAACACGTTTCAACATTTAGTCATTTTAACTTACGCTGGTCTGGTCATTTTGTTTCGCACCCACTATTTCTTTCACCCTCTTGTTGATTTCTGCTCGCTCGCTCGCTCCCTCGTCTTTGTTCAAACGAGAGGACGTTTTCAAAATGAGCCGATCGTAGCCAATCAGAAGGGTCGCTTTAGATCAGGTGTTTCCGCTTCCTGCATTCACGCTTGGTGCGTTCACGTCGCAAAGGAAAGGTAAGAATTACTGTGATTTTCTACAAAAATAAAACGCCTACAGGCGTGTCGTTTTGCCCGTTGTATCCATTTCACGTGTTCAACTATTATTTAATTTAAACAACAAATTTATTTTTTTATCTCATGCGCGGATCGGTTGGCACTTTCTAAATTTCGTTGTACACGTGACAATGACAAATAAAGATCTATTCTATTCTATTCTAACTCGCTTTCGAGCATTAACGTTCCAAATTGATTCAAACCGTAATAGCGCTTTATTGCTTCACGTCTTTTATTATCTAATAAAATTTCAATCAGATTTCATTTGGCTGGTGATGATTGTAAATATACATGGATTATTTATCTCGCATTAACGACTAAACATAAACGCCGCTTTCACTTGACATGCTGCTTGATTGAAACACCGCCACCTGTGGTGAAACAAGAGAAATACAAGTTACAAAAGAGCCACGTTCTGACGTCACGTGTGTTATGGAAACGCTAGTGGTCTTTTTGCTCAGCTGCCACAGCATGCAGTCGCGAACCATCACAGTGTCTGTGATGCATGTTTAACACATTTGCCTTTCGTTTTTGCAGGCTCCGCGATGAAAAGCAAAGCCTCCAAATCGGATGGCCTCAAATCCAAAAAGCCACAGGTGGAGCAAAGAGCTGGTGGGGAGAACTCCGGTTCCACTTTGTCGGCTAAACTACGGGACAAGAAGGATGCAGAAGCGTGCAAAAAAGGTGGCTGCATTCATTTCCTGTGCTTGCTATTGTCTGTCTGCTGGTGTCTGTGTTGACGAGGTCTCCTCTCTTTCAATTCCACAGGGATTCAGAAGAAAAGTGCACATGGAAGCATACTCCACTACATCTACAAGCACACTTTGGGACAAAGTGTTCAGACTCAAATGAGACAGGTAAGGCGCTGCTGTCAAATTCAAATACAAGTTGTCGTTTGGGTTAGTAGGAGTGAGAGAACCTCTTTTTATCATGGATGCAACCACTTCATTTGAGGAGCATAGTACACAGTTAACTGGGCCGCTGTCAGTCACATGATATGTTGGGAAACTTTCATTTTCAGTGTCTCCAAGAGCCTTTTGTCCGCTCGCTCTCTTCGTACCATTACCACGCATCAAAGCTTCCCTTCGACCGGCGAGTCACCTGCCTGGAGTGGCATCCCACCAATCCCAGCACATTGGTAGTGGGCTCCAAGGGTGGCGACATCGAGATGTGGGACTTCAAGCTCCGCGAGCAGAAGATGTTCATCAGAGGGGTGAGCTCGCTCTCAGCGAGCGCTTGGGCTTGGCTCGGCTTGATAGCCCCGTTGCTGCGTCTCTGTTCAGATGGGGGCCGGAGACTCGGTAACAGATATGAGGTTGAACCCTTTTAAGCCCACTCAGCTGTTCACCTCATCTATGGGGGGTACGACGTCCCTCAGAGATTTCAATGGGACCACTCTCACAGTGTTTGCCTGCACAGATACCTTCAAGTAAGACCACAGTCTGCTTGTATTGGATCAAGCGCACGCAGCGAGGGTCATGAAGGTTTTTTTTTCCATCAGTCTTCTTCAGAAGTGGTCCTTTTTGTCTCAAGGAGACAGAATGCACCCCCCATAGAGAGAGAGAGAGAGAGATTCAGTCATTTGCATAGCAGCCAATCCCAAACACGCTGCCTCCCCTCCATCCAAAAAAAAAAAAGCCAGTAATCAGAAGCTCATTCTGGTGACCTTGTCTGTAACAGTCTCAACTAAACAGAAGTGAGGCAGAAGACATCTTTCCATAATACGTCCTGCCCAACGTTTGTGTTTGTGCGCGTAGAATGGCGCCGGAGACTTCATCGGAGGGATGAAGTTTTGTCCCAGCGATCTTTCCAGGGTGTACGTGGCCTCTGGTGAGGGCACGCTGACCCTGCAGAGCTTTGAAGGCCTCACAGCCACCATTTTATCCAGAACGGAAGATTGTGGCCACGAACACCACAACGTATGGTGAGAAAAGTGCGGAGAAGACTGATGGAAAATGCCAGCCCTCATTTAGCTAAGATATTTTGGGAACAGTTGAATACAGGCATCATTTGACGAGTCAACATTCTACTCCCAGTTTCTGGTACTGCTGTGTGGACGTCTCCATCAGCCGCCAGATGCTTGTGACTGGAGACAACGTTGGAAATCTACTGCTGCTGGGTTTAGATGGCCAGAAGGTATGTCAGCCCTTTTTTTTTTTTTTCCCTTTCACCATTTTTACAATCATACTTTTTGTTTTCTTTCAATATTGCAGATTTTCAGTAATAAATTACACAAAGCCAAAGTGACCCACGCAGAGTTCAACCCACGCTGTGATTGGCTGCTTGCGACGGCGTCAGTGGACCACACAGTGAAGCTGTGGGACCTGAGAAACATGAAGGACAAGAAGAGCTTTCTTCATGACATGCCTCACGAGAAGGCTATCAACTCAGGTCTTCTGACAAATTCACATGCAAGGGATTTTTTATTTATTTTTTTAACATCCCTGCGCATGATCCTTTCTTGCATCTTCACAGCCTATTTCCATCCCTCGGACTGCTCCAAGTTGCTCACGACCGATCAGTACAACGAGATCCGTGTGTATTCATCCTCCGATTGGGCCAAGCCTCAACAAATCATCCAGCATCCACATAGACATTTCCAACACATCACACCCATCAAGGTTGGTTGTCTCATAAAGTCCAAGAATTCATGCCTGATCCGAGTCGGGGGAAGCAAAAAAAAAAAAAAAAGTACCCAGCCAAACTGGTTTTGTCAACGTTTCCACAGGCTACGTGGCATCCTGTGTATGACCTCATTGTGGTGGGTCGTTACCCTGATGACAGGATCTGTCAGGACGACCAGAGAACTATTGACATCTTTGATTCCAACACAGCAGAACTTGTGTGCCAATTGTACGATCCCAATGTTGGAGGAATCAAATCTGTGAGTAGAACCAAGCGCAGTCGATTTGCCGACCAAATTTCCCGAAGGATTTCTTATTCACTAAGCGCGACTGCTCCAATTTTGCCCTCGTCCAAATACTTGCCGCAAGCATTACACGCTACAGTCGGCGTTTGAGAGCGCACGCTATGACGGAACGATAATTGCAGTGCTTTGGAACACCTTTTACTGGCATCGTGCAAAGGGGCTTTCTATTTGGCATCATCATCATGTAATTATCAACACAGCCAAATTTTTCTTGTCGATGCCTCACCCTGCATGAACTCTTTTTTTTTTTCAGCTCGATTTACTTTTTAATTAAATTTTAAAATCACATGTATAAAGAAAAAAAAAAAACCAACAGATTCAAGTCCATTGTGGTGTGGAAGGTAAATATGTACTCAAGAAGTATTCATGTTTTTCAGATCAATAAATTCAATCCAATGGGAGATGTGATTGGCTCTGGAATGGGTAAGGTGATAGATAAAGGGCAAGGTTTTTGCTTTGGATGCTCTGAAAAGCCCCGTGTCTGCGGCACAGGTGTAACAGTGGTAGTTTGGGACCAAGACGAATCATTGTTCGCCGACGACAACAGGCCGCAAGAGGAAACATCTACCTCGGCCGCCGGGCGAGCGATAAGGGGTCATCAGCAGCGGCCCACCAGAAGCAGGAGAAGTGGCGTGGAGCCGAGCAAGCTCAAGAAAAAAGGCCTTTCGGCCCAAACGACCACCAAGACTAAGTGCACGAAGCGCACAAGAAAACAGTGAAGTGCACTGCAGCCTGTGGAGGATATATTTTGCTTACTTCCTCTTATGTGTTTTTAATTCAACATTTTGCAGATGTTGTTGTTTTCTACTCAACTGTAATAAAGTGTTATTGTTTACTTGTGTTCCCTTTTCATATTTCCTATGAGAAAAACCAAAACAAACGTGACATGAAGTCTATTAAGTCTCACGTATGAGCTAATTTTGGCGTCATTTTGGCTTCTCGAGAAAAAGGCAAGAGCCAATTCCTGGAGCGTCACGTTATGTTCCAATCCTATAAGAGCCCATAAGAAATGAATGGATCGACGTCGATAAAGTGGCAGAAATAGACTGACAAAGGCCTGGTGGATGATTTGAGCCTTTCCTGGTTGAGAGGTGCTTTGTTAAAGCCCGGATTGCTTGCCAACCGACCAACCGAGCGAACCAACGCAAAGCTGTCAACGGATGAGTGAGTCATCATCGTAATTTCAACTGTGTGCGGGAAAACACCTCTTGAGGAAGGATTTTTTTTTTTTTTTTCCCTTTTTCATGCACTCATCACAATGAAATGTTGGCAACGTCTTCTGGAAGAATTTCATTGCATTTCAGTTTGGGGGAAATGTGACTTACTGTACACATGTCAATGTTTGTAAACATATTGCCAAAGAGCAGAAAAAAGATGATGCTAAAAGATGTTTTCTATCTGACTCTATTGAATTTCATTTTGCTGCTTTTATTTTGTGCTCTTGTACATTTCCTACGAGTTTCTCACGATATTTCTTTCTACTTTTGTCACTGCTGCTTTTATTGACTCATTGGTCTATTTTTTTAGCGTTGCATGTCACACAAAGAAAGCAATTTTTTTTTCAATTTTAATTTAGCTTGTTTTACTGTACCGTAATTTTCGGACTATAAGTCGCGTTTTTTTTTTCATAGTTTGGGTGGGGGGGCGACTTATACTCAGGAGCGACTTATATACATATATATGGGGTTTTTTTTCACTTTTTTGGGCATTTTATGGGTGGTGAGACTTATACTCCGGTGCGACTTATAGTCCGAAAATTACGGTGATGGTTCTTGTCTTTTTGTTGTGATCTGCGGGGGGGCTTTCACTCAACACAGATTTTAGTATCTCCTTTTCTTAATTTTCCGTGTATTTGATTCAAATAATAAAAATAATGTACATGTTGTACATAATGTACAGATTTTTGTATAATCTATCATTTGAATGTACATTTGTGTCATTAGTGTATTTTTGTTCCAAATTACAGCCATTGTTCCCAAGCAGCAGGCATGAGTTAATTTGCGTTGTCGTCTATATCTGAACTTGCATCGAACCGGTTTGACGAGTTTGCCAGCATTGACGCTACGAGCGTGTGCGAGGAGTGAGCTATGAGTGAGTGTCGAGCGCACCTGAAGAGCAGTGAAGACCCGCACTTGGCTCACATGAGCGTCCATCTTCAAAGTCATGGCAACCCACAGCGTCATCTCCAGAGAGGACCTCATTTGTCCTCAGTGTACGGAAATCTACTGCTACCCGGTTCTTCTCCAGTGCGGACATAACGTTTGCAAACTTTGCCTGCAACAGTTCTGGGAATGGAAAAAATGTCAAGAGTGTCCGGTGTGTCAGGCCGTCTGCACTCCCAAAAGGCCTCCCATCAATTTGGCGCTGAAGATCGCAGCGGATCAGTACCACACGCAGAACGTGAGGGGAGACCGCTGCGTGCTTCACGAGGAGAAGCTGAGCATTTATTGTCAGAATGACGAGGAGCCCATTTGCCTGCTGTGCCAAATGTCCAAACAGCACAAGATCCACGAGTGCTGTCCGCTGGATGAAGCCGCCAAGCAGAAGAAGGTACAAAATAGAATGTCGCACGCGGAATTAGGCCGAAAGTTAGGGACGATGGAATCGATTGCAAACGTATGGTCTTCTTTGTAATGACGTTTGATCGAGAGGAGCTCACCTTTGAAATTCGGGATGTGCTCCGTGTCGCAGTGTCAGCAGCAGGTCGAAACAGAGAGGCTGGAAGAGTGACAAAAATTCAGATTGGATTCCATTCTTTTGGAAAATCACAGCTATTTGCAGCGCTCATGTTATAAACATCATGGAATGAAAGTGAGGGAAAATGGCATCTTCCTATAATTGGACGATGGATCACTCATTGAAACGTCAATTTCAAAATTGCCAAACCGGCTAAAACGAAAAGTGACAAAAACTATTACCACCCGAAAGCCATGTATGACGAAGAAGAAGAGTGTACTGAAAGATAAACAAATGTCCTGTTTGTGTGAATATGTCAGGAAGAAATATCAGGCAAGCTGGAGTCTCTCAAGAAGACGCTGCGGACTCTGAACAAGACGAGAGAGAGCTGGGAAAGGACCAGAACATTTATACAGGTTGCCATTACAGCACACACACTTGTTCCCTTTGATGTTCACGTTTTAACGCCGCCGCCGCCGCCATCTCTTTACAGACGCAAGCGGACGAAAACAACCGAACTATCAGGGAGGAGTTCCAAAAGTTGCACTTGTTCCTTTTCAATGAGGAAGAGTCCAGACTCCAGGCGCTGGCACAGGAAGTGGAAGTGAAGGTCAAAGTGATGAGCCTCAAGTTGGATTCCATTGAGAACCAGATCAAGAGCCTGGCGGCGGTCATCAGCTGCACAGAGACAAGACTGAAGGGACAGCATTTAGCCTTCTTGTTGGTACGCACAAACGCACTGAAACTGTTTTTTTTCCTCAAAACACTTCATTGTGGTTTCAAATGTCTCGTCTTTCCTCCGCAGGATTACAAAGACACCAAAAA
The DNA here is from genome assembly GCF_033458585.1 of Syngnathus typhle. Classification (NCBI taxonomy): domain Eukaryota; kingdom Metazoa; phylum Chordata; class Actinopteri; order Syngnathiformes; family Syngnathidae; genus Syngnathus; species Syngnathus typhle. The sequence continues at coordinate 18,103,975 of NC_083744.1, forward strand.
GAAGTGAGTGCGGCCAAGTGCCCGACACATGTTGCTGTGCTTCCATAGTCCACGTGATGACTCTTTTTGTTTCGGTAGGCTCAAATGCAATATCAGAGAACCGGAAATCATCCGAGACATCTTGATCAACTGCGCCGCGCATCAGGCGTCACTTAAATTTCGCGTATGGAAGAAGATGGAGGGCCTCGTGAAATGTGGTGAGTCAATCAAATGGGGAAACACAAATCGGAACAATGGCTAACATAGTTCATCGTTGACATGGCTCACGGGGTAGAGTAACCTGAAGGTTGTGAGTTTGAACCTTAACCCTTGCCATGTTGTCCACCAAAATGAGCTAACTCTGATAAACCCTGGAGGAACTTTCCTCACAGCAAAGTATGAATGCATCTATTTGTTGGTTTGGCCTTTTGAAAATCATCCAGCGCCCATCGCCTTGGATCCAAACACAGCCCAGGCCAACTTGGAGATTTCCGAGGAGTTGACCTGCGTCCAGTACAGCAGTCAGCGGACGCTCCCGGACAATCCGGAACGCTGCACGGGCGGGGTGTGCGTGCTGGGAGCCGGCGGCTTTGTGTCCGGGAAACATAGCTGGACGGTGGATGTGAGTCAGGGGAAAGACTGGTACATCGGCGTGGTCCGAGAGTCCATCCAAAGGAAGGGGGCCATGTCTCTCAAGCCGTCCGAAGGGGTCTGGATCATCGGAGGGATTATAGGGGAGGTCCTGTGGGCTCAGACTTCGCCTCGCACCAAACTGGACTGGAAGTGTAAGGCCAACAGGATTACGGTGGAGCTGGACTACGACAAAGGGAAGGTGGTGTTCATCAACGCTGCGGATGGAAAGATTATTTTCATCTTTAAAGACAAGTTCACCGAGAGGATCTTCCCCTATTTCTCCACCGGGATTCATGACGAGGGCAGCGGATCCTTCCCCCTCACCGTCTGTCCTCAGACCGTCAGACTGGCCATCTTAGATAAGTGAAGACAGTCTTCCCTCTGTACATTCATCCAGCCATCCCTCCATCATCGCTTTTAAATCATCATCAACCATGTATCCCTCTCTCCCTCCCTCCCTCCATCCATCAATACATCCATATATCAATCCAGCCATCTGCCCATCCATGTCTGCTGATCTGGAATCCATCCACTGATCCATCTATCCATACAGGCAATTTGGATTGGTCTATCAGCCAACCATGCATGTTTTTGGGGAACATGGAAAGAACCCAGAGGAAACCCACACAGCCACGGGGAGACTCCACACATGAAAGCTGGAGTCGGGATGGAACTCTGACCATATCTACAAGATGCCGATGATTCCAATTTCATGTACAGCTCATTACACAAGTGCTTTGCTCGTCAAACTTGGCTGAAACAAGTTCTGCTCTGCTCAACCAATGGGAGGGAGGATGGGAAAAAATGATGCGGCGGTTCAACCGCACGCACACAGACACTGCGCTGAATGTGAAAATACAAGTTGCAAAAGAAAAGCCTCCCTCAGCATTGTCAGACCTGGATTGCTGTCAACAGCTATCACAATGTTGTAAATCATGCCAGACTCGTTTCTTGGACGTGTCTATTAGCATGCTTGTGGTTTTGATTCCCACTGTGGAGTGCAATCAAATACATTAGCCAGCTAAATGTTTTACAATTCAAACGCGAGACATTTTGGTTTTCGGAAAAATATACGCTCGTTATATGTTCACCAATAAAAATGGATTTTGAAATCATGAATTGCGTCGTGTCATATTTGTTCTTGGACGTCGTGATGAACATTTCATTGGTTACTTTGTTTTCATTTTTGTCTGCTGAAGATCAAGTCATGTATGCCGTCATGGTGGCCTTTGAGACTCTGTTGGAAAACACTTGGTCATTTTTAGCGCGGCTCGGCAATGTGATGGCACCGGTCCAAACCGACAGTCTGACTGCCAAAAGAGGCTTGATTTATTTTTATAGTCAATTTATTATAATAACAAATAATTGTCAATTTCTTCACATGCCAAGACACAAAGTCACCGTACCTGGAGAAAACCTGAACACAAAACCTCAGAACCGGCATTGGAGTCCAATGTGGTGCAATTATGAGGAAGAAATAATGAGAGAGAAAAAAAGGATTATATCGTTTATGGGGTTACAATTCAAAATGTCAAACTTAAAAAAGATGCTTTTAAAAATTCTGATCTTCTATCAAGTATTAATCTCACACCAGTAGGGAGGCGTCCAGTGTGGTGGAATTATGAGAAGAAAAATGATAATATAGTTTATGGGGAAACAATTCAGAATTTCAAACTAAAAAAAAATATGGATTAAAAATCACGATTTTCCTTTCAACTATTATCAATAGCAAGGAAACACAGCAAACCGGTTGGCTAACTGGAAGGACTCGTTCGACTCACACGAGTTTTATTCTGAAACAGTGAAAGGCGGAAGTGACTGAGCGAGCCGTGTTGACATCACGGAGGCGAATTTGTTCCCGATAATTGCTGATCTTTTTAATTGCTAGATTTTTATATATATATATTTTTTTTGGTAGGTACCCGAATTGGGCAGCTTTTTTGCTCATTCGTTGAACGCCCACTCGGGAATGTCCTGTTGCTGTTCACGACACAACCCCGCATAGGCGCCATTTTTCGAAACTCCCTAATCAATTTGCTTTTGAAATTTGAAAATGAGAAGAAGGTTCGTCGTGTCCGTTGTCGCGGTGTCCTACTGCTGCATCTCTTTGGTGTGCGGGACACTCTCCAAAACGGATTTGAAGAAGTCGCACAAAGTTGAACGCGAAAATGAGGTGAGGAACGTTTACCTTGTTCACATCACACTTGGAGGAGCGGCGCGCGTTGCTTTCGAATGGAATGAAAAAGTCGACATTATTTGCCAAAACATTTCAAAGGCACGAAGTAAGCACGTGTTCTTCCGCCAAGCAGTGTACGGCAACAACAAAGTGTCAAATGTCTGAACCGTCGCTTTTTTGTTTGGTTTGTTTTTACTATGTAATGTTGAATGGTGAATCTACGCATGCGCACTTAGAATTCAGCATTTTTCCAAATGAAGTAGACTCTGGTTTTAAGAGGATTGTTTTTATAGATTTACCGCTGACGTCGGCAAATTCAACCTTTTTGGGGATGACGCCACATTTGTGGTTTAACTGGATTGTCGGTTGGTGTGTCCCCAGTCGTCCCCAGCATCAGAGAGCGTGTTGGAGAGGGGACTGGTGAAAACATCGGTTCATTGGAAGGATGTCGTGAGGGAAGAGAAAAGATATTGGACGCACATCCGGAAGACTTTTAAAGGACAAGTGATTGGTTATGTCACACCCGTAAGTCTTGAGCAATGAGACCTTCCCTCGCAATAATTCCCTGATGTAAAATACGCTCTCTCCATAGTGGAATTCCCACGGTTATGACATCGCCAAGCTGTTTGGTCCCAAACTGACCTCGGTGTCTCCGGTGTGGCTTCAACTTCGCCGACGAGGGAGCGAGCGCTTCGAAGTCACCGGGCTTCACGACCATGACACGAGTACACGGCTGGCTCTTTCTTCTTTTCTTTCGTCGTTTTGATCTGATGAAATGCTTGCATCTTTCCAGGCTGGGTCCAAGCGGTGCGCAAGTCCAACAATCAAGTGAAGATCGGTGAGTACGGCAGAGCAGATCGAGGCCTAGGCCTGCCTGCCTGTCTGCCTGCTTGCCTTTGCCCCAGATAAAGACGCAGTGTTGTTTTGTGGCCAGTGCCCAGGCTGCTGTTTGACGGCTGGTCCTATCAGGACTACATGAGCGTGCTGTCCAGTGAAGATGAGATTGAGGAGCTGGGAATGGAGCTGGTGGAGGTTGCAAAGGTAAACTAGCGCAGAGTCCACTGCAGTTGACCACCAGGTGGACCTTGTGTTTTTTGTCTGCTACTGCAGGCGGAGGGATTTGATGGCTTCACCTTGGAGCTGTGGAGCCAGCTGGCAGGCAACAAAAGGCAGTGAGTCCATCATGGGGCGAGAGCTTTTGAACTTGGGAATGGCAGCAAAATGGCCCAATGTGTGTCCAACAGGGAACTGGTGCATTTGGTGACGCACACGTGCGAAACGTTGAAGGCCAACCGATTCAATTGCATCCTTGTCATTCCCCCTGCCGTGACGAGGTAAGTGAAGCTCGCCGGACGAGTTCAACGTCCGCCGTGACCGTGCTGACCCACCGCGTGTGGAATTTGTGCCCCGATTAGCGCCGGCCAGCCCGGCATGTTCGACAGGAAAGAGTTTGAGCAACTTGCCCCAATAGTGGACGGCTTCAGCCTCATGACGTACGACTACTCCAGCGGTCCCAAGTAAGGATAATGGGATCGATGGTGATCCTAGCTGGAATTCTAAAAGAATTTAGTTGGAGTCAATGAGAAAATGGTGACCAGTCGCAGTACTAGCCAAATAAATTGATGGTGTCTGTCTGTCGTCAGGGCGGGCCCGAGTTCCCCCTTGTCGTGGGTGAACGACTGCATCATGCAGCTGGCCCCCAAGAAAGAGTGGAGGTCCAAAATTCTGCTTGGGCTCAATTTATACGGCCTGGACTTTGGGAGCCAGAAAACAGAGCCCCTTCTTGGGGGGAGGTGAGCGGCATCCTACTTGTCTTTTATTGGGATGAAGTGTTCATGCGCAACCGTTGGCAGGTACATCGACCTTTTGTGGGAACACAAGCCCAAAATCGTCTGGGATGACTTCAACGGAGAGCACCATTTTACCTACAAGAGGTAAGTAAGTAGGGCTGTCATTTTCCGATGAGTCACGCTTGACTTCCATCCCGACACTCGGACTGATCTGCCCTTTCTTTGTTTCCAAAGCGACGGAGTAAAACATGTGGTGTACTATCCGTCATTGAAGGTAAAACTTGATGAAATATACTTTGATTACCGTAATTTTCGGACTATAAGTCGCACCAGCCATAAAATGCCCAAAAAAGTGAAAAAAAAAACATATATATGTATATAAGTCGCTCCTGAGTATAAGTCGCCCCCCCACCCAAACTATGAAAAAAAAACGTGACTTGTAGTCTGAAAATTACGGTACTTTCTGAATGTTCATTCCAATTTGTGGTCATGGTTCTATGTTGAATCGGATACTCTAACTTTCCAGTCGCTGTATGTGAGGATCGCTCTGGCTAAAAAACTGGGGACTGGAATCTCCTTGTGGGAACTGGGACAAGGACTGGACTACTTCTATGACCTCCTTTGAGCCCTCAGCTCATGGATTGTTAATTGTAGCACAAAGCTGCTGAAAGGATTTAATGGTTGATTGGGACAGAGAAAATGCAAAGTTACTGCAAATACATCAATGGGTGAAGTTCCGTGAAGAAAGGAGAAGCGTGTCGAGCAGGACATGTATGAATAATACGATAGTATTACCTTCACGGAGACAAGGTGCTGCATAAATGATGGATTTGATGTGCAAGTGCATCGAGTTTGCTCACAGAATAAATTCATCTTTGATGCCAAATGGGACTCAGCTCATCTCACTTGGCGCTAGCAAGCAGAATTAAATTGTTGACGGCAAGCCAGGTGGACTGCACGTTCTGACCGGTTATCAGGTGTCTGTCGGCGACCACGTGCACGGCGTCCTCTTGGCTCGCTGCGAAACCAAATTCGATAGAAGGTTTTCCCGAAGAAGTTTGGAAAAAAATACGCCATCGAGACATCGGCTAGGACGAAGCTGCACTCGCCTGTGTATGAGCCACCGCTGTCCTTCACAAAGTCTTCTACGATTAAAGGCAGGTTGGCAAAGTCCGGCCTCCGCACCAGCTCAAACACCGACGGCTTCAGCGGCAGCAACAAACACATTTAAATTGACATTGCACAATTTTCCAACGTGCCGCTTCTTGAACATACCCCGGTCAAACTGTAGCCGTCCAAGAGCCACCGGTTCCCCTCGGTGGCAGAGCAAAGAGCCGACACTCCCTGTCCGACAGCACACACGGCTTCTGCGCACATCGACACTTCACTAGCATGCACACGTTTATTTGGTCACAAGAGTTTGACAACTCGACTCACTCTCCTGAGAGATGAAGTGGGAGAGAATACGGTGCAGAGAGCCGCTGTGGGCCAGGTCCACGGGGGCTCCCGGGCAGTCGGGAATGAGCAGAGACTGGTATCGAGCCCCTATTCAAAAATCAATCGATAAACCACAGCGTGCCAAACTAATTGACAAAAGTAGTGCCTCTCACCATCGATGGATTCAAGTTTGGCAGGAGTTGCGTAAGGTTTCATGTTAAAGTCCTGCAGCCACCTGGAGGTGCTGTCATCCACCCCGACAAAATCCATTGGCTTCCCCTTGAATGAAACAGACAACTTAGGTTAGTGCAGTGCTTCTCAAATAGTGGGGCGCGGTGCTATTCCTGGGGGGGCGCGTGTGACCCTGGGGAACAGGCTTTTTTTTTGGCAGTACTAGAATAACGTGTAATTGCGCGTTTACTACAGCAGGGGGCAGTGGCGCTCTCATTGTTACTTCTGTCACGTTTGCGACAGTGCAACATTTTACGACTTACAAGACAAGTTAGGATAGTCACGGTGGGGAGGGGGGGGGCGCAAATAGATTTCTTCTTGCTAGGGGGGGGCGTAACAGAAAATAATTGAGAAGCACTGGGTTAGTGACATTGCTCAATGTGTTCTTCTGGAATACCTTCTAGTTTGATTTGTTGAAGGTTGAACACAATTAAAAAAATAAACAGGACTAAAATTAGCATTGTCATTGTAGTTTTTTTTAAAGGAGAATTAAGAGAAGCCATACATCTAGGATAAATATAATATGACGTTTTAATTTGTATATTTGAGTCCAGTTTGAGCAGATTTTTTTTTTTTAAATAGGAAAAGGAGACTTACCCCAGGCGTTGCTGTCTGGAGGTTAAACACAGAAGAGCAAAGATTGAAACACTGCTGGAAAGACTTTGCAGAAACTCCTAGCGACCACGGAAAATAAAACACAAGTTACAACATTCATGCATGAAGTGCAATTGAAATAATAATTGCAATTAAAACGAAGAGCTTGTCAAACATACCTTGAGGAGCGGCACTCAACACAATCAAACACGTCGGCTTTGCAGACATTTTCCAATCTTATATTTGCCCGCTTGTGCTTAAATCGATGACATAATGTTGTCGCAATCAAATGTCGATTTGCTCGCGTCAAACAGGAAGTTCCGCGAGGGTCAGCTGACCATAACATCCGCCGGAAGACCTTCACAATAAAATCTCGAGTTGCTAAATCGAAAAACTGCATTCTTTCTTATACTCACCAGAGGGCGTTAATACCGTTTTTCACACAACGTGGTAGAATCGTGACAAATATTGAAAAGAATTGAAATATTTTTTTTTTATTTCAAAAAGCGAATCATTTGTTATTTTTAATTGATGTAACTATAGTCACATAACCTATAGTCCATTCATTTCACGATTTTAATTCAGTTATTTCGAATGGAAACTAATGAGAAATGAATAAAAAGGATTGTGCAATTGGAAAAAAAATCACAAAATGAACGCAGGACTAAATAAAGAAAGGAATAAAGAATGGAATGAAGAACATCACACAGGCCATCATTTCCATACCTGTGCTCTCAAATATTTGAAATGTGACTCATGAACCAATCCATAACAGCAGCATTCAAATAATACAATGCCTTTTATTGATGTTCATGCTAATTGGTTTTATTGTTGCTATTTCCGATATATTACGTAGTTAACTAAACTTTGCGGCACACCAAGAGCAGCAGTACACAACGCGTAGCAAGCTTGCATTTCCTGCATCATCCTTATTCTCCATCGTGAAGTGCTGCCCAGCAGCTCAACTTTAAAAGTGCAAGCTTGTTATTTGAAAGCCTATTTCAAAAGTGCAACATCAGTAGGGATCATTTTTCAGATTTTGATGAAGGCAGCAAGTAAACATCATCCCAAACAGCTGCAATTCAAGATACAAACAAAGTGTTAGTTCAATACTGAAAATACTTTTGGATGGAAATGGATTTTTTTTCACCTGTAAAAGTGCAATCACCATGCCCAGTGCGCCAAGAATAGACAGCTGACTGAGAATGAACTCCTCCAATTTCATGACGCAGCCTCCCTGGTATCACAACACATTTAGAAGATTGTCAATTGGTGTCAGACACGTGTGCCCACCTCCGCTTTGTAAACATTGGAGGGATGCTCGCTGATGCCGCAGAGGCTGCTGGGTGTTTTACAGCAGCTGTCAGGAACAAGCTGGCCGTCTCGCGCGGCGGCCCGGATCCAAATGCTGTCTTTCCAGTCGGAGGAGCTGTTACTGCCGCAGCACTGGAACTGAAAGGGAACATTTCAACCAGATGGAGTGTGTAGATCTTCTACAATATGGCCACACCTCTTGATGGAGCTTGTCCACGGCTTGTGTGACGCTGTCCTCCCCGGCTTGTTGGTATTTGTGCTGCATGGTCACCTTCAAGTTTTGCCTCAGCTCCTCATCCAGCTGTGACGACAATGACACAAGCGGCGGGCGCGTTGGCACGAGTTCATTTAAAGTTGACCTTTCATATCAACCTGTGACAGATCAAGTACAATCTCACAGATGACATTTATGTATTAAGAGGGTTCTTTAGTTACAAGCAAAAAAACGTTTTCATTTCTGAGCTCATTTGATTGTTTCTTGTTTGATATTGGAAACTCTCAAGATGAAAAACACTATCATCAAGTATTTCACTTTGTGTCTTGAGAATCAACAACGGACGACTTTCACCTCTTTCACGAAACGACGGACATATTTGAACGTTTTTTTTGGTTATGAAATTCAAATATATTGAGATGCACTTGCAAAATACATCAAGTGGCAGCAGATTACCTTTTGGCAGAAAGGGAAACACTGGAGCAGGAAAAGGGGGGAACAAAGAAGGAATGTGTGAGAAGGCTCAATTCAAATGATGGTGACAAAGAGAAAACCACCTGACTTCTTCTCAACTTGTAGTGGCATTGAAAAATAATCAGTCACGCTGGATTTGGATTTATAGGGCCGACAGCACAAAGAAACACACGCAAAAAAGTAAGAGTTTACCTCTTGGTATTTCATGTATGCCAAGACACCTGCGATGACTTCCAGCAGAAAAACACACAGCAACAGCACCAAGTACTGCAAGAGATATTGAAAAGGACAAATGTCAATCACATACGTATTGTAGTGCTGGTGAAATTGGTTTGACTGACTCAAGGCGGGAGCCTTTCAAAAAGGTTGCTAACTCCCGGCTGAGCACACGCGCTCCGACATGTCTTCGCATATGATATGAAATATTTTCAGCAAGTTGTTCCCGTTGTCATAGTCCTAAAGTCGGTGGGTTTGCTTCTCCGTTTACGCAACACGTACGGCTGCCTGTGCATGTCTGCCTCACGCGGATGCTTGCCATGCTCCTCATTCCTTTAACCTTAGCCAAAATCTAAAAATGTCAACTCTTGAGGACCCGCGCCATGTGACCTGGCACGTCACACTGCAGCTCCATTCGGCGTGGGCCGTTCCAGTGAGCTGCACAAGGTGACTCAGGCTTAACTTTCAAAGCCACCCCAGATCAGCATGAGCAGGTGGAAGCAGAATCTTCAACGGGACATTCTTTGTGTAGACAATGAACTTTTTTTTTTTTTTTTTTTTGGCCTCACCACAATCAAAAGCCTCTTCATCTCCCCCAGAGTGGCGCAGCATCCGATGATGCCGGTGACGACCACAACGGCCCCGGCGACAATGAGGACGTAAGCGGATGCTGTGTAGAAGTTGGAGTTCAGCAGACTTATGTAGTCCCTCTTTTCCACCAAAGTCCAAACGCCCACGGCCAACACCGCACCCCCTGCCACCTGAGGCAACAAACCACTCGATTCATTTGTCATGAGGTTGTTCTTTGACCAAGTCCAAATACAAACTAAATTTCTATCTGCATCCTCCTTTTGTGACAAATTCCAAAAGAAGTGTAGTGTTCTGGTTTTCAATGACAAATATCCGCATTGCTTTTGTAACTTACCCAAAAAAGAATGTTAAACATGAGGAGCATGTACTTCAGACATATGATCCCACATTTGTTGGAGTTTTCCCTCCGAGTTTCCATTCTGAAAAACATTTCAAGAATAATAGGACCGGCAAATTTGACAAATGACCGGTGGCTTCAAACAATATTTGCATCAGAGCCTATTAGAGCCGACATTGGATCCACTGTGATATTTATTATGCAAAGTGCACATCCAGTACAGCATCTGATCTAATGTGTCTTTGAAGCAAACATTTAATAGTCTCCGTCTAGCAACTAAAAATTATTACATGCAATGAAATCAAATGAGTTGTGATAAGAGTTTATTTCAAGTGTAATATTGTATGATGTCTATTCCTCATTGAGTAAACGTGAAGAATGAAACTTCCCAAACTTGCAAGGAGTGAGCAGGAGTAGCTCACTAATGAAATCAAATATGTGATACTTGACAGCTTGTGTCACGTGACATGCAGCAATAACATAGCTACTGGCGCTGAAGCCAAATTTAACTCCTCAGGCGGCACTACTTAAGATAAAAGAACACCCTACAAAATGAACGACTTCACATCTCAGAAGTGGTAAACCTACAAACAAACCAAAATAGAACTCTTCCTGCCCTTAAACCAAGTGCACATGCCTGCATGCATTGGGGGGGGTCATGCAAAAGTCTCCTGGAGATTTAGTTTGAACAACGGTGTCATGCAAAAAGTGCTCAAGCCAGGCCAAAAGTGTCCCACCTGATTGAAGATTTCCGTGGCAATGCCTTGCAAGAGCCCACTCAGCCCGCTGTTGTGCTTCTGGCTGTCAAAGTCATGTGTCCGATTGCCCAGCCGACACCAGTTCGCCCCCCCCCCCCAATGGCCTCTCCCACATCAAGTGAGTGTGGAGCGTGGAGGGAACCTACTCAAACATACTGGGTGGGACAAGTGGGCTCAACACAACTGTATCGAACGCAATTAAGACCTTGTAAAAGTGTACAAATTGGACAGTAAAGTCAACTTTAATTGGGAAGTGACCAAACTGACAAACGGAAGCCGTTGGACCTTTTTCAAACATTTGTCCTTTTCTAATTATACACAGCAACGTCTTGGTAGAGCGCACTTTGTCAGGGAAGGACTATCTTCACGTTGTCCATCGAGCCGGGCAACCAACTTTCTGAAATCAAGCAAAAGTGACGTCCATCCACACACTTTTCTCAGGAGGACATTTGGACTCCCTTCTGTAGTCAATTTGTCATTCAAGTCAAGCAAGCGTCTTCCCTACCTTTGGCAATTGACTCTATATGATGCCTTTGAATGGTTTGCTTTTTTCTGCTCATGGCTTCAGCGGGCTTCGGCGGAGTACACGCAATTAGTGGCTTTCTTTCTGCCTCAGTGGGCCGCACAGACTGGTAGAAAGTTGTGCCCTACCACTGACCCTCTCTTCTGCAAATCTTCTTCCATATTTGGATTCTGAAAGGAGTTTAGCGGAAGGTCGTTAGCGGTATGAGTTGACACCGTCCGCAAAGGGCGACTTGAGACAAAGCAAACCCGGTGCTCTGCAGACATTTATTCTGCTGCGTGTGCAAGAAATGACACTCGTTGAATTGGAATTGGTGGATGACAAAGTCAAAGTCTGCTTTATTTTGAAAGCCACGGCATTTCAATCCAAGGATCCCGGGTGTACGTTGCCTTTTGTTGAATATAGCACAAGGCATGAATAGTAGCCATCCATAAGGCAGGATAAATGTCTTTTCAAGCTAAGGTATCAGTCGAGCGGAATTCAAAGAGTAACAAGCCGCAGAATGCGATGATGAGCGGGAGACGGACGGGAAAGAGCCACCGAGCCGTTCCCGCACTTATCTTAGGGTGGAATATCGCTGATGAGTCCATGCAGTGTCAAAGTCTTCACTGAGGTCATAGGTTAGAGGCAGGGGAGAAAGGAGCGGGCATGGATGACTAACCCTCTTCTTTGTCAGCTGGGCATCTTTGTCGTCTCGCAGTCTTTTATTCATATCCCTGCGGAGAAGAAGCATTTGCCTGACATTCGAACTTATGTTAAAAAGGAGCAAGCGCAAGAGTGACACCAGGCCTCCTCGCAAAATGTTGCGTCGGTCGTGTTCATACAACAAAGGTGTACTTATTGCGCTGTGGGTCCAATTTGGCTCCCTTTCATTTGATTTACCTCAACAAACCAAGTTGCCTCAGGAGACTCTCCTTCTCTTTCTGTATGTTTCGTGACACGTGAGTCACATTTCTGTGGTGAGACAAGAAATGCTCAAAGATAAGATTTGACTGAAATGTTCTACGGTAAGAGTCCTAAATGTCGGCTTACTGCTGTCTGTCCACTTGCTCCTGGGCGGCGCTGAGCTGCAGCTGGGTCAACTGAAGCACGGCAGCCTGCAGCTGCCGGCTGCTCCGCTCCGCCTGCTCTCGCAGCTGAACGTTGAGGCTGCGCAGCTCCTGGTTCTGTTGCTTGATGTTTGCCTGTTCGTAGACCAGCTGTTGCATTCTGCTCTCCAGCTTGGTGCAAAGACAAATTCTCTTGAGGGCTTTCCCAGCAGGAGGATCAGCGAGACCGTCGCTACCAACCTGTTTCTGTCTGCTCAAGGTTATCTCCAACTCGTGGTCACGCAACTTCAACTCTTCCTCAATTTGGATGCCTCTCTGCTTTTCTTTGATGCTCTCCTGTTTTCAATTGAATTCCATGGTGAAAATAATGTTCCCTGTTGTGGACACCCGTTGTTTTCTTTCCATCCATTTGCCGAGAATGATCCGAGTCGACTTTTCGTGACGTCGCCTTTTGCTATTTGTGTTCTTCTCTCGTGCCCGTTTGAGTGAATAAATACGATCAAAAGGGCAGAGTTATGTTGACTTTGGAACGCATTAACATTTTTAACACAGCCTCATCTGTACCTGAGCCAGGCGTTTCTCCCGTTCCTCTCGGATTTGGCTTTCCATCTCCTCATATATGGAGCGAACAAATTGATGGTGCTCACTCTCCCGTCTAAAGTTGCAGGGAATGTTAAAAGTCCGCCACAAAGCACAACGTGAGCAAACGTATTTGTGTGGCACCTGCGCAACGCTTGTTCCAGGCTGTCTCTCTCGCTGATGGAATCTTGCAGGTGTGTGACGGCGTGCAGCAAGATGCCTTCCAGGAGCTTGAGCAGCTCTGGCTGCTCTCTCTGCAACTCACACCACAGAGAACAAAGCTCCTGTTGACTGACACACAACAGCAAAACAAAGTGGCACTTCACAAGATTGTCGTCACAACAGCGTCGTTGTGAGTTTGGTACCGTAACTAACACACGTGATTAAAATGGCGTTCCCACCTGTCCGAGACTTTGTCAATCCCCAGCTCGTTCAGTATGTCGCTAAGTCTCATTGTAGCAGCATCCTCCGACCAGTCTGCCTGGTCCGTCTCTTTCCCTGCGAGCTCTTGGCTCTGCTCCACTGTGTCTTTTGTCCCCATCAGCTCACCTGCACCAAGCAAGACACTTGTTTGAGCGCCATATTCCCCCAGAACTGTCATGCCAGAGTGCAGCATGCGCACCAAGTCCTGCGCTGAACTCCAGTGGTGTAACGAAGCCATTGCACTGGCGGTCCAGACTATCGAAAACGCTCTCGAGCTGTTCAGGCGACAGAGGCAGCTCCATCTGGAGCCTCTGAGGAAAGGATGCGGACGGAGATTGACCATGAGGAGTTGCCTTCCGTTGTGCCGCACTCACCTGCATGTCGCGCTTTGTGATGAAGCCTTTGCCCTCTTTGTCGCACAACGCAAACAGCTGCTTGGCCTTGCCCATGGTCTCGGACTGCGGGCTTGCTGCCTTTCTCAGGGTGGGAGAACCGACTGGGCTGCGACCCTTGCTCAGTCGGGGGGTCCCTGGTGACAGACTCTGAGGTCGTGGGCTTACAGGTACAGCCTCGCCACTGCCTTGACCTTCCAGCACTTCCCCATCACTCAGCCACTTGGACATACTGTAGCTTATGCCGGAAAAGAAAAATGAGTCGATCAGCACGTGAGCATCAAACCGCCTTTGCTTTAATCATTCGTTTATTTCAGTTTCAACAAGGTGGCTGATCCATAGTAACAGTTGTACTCACTTTTTTGTTGCTGCTGCAGCAGCAGCTTAGCTCACAGGTTCTCCCTCCCTTGTCAAACAAGAAGCTCTGCTGGGAACACGCGCATTATCTCCAGCTGCTCTGTCAAACTTGTCTTCACTCACGTCTGCACTGTAAACATGACTCCATGTCATAATCCGAAAATTATTAGAACATTATTTTAATAGATTCTAATCAAACTTGAACGGGACTCCTTCGGAAACAGGCTGTTGGGAAATAACGATCACTCAAAGTGTCATTTATACTCATGCACATCATAGGGCCAATTACAAGACTCCAAAAAGGTTTCCATAACAGAAAGGTACGGCTTACAGCAGTGACGATACACTATAAACAAACCAAGCCCAATACGGGCGATATAAGAAGTAAGGAACAGGATGGAGCCGTCCGACTTTGTTTGTACTTGAAGAGCAGGGTGGATAGCCCGCAGTGAGGAGATGCAAAACACAGTTTGTACACATTTGCATGGTTACCAACTTACAACTACCACAACTGCAGGCAAATACTCTCCCAAGGTCGTTAATCACTTATAATTACCATTTTAAATACGTCATACAATCTCAAATTCCCCTGAGGGATTTATTATTCTAATGACTTTAGATACTACATGTCGAATGTGACAACGTAAGAACCCTCTCCAAACAATGGTGTTCCCTTATCCATAAAAAAAATAAATATTTAGAGAGTGACTCCTGGTAGAACGCTGGAAAATAATCTATGAAGCCTTCATGGCTTTCTCCCAACACAAGTGATAAGATAAATTCCATCGTAAAAACTATGTCAACAGTTTATGGAGGCTTTTAGAGTACAGGCAGGGGAACTTTGTCAGTTGTTTTCTCACAGAAAGGGATTACGGTTAATACAATAACACTTGTAACAAAATAACTTTCATTTACTCTATGTTTTGAGCAGGTTGAAAATGTCCAAGACCATCTTATTTCAAGCGTCAAAACCAAACAGCTGCCATTCTGATGCTCAGTGACGTTAGCTAAACAAGCTAACCAAAACAAACTTGCCATAATATACACAGTGTTTCAAATAATAATAATATACAAAACACGCTTAAAGTGTGGTGGAAATATGAATATTAATTGGAAATATCCTCAAATAATGCAGGTAGACTAAAGAGTATCATTTAAGACAAGTGGAAAAAAGTCCAATATTGACATACCGACAGCGTGCTGGACGGACGGACGGACGGACGCAGGTGTCCACTACCTTCGATCACTGACTTCTCGGAGCTAACCTGGCGAGTACTGCTTGTGGCCCATAGATGGCAGTAGATACCATTGCCGCGCATTTGGCTTTTACCGTAAAGTGTTTTTTAGCGGGCAGCACAAATATCTGTGCCTCTTTTCAGGTATTTTTGTGTGATATCACAAATAAATCTCATTTATTCTAAATATTACCAAAGTACGCATCATTAAGTTTAATAAGTGATAAAGACAAAAAGTGTTACACAACTATTTGAAGAATCCTTACATTGGTTATTACGGTAAAAGCTTCCGTTACCATGGAAGATACGGAAATGCGTCCATTATTGCTGAAAAGCATTTGGGGGCTAGATGTGTGTCTCCAAATCACTTCCGAAGATCACGAAGAGTTTTTGGATATCTTTATTCATTTCGAGTGTTCTCCTGGATTCTGTCGGTAAGTATATTTATGATGCCGCACGATAACAAAGGGGGAAAACAACAACAGCTAAGGGCTTAAGACGCATTTCTTCGAAGTCAAGATCCTCTGTGCAACCTGGCGATGACGAAACTGTTGTTACAATGATTGTTTGTTGAATGAGCTACTTTACGCGAGGAGAAACGCGTCCAAATCTCAATTGAGGCCATGATATAACTTTAGGATGCACGTGTAACATCTACAGCACGTTGGTTATATATTGGCGTTACATCAACTTGTAGCAGCTCATTGCACAGAACAGACGGACTCCAGTTTTTACTTTGCTGTGCTTCAACAATAATAATGGCTCCATTCCTTTCTGCAGGTCATTCAGCATGAGGAGACCTTACATCAAACAACATCCATTGTCTGCAGTGATTTTACGGACTACTTACCATCAGCAGCAAACATCTCATGTTTGAGAAAAGCACGCAGGATGTGTCTGGATCGAGACAAGAGTCGTTTCGGAAGAACTGTATGCAGCACTGTCTCGCAATGTGAATAGATCCCAGCAGTGCTTCCAGAACTTCAGCATCAATCATTCATGTGCATGTAAAAAAAACTTTCGGGGCGATGCTACAGACAAGCAACTACTCCCTGGTGCTTTTGATCCAGCTCACACTTTTGGCTTTTGACCTTTTCGTCAACTCCTTCAGTGAACTGCTGAGAGGAGCGGCCGTCATCCAGCTGGTGCTCTTCATGTAAGTTATCTTATGTATACATATATTTTTTTCCACGTAACTTTAAACCCATTAAGTGTGGATAGACATTTCATTTGGTCTCGCATTGTTTACTTTTGTAGTCAAATGTATTTATTATTATACAACTGTTATGCTAAATCACTCCACCGCAAAATGGACACACGTGTACTCCGTAATTGCATAGAACGTGATTTTGTGGTTCTTTTATTTTTCGATGTACTGTGGTGGTGTTGTTTGTTTTGTTAGTACCTCCAACTTATCTCAAAAGCTTTTTGCAGCATCCAGGACATCGCCATCTTGTTCAACATGATCATCATCCTGCTGATGATGTTCAACACGTACGTGTTCCAGGTGGGCCTGGTCTCTCTGCTGCTGGAGCGTTTCAAAGCTCTGCTGTTTTTCTCCGCTCTCTACCTGACCCTCAGCATCTGCCTCCACAGCTGGGTGTTGGTAAGCGCGTGAGCTCCGCGCAAACCTTTCAAGCACGCCTACAGAGTCCAAATTGTCCTCCCTCTTTTGTGTAGAATCTAAGATGGAGAGCACCTAACAGCTTTGTTTGGACGGATGGCCTTCAAGCTCTCTTTGTGTTCCAGAGGATAGGTAATTTGCCAAAGTTGTACATTTGCCCGTCTTTCCGTGCGTTCATCCGATTTCTCTCGACTTGCAGTGGCCGTCTCGTATTATTACTTGTACAAACGCACGACCGAGTACATGGGGGACCCGAGGCTCTACGTGGACTCTCTTTGGCTGCGTGAGGCCTTTGCCAGAGCTCGGCAGTAGACGCAAAAGATTGGAGCGTATTGGAGATTTCATGTTATTAAGCAAGAAATCGGTCCCTTACTCAAGAAAAGGGTGACCGCAACTCAAGCACAGAAAGCACATCACTATTTGTTTACTATTCCCAAGGGGGCAATTTGTTTAAAACTTTCCATGGGCAGGTAAACCGAGGTGACATAATGTATTAACCTGGATTGAGCCTGGTAATCTTCCATCCGTGGCCTTTGGACTGCACTCTGAATAGAGGACTGCATCAAAATACTATCATGAAGAATTATTTGAGTTATTATCCATTACATACATCTCATCATCATGACGAAACCAGGCGGCTCACCACCAGGTTTTATGGAAGCTAGGTACGAATATGTTTACATGATGCCAGTAATGATTTTGGAGTGAACTCACTCATGTCAGTGCGCATCTTTTGAATTGTCTTGTTTTTTTTAATGATTAAATATTCCTTCTGTAACCCTTGTCTAATCCATCCATAGATAATACGGCGGGATCCAGGAGACAAGGTGAAACAGACTGCTCTATTTTTACAAAGATTAATCAGGATTTAGGTGCCAGGAGTGCAACCCGCCATAAATAGTCGTCTGAGTGTCGCAAATAACCTCGCTACAGGTCAAGTTGCTATGTTTTGTAACTGGAGTAACGTATCTAATCGCTAACAGAGACATAGCGGCGTCGCATCTACCACGCTAAATGAATGGAAGTATCAGAAGTTGTACAAAGCCCCCTTTTTATTTGAAAACAATCCCGATTATTGTCAGTGCAGTCCAATCCAACTCAAAATCCATGTCCTGTGTTTCCGCGTCGTCCTGACGGAATTTCGTCGTCATCTAAATTGGCCACCTGAAATGACAGCAGCGCTTACTGATGACCAAAAAGAATCAGTTGTTCACGGATTCCAAAGGATCCTCTCTCTACCTTCATACGTAGACGCCAACCCAGAGCAGCAAGAAGAGCACACCGAAGCCCATGAAAAGTGAAGCTACCAGGGAGATGAGCAACTCCTTGTAGACGTCTCTGGTGTATTTGGTGGAAGTCACCTCATAGCTGATAGCAAAGTCAAGGTGCTATCATCCCCTTGCGGTTAACAGTGAAAAGAGTGACATCTGCTGGCAACTATAGCTATTTGAAGATGATGCAGCAGTACAATCACAATGGTTGGATATTCAACGTTCTTTTCAACCTACCGTTTTTTCCCATGTATAATGCGCAAAATTTAACTAATTTATTGTCCTAAAATCTGGGGTGCGCATTATACATGGGTACGATTTTTATTTTATTTTTTATTTTATCCGGATATCATACGGAGGTCGCCATTACAGATGCGCTTTCTTCTCTGCTGTTCACTTAAAACACTCCATAAGAACACAAAGCTCTCGTATCAGACGCTTGCTAGATCACCTGCTCGTTTGCTGTCACAATGTACCCTACACAAATCCGAAACATTTCTTCGCTATTGAGTATGCTAGCGAGTGATACTGACCGGCAGAATAACATCCGGTTGTTCCCAAAGATGCTCTTTTTTCTGAAATAATTTTACGTTTACGGACTTAAGTAGGAGTCAAAATTTGGGTGCGTATTATACATGGGTACAGGCTTTTTTCCAGCATCGACATGCCATTTCTAGGGTGCGTATTATACATGGGGGCGCATTATACATGAGAAAAAACGGTATTTATAAAGCACCTATACAACCTTGTCACCATTGAGATGAAGGACAAGCCTATGTCCCTAATACTGTGACACTGCCCCAGTGTTTAAATCATTCAAACAACACTGATCGACCCAAGTGATTTCAAGCCAGCAATCCACTTTCTTAATCAGAGCAGACTAACCATTCAACCATACCCATAGAAATAATAGCCAACATGACACAGGATACACGAAGAACCAGGCTGTGAAGAACATCCCAATGGCCAACAAGACCACCGTGAGGTGGGGGAACACAGCCGGATTCACCGGGCTGGTATATCTGGTCATCGCCTCGAGTTCCTGCAGCCAAACAACATAGTCATGTTATTGCTTTCATCGTGTATCATTTGACTTTGGCTCCACTGCATTATTTGAATCGAATCGCTGTTTTGACGCGGGAGGGCTAACGCTCATTGCTAATCTCGAAACAAACGACGCATCATCGTCACCATGCGTTGGTGATACAATGCACACGTTACTTTCAGCTAGTAAAAACTCCATTCAAAACGATTTAAAAGCAAAACTATACCATTTCGAAAAAAGCGGGGCTCCTGCCTCTCGAGGTTCAAGATGATAAGGCCACGTACTGCCTCTCTTCCCAACCTTTTCCGGGTTTAGGTGACGTAGACGTGACGTTTCCCTGACAACCTCTGTCCTTGTCGTAGTCTATCAGGATTCACTGTCCTCGGTTTCAGCAATGGATTCGCGTTTTATTCTGGAAAACGGTCCAAACCTCAATACATATGTAATCGTATAGGTTGTTAGCAAACTTAAAATATTCAAACAGTATATGTTGCCGGTAGATTGACCAGAATCTAGAGTCTGTGACGAAACCGATTGTGATCTCGGTTCCTTTAAGACAAAACTATGAGCAAAGTAGGATAACTACTAATTTGCTGCCATCTGGTGGTCCAAAGAAAAAGTCTCCTTGCGCCACAAATCATATCATATTTATTTGCTTTTACAATATTACAGCATCTTCTTGAAATAAAAACCTCTGGAAAAGTGATGACCGTGTGGTCTCAATATTATATGTAATGATATTTAAGTATTCAAGTTAGTGTTACGGTATTTGGACTTCACTTGTAGAAATGGTCGGAATGTTTTCGTAACCATTCCAGTTCTTAATAGCTAAAGTGGAAATATGCTGTCGACAGCAAAAAACAACAACAACTTTAAAAACAATACAATAACACAAAAAAAAAAGAGTATCAATTTTAAACACAATGCTGCCAAACAGTACTACGTGTAATGCAATTCTACTGGACTATCGAAAGCAGATGGACAGAGCAAGAGCAGTTTCATTATGTATATACAGTGTATATGTACACACAGTGTGAAAAGTGCTACAGTGGTTTCATTTACGCTAGCTGGTGCATTATAAATAAGCAAGAGTGCATAAGAAACGGAAAAGAGTTGCTCTGAGTTTTCAACATGGCTGTTTTTCCTGTAAGATATTGAATTGGTCAAAAACCTACATGTGGACAATGAATGTGAAAGACAAAAGCGCAACAGTTGGCCACATCACGAGAATATGTTTAAATCGGAAAACATTACAGGCTACCAAACATATCACACGTATTAAACTTGTTAAAAGATGGTGCAGATATTTGAAACAGTGGATGTTATAGTCGCAACTCCCTCGCAGCTTCACCGACAAAACTGTGGCCATTGAGAGTTTGGAGGGAAAAGCAACTTGGATGCACGTAATTCAGTGTAAAATATTCCAGTGTTTTCTTGAGAAATATTGTCAGTGTTGGACATATATTATTCTCTGGTGTATTTCCAGTTACTAAGCATTCATCCATCCATCCATCCAGTCCTATAATGTGTCATTCTGAGGAAATGACTTGCTTCCTTCAATTTGTGTGCTAATGCATACATGACGGATTCCGACATTTGCCATTAAGAGATACATTTCCTCGTACTTTCCCAAATTGTAGCAAAAGAGGCCAAGGAAGTAGCAGTGTGGACTATTTGAGGTAAAAGGCAGGTTGCAGCCAGACGGAGGGAGCTGAACCATTAAACGCGTCAGTGTATTTCTATTTGGAGGTGTACATCAAGTCAACAAAATGTATACGGTGTCATCCAGTGTATATTGACGACGGCTTTGTGATCGTTCGTTTCACTTCGCAAGTTTCAAGGTGGCATTTCAACACAGTTGCTCTCAAACATTTTCAGACACAAACAGCAAAAAGAGATGTTGATACGAGCCAGACGACAGTGATAGATAGTTTGACATAATTTTCTTTCAAAATAAAATATAAGAATGCACGTTAAAATGCCCATCAACCTCGCAGGTAGATGCAGCTGGCTTATAAGGCCAGGTGGCCAGGCAGGCGTCCTTCACATGCACTTGTTTTCAACGACAATGTGGTAGTCAGAGTAGGAGGACGTTTCACCCTCAGCGCCACAACTCATTCCATCCTGTTCAAAATTTGAACAAAAAAAAAAAATCAATAAAAAGCTTTACTGATAAAGAAATTCTTCATACCAAAACACGCTTTAATAATTGACAGCATTTATGGCAATCCTTTTTTTTCTCCCGTAGTCAAAGGATTTGGTCAATGGGTAACTAGCTTCTCAAAAGAATGGTCGATTCATTCGATTGTCAAGTAAGCATATTTCATCTGATTATTCGATGAATCAATTGTGGAAAATTTGGGGTTGGTGACACCCCTACTTGAGATACAAGCAAAATGGTGACATTCAAGTGCGCTTCAGTTGTGATTTCACTCATGACATTTGATCTCCCCTTGTTTGCTAGCTGTACTCACAGATGAAGAGACCCGAAAATGGTAGGTGATGTCTCGGAAGGACAGCAGAGGCAGTGGCCACAAGTGATGAGTGCCCTTCAAGAAGAACGTCAACAATCAGCCAAGCAAGAAGAAGGAAAGCTAATGTGTTCAATTGATGTGTTTGGATTTCCTGATGGAAAAACTTTACCCGTGTTGTTGTTTTTTGTCCACTGTACAATTCGGTCTCCGTGTGATTTGGACATAGCCGTCCTTTGGTGGCTTGACATTGTTGGACCCACACGCTGTCCGGGGACCTGAAAGCATTCGGTTTCAACGAGATGCCTCCACAGACACGTTACGTGCTTCGAGATTGCGCAACAATATCTCGACTTTGAATGAATGATGTATTGATCTTTATTTCATTCACCTTCTTTGTGTTCACTTTGGACTGCCATTGAATGGGCCATTGTTGCAATGCGTGCTGGTTAACATAATATCGTTTCTTTGTCCGCACCGTGACAATCATCTCCTTTCACTTTGCGGCAGCTGACGACCGACTTTGTTTTAGCATCGGCAGCTTCCCAGCCACATAGTTGCAGTGGGGGGGTTACTGTAGTTCATAGCGCTAGTGCTACAAGGCCTCCCTCCCGCGAGCAATGTGCAAATAAAATCACCGTCCAAGTACAGTTTGGTTGTATTGAACTTTTTAAAGCACTTTTACTCGATCTCGAATATCCGTGTTCATATACTCACATCATGTGCAAAGTGAGTTGCGATAGCGAAGAATTGCTCTTTCCATGGAGGGATATCGTGTAACTGGGGAAGCAGGAAAAAAACAACCTGTAAACAGCGCCGAAAATAAAAAGGTAACTCCTGTAAATAAAAAAAATTCCACACCTGCAACTTTTGGGGGTTTTACAATATTGCGTTGTGATTTCTTGCTCCGTCTCCACGATATGCAGAGCAGTCAGCGAAGGTGTTGATCTTCCTTCTGGCAACATAAGCACAAGGTTGCTGCTTCAAGTGGATTGCAGACAAATAAGATGCTTGACCATGAATTTACCCTTGAAATATACACTGCGCTGTCTTCGTGGCGTTGGCTGCTGTCCACCGGGCAGACGGTTGGCGGCCCCCGCTCCGTCCGAGTCTGCCGACGGAGGAGGCCTTTTGGACTTGGACATGTAGAGCGGAGCAGACGTGTGACTCAGACGGTTTCTGTTGCGTCCATCCTTGTCCATCATTCTGGATTTGGCTTTCTTATTCATGCTGCCTGGTGTGGGAACCAAGGTGTCCGGAGCTACACGTCATAATCGTACAGTTATGCAGTTGTCGAATAATTGGACCGGAAGGACAATAACAAACATAACAGCAATTAACTCTAATAAATATATATTTGAAATGAAATCCTCACTCTCAGATGAGCTGAAGCACATTTGAATCAATCTCATTTAGCTTAATATGGTTTGTCATTATTTTGAGGACCCACGGAGATATTCTTGTATCTAATGTTGTGACTGGTGAGAGTAGCTTACTTACCTGCGGCAGATTGGTTGTTATTTAACATCAGAATGGTCGATGATTGGTCGCTCAAAGATGTGGTTGGACAGCAAGCTGTCGAGGAAAGATTCATGCATAAGCAAAGGAAGCGGGTTTTAAAAGCAAGCACTCCATTCATGTACCTGGTGTCGATGTCGTGGAAAGCGGAACAAATGGACTCTTGAGTGAAGACCCCAGTGCGGCTCTTGACCTGCACCAATCACATTGTATCATGACGGCCATGTCTTTTCAGATAGGGTTATAAAAACCATGTGGATCAAATTTCAAGATGATCCGAAAGTCAAAGACGGAGCGGGAAAAGAGAGGTAGGCGTCGTACCATGAACATGCAGGTGAACAGAAAGTGACAGTGGCAGTGAAGACGGGCATCCAAGAGATGGACAGAGCACAGCAAGCAAAGCTACAGCAGATCACATCCAAAGGCAGATTAGAGAAAGATACGTTCTCACTGCTGAGGTCTGCTTCGGAAACAAACGACATACCCGTCGCCGTCTTTGTTACCGACGTCTCCTCTGTGATGAAGAGTCAGTACATAAAGGATGGACATGGATAGGACACTGTGCAGGAGAAATCAAAGACAGAAATGGTTTTTGGAAGGTTATGACAAATGACGTTCAAAGGCTGCGATGAACTGGAAACCATGTGAACACTGTCTAACCTGAAGGCCATGACAATGACGAGAGCCAGGATGCTCCCCTGCATGAACCTCTGACTGATACAGCCTTGATCTGGAAGTGGGCTCTGCAAAATCAATCCAATCCAATAGTCATAAATAAAGAAATAATTGCAAAGCAGTGTTTGGATCCTAGCAGACCTTGCTCCCAGGTTTGACCGTCTTCTTCTTAAGGGGGCCACTTCCTGTCCTGCTAAAATAGCTTCCCGATTGGCTGCAAGGACGACGACAGGCAAGTGGTAAGATCTCAGGCCGTGCCTGATCAGGCACGTGGCATTGCTTTTGGCCCTCTCACCTGACCGTGCCGCCGCTCACGGTGCTCTTCATACTGTCGAGACGTCGCAGCTTGGCCAGTTTGCGGCTCCAGCGCTCCAACTCGTCGATTCGAGTCTCCAGGTTGTCTGTCAGCTTGCACAGCTCTTTTACCGCGCCCACGTTTTCCATGAAGATGCGATCCTGGGCAGACACGAAATGACAGACAAAGCCACATCAGCATGAAAAAAAAAGGAACTTGAGCTTGCTCCTGGGAATAAATATGAATAAAACAAACCTTGTTGACAACTAAAAGGTTGGGAATAGTTTCCCCATTGGCGCACACAACATCGCCCCCTTCCTTGACTGCCTCGGGTAAAATCTGTTGAACCTCTTGCGCAATCACGCCTGTCGGAGAACATTCGGGTCGAGCATGAGCCCAAGACAAGACGCACATGGGACAGCCACGGAGGTATGAGGTGAAAACTCAAAAGGGATGAAATGAAATGAGTTCCTCCATGTTTGTTACCGGTCTCTGCGGTGCTCTCTATGCCGACGGTGGCGGCAAACTCGGGCTTGTATTGATAATGGACCAGCCTCATCTGAGAAATCCGTTTCAAATTGTCTGTGGTGTCCACCTACACGCACGCACCAAACAACAAGCCAGCACATGCGGATGGAATGAAGACACGGATGAATGGCTCGAGGCAGGCGGGATTGGTGATGACAACGAAAGACAAACATCCTGACCTCTTGTACGTTCTCTTTGGCTCGGATGTCGGACGGATGCACCAGGGAGCCCATGACCTTGACATTACCGTGGACGACAAGAGCCTCGTCGGGCCGGTCGGTGTTGACGCCGACTCTCCCGTGATGGTAGACCGAGTCGGGTAATTGGCCTCGCTGCCACAGCACGTCCGAGTCGCTTTCAAACTGGCCCGGGTTGGACGCCTGCGACATACAGGTGGTGGTAGAGGTGCTGTCGTTGAGTTCTTTTAAACGGGCTCAAATGAAAGGACAAAAGTATTGGGACACGCTTCACTTTCAAGTGTTTTTTAAAAGCATATATCAAATGGTTTTAGACCAACAAAGTACATCTCGATGTTTCCCCACTCTGATCTGGAATTGGCCAACTGTCTGAATACTTTTGTCCACGTAAACTCCGATAACAATATCTTTTGAAAGAATCTCCATTTGGATGGTACGTATCTCAGGCAAGCAAAGGAGAGGCCTAGAAGGAGCGAAACTATCAACGAATGGCACGCAGATGACGCAATGACATTGGCAGCTGATAAGATTGCTGAAGGAGGGAGGCAGACAGACATGGCTGGACGTTACCCTGACGATGATCCTCTCAGACACATGAGCAGCCACAGTGTATGTCTGACTGTGGGACTGAGCGTGCAGGGCCACCACCAGCATAAAGTACCTGCAGGACAAAAGCGAGACTCAATCAACTTCGGTTATCATAAAAGTGCCAATCAATGCTGAGCGAGCGAGCCAGACACACCTCTGGTCTGGATTTGGTTTGCCTTTCTTTCTCATGTTATTCGCTGTGGTCTCGCTGAAGTGGAGCCGGCCGACTGTCACTTTTGTCACTTGCTCTGGGGGCAAGGTGACCCTTGAGGGAGAGAAAGGTCATGAGGAAATGTTACAACAAGAGAAGATGTCCACTTTTTGAGGAGCAGCTTTTCGTTGGGCGTCAACGACATGTCTTTTATTTGGCTAGGACATTTCTGGGATCTTTGATGACCTCAAAATGGAATTTGTTTGAAATCGACATTGGCTACTACAGCCACAAGTCAAACAAACATTGACAGAAGTAACCAGCGCGATTTTCTAAAACAGAAAATCTTGAGGTTTTTCTTTTTGTCTTCATTTGAGCAAAGACTTACAAAACCGGCTTGAAAGGCCTCTTGCTTCGATCCGACTGCGACTGCTCCACGCTGATGGACTGATTCATGGCCTCCACCTTGCAATCCAGCGAAAGAGAAACAACAGGCCAAATAAATACGCAGCTCTTGAGAGGAGGCCATCCATCGCTCCAGTGCCTCACTTTCACTCCGTTGAGTTTGAGATAGAAACAGTCGATGGGCTGAAATCCTTCGCTTGTCTTCACGTACTTGGGATCGCCCAGCATCCCGACGTACACCGTCACCTGGAAGTGATTCTTCTTCTGGCACACAAAAGCATCGTCGGACAAGGAGAAGTTGAAGCCTTTGTCGGCGTCTACTCGGTAGCTTGGCATCGGGCTAAAGACGTAGAAGGGGAAAAAGGGGTCAAAAGAATGGACGGCGGCTTTTCCACGTGCCGAAAGGTCGGCTGAGATCATTTCTTGTCATTACTCTCACTTTCCAGCGTTGCTAAAGTAAATTCTTCCCCCCCCCACTCCTTCCTCTCGCCTTTCTTAATTGAAACCTTGCGCCGGTTCACTCCCCCGCACGGCTCACCTCTGAGGAATTTATAGACCTCTTTGGCCCGGCAATGTCAATTGTGTGCTTGAATGCTCTTTTCCAACAATGCTCACTCCCTTCCATTTTCTCCCTCAAATGAAAATTGGCCAACGTTAAATCCACCCACAGCTCTTTGCAGTTTGCATCGTAAAGCGGCGTCCACTTGTTCTGCTGGTGAGGTTGCCACTTGATGCACTGATAGTTTGGGTCCATGTATCCGTTGTCGGCCTCCTGCATCAAACCTGGAATCAAAGCAGATGATCGGATGAGAAGGCACGAAAAGCACCCGAGTGTCCAAACTTTTCTGTTTTGTTAAAAAGCAAGAGCGGGTGAGGTAGAAGAGGTGAAGAAGAAAGAAAGATGCCTACCTGGTTCTTGTTTGATGATACCTGTGAGGATTTGGGAATTGAGAGTGCTGTTGGGAGAGTCCGAATGCTTCCTCTTTTTTGTCTGATGAACAGGAATTCCACTGGTGGGACAAATGGAAACAAAAAGCATGTGCAATCATTCAATCTGTCCAGTAGAAACAAAAAAAAAAAACCTCAATTGACAATATTAACCTTGCTGCGACCTGACCATAAGCCTCAAGTCAAGTTGAGTCCCAACTGAATTTCAATTGGTGTAAATCGTATAGTAAGTGAACTCACACAATCCATCTTAGTCACAATTTAGCTTGTTTTGTTTTGTTTTTTATCTGCCATGTGGCACTTTGGGATTCCCCCGAATGTAAAGTGCGTTATAAATATAATTTATTATTATTATTATTATTACAACACACACTGGAGTGTTTTTCTTTTCACTGACGAATACACAAAAAAATGCATATGTGTGTTAGCTAAACTCTGGAGCTAACTAAGCTAGCTTACCTGCGTCTGCTAGTGATAGCCGAAGCTAAACATCATCAATATTGTGTCCCTTGTGTCTGAGTTGTAAATCTACCATATAGCTCATGTCTTTTCCCCAATTTCATTCGAAACACAATCAGTTCATTCAAATGTTGCCATCTTTCCAATTGAAACCCTGACGCCATCTTGTTTTGCCGCCATTTCAGAAAAAGTACAAATAAAGCAAGCTAGAGATGAAAAGAAAATTGCAAATGGGTGATTTTGCAAATAAGAGTGCCTTTCTTCATCATGACCATGGTCATCATCACTTACTCCTGCCCCTGCGGATGCTGCAGTAGCTGGTGAAGCATCTGCGTCTGCTGCATGTCTCCACCGGCACTGGTGGCTGGGCCCATGGGATACTGGGATATGATGGGCTCTGGCTTCAAGTACATGTCCCGGTGCATGGCGGCATAGTGGCCGTGAGGCGGGAGGGGCGGCGTGGGAGTCATGTGACACATGTTTTCCGGCGTCATGGTCCTAATCATGTGCGGATCTGAAAGTCGTGGTGGTGGCAATGATTGACTTTTGTTATGTGGAGAGCATATCATCTATTATTATTATGATACATTCCAAAAAAGAATCATCATAAGTGGAAGCAAATGGTGGTCACTCACCATTCACCTGCTGAGGTGAGTACGGCTCTGAGCTTGAGTCTGGCGGGGACTCGGGAAGAGTTCTAAAATAAAACGCAAGATGAATGAATCGCGAAAAAAAAAAAAATCCATTTTCTGAAGTGGCTGTCCAGAATATTGTCTTTTACATAACATTGTGGGAATATTTATTTCGTTGATAATGGCTCATTTCCTCATTCAATTAGGAACAATTTTGCATATTTTAGTCATTTTTTCCGGTCTCATCTGCTTATGACCAAGCCCATCAGTCCATTCCAAAAAAGTGGGCCTTTCACTCACCCAGGGGCGTAGTGAGCTCTGTGCTCGGGTTTGATGTGTGCCTGCTGCTGGTGCTGCTGGTGCTGCTGGTGCTGCTGCTGGTGCTGCTGATGCTGACCCAGGCAGGGGTAGCTGTGCCGCAGGCTCAGAGAAGGACCCGCCGCCGGGTACGGGTTGGGACAGTTGGGGGGCCCGGGGGGAGGCGCTCCCTGGCGGAGGGGAATCGGAGGGCTCACGCCGCACACCAACCCCCCGGAGGTGGACACTCCCGCCTGGGGGGATGAGTAATTAGGTCCCGGGGTGCTGTGGACCTCTGAGAAACAGCTGGGAGACCCAAGGGCAAAAAAAAAAAAAGGGGGGGGGGGGATTAGCTTTATCAGAGAAAACAAATTCCTTTGCAACGACATGAAGTGCATGTGTTGTTTTGACGTTGCCGGGTTGGCGCGTAGTCCCTACTGACATGTCAGTGCTATCGTCCTCCTTGCTGATGTACTCTTCCAGGATACTGGTGTCGATGTTGGCTGTATCCAGACTACTGGTAATATCATGGCCTAGGGTAAAGGGGGGGGGGGGGGGGGGGTCAGAGAGAGGAGATAGAGAGCATGTGGGAATTAACAAGCGGAATCTTTCAACAACTCTGCACACTAATTGCAAGGACTTTGGATCCTTTCCCTCCTTATCGCAACTAACTTGATTAGATGCCATTTGCCTTGTACGGTATTTCAAAAAGGATAAACACAATCTATGATTTGCTTAGTGGGAATGTGCGGCTACTTTGGCTCCAATTTTAGGAGTTAACGTTGCTTGATGCAGAAAGCTGCCCTCCTCAATTACAACAAACAATGAATCTTGTTGCTCCATGACGGCACTCGTGTCTCCTTCGAATAGAGTCGAATAAAAGCCTCCTCCGGGACCGTATATCAATTTTGCTGGTGCCGTGCGTGGCTCAATCAAGCCAATGGTGGCGTGCTGCTTGAGTGCAGGTTCTTTCTTTTTCACCCTTTGAGCGCCAAAGCCTCTCAAATCCTGAACACATGACCTCACTAATAGCCTGATGTACTCAGTTTACACCAAATGGGCGCAAACAAGCAGGCAAAGCATTGCCAGCACAGCAGACTGTGACCACTTGTCCTTAAGCACAGGAAGGTCCCCCCCCCCGCCCTCCTGAATTTTATCGTGTCACATCAATCTTCTGATTGCAATGTCAGGTCCTCTGCAACCTTTAGCAGGTTCACGCTCTCTTGAGTGGACAGAAGCAGATGGTAAATGTCTCCTAATGCGTGCCAGTGCAGCGGGAGAAAAGCAGGATGGTTCCCCCTGAAATAAGATCCAGATGTGCACCCCACCCACAACAGCCGTAAATCTAAACTGGCAGGCCTGATAACGAAATGCTGCAGGGAGAGGGGAGGCTGGCTGGATGGATGGATGGATGGATGGAGGCCAACAAGGAGGACAAACCATAAGTTGGGTAGAATGAATGAAAGTGTGAAGGAAGGAGAACTGCAAAGAGAAGGCAAAGCACGCCACCGTCACCTTTTTTGTCCAAATGATGCCAAAGAAACTACAGTCCAGGGTTCCAGCGCAAGAGCAACACGTCATTGAAAAATGGTCTCCACAAACAAACATTTGTTAAGTTGCCCAAGCTGAGAAAATGATATTAGATTTGATTTATATTGATTGCAATACATCATTTTTAATGTTCCACAACCATGAATAGCTTCCATCTCCTGTCACTCAATCAGTGGAGTTTGCGATGCTGTGTGCAAGTTTACTTGTATTCAGTCCAGCTGTGTACACAACAAACACTGGCGTCATTGTCAGACTCACTTCAATACAGACTGGTCTTTTCAGAGATTGTGGATGAGTGTGTGTGTGTGTGTGTGTGTGTGTGCGTGCGTGCAAGCGAATGTACTCTTGAAGCTGCCCCTAAGGTCGTACAAATTAGATTTCAAGCATATTCCTGTGGAAAAAAAGGAATCACAAAAGTGACTTGATGAGGGCTCAATTCAGTAACTTTGCTTTTGCGTCACTTTATCCGCTTGAAGGTTCAGCCTCAAACAGTTTTGGTCGTATTGCGCGTGATGTCATCATGTGCTGTGGTTATCTCAACACACATGATTAAGATTCTGTCCCACCATCAATGTCGAAACAAAGTCCTCAAAGAACAGATACTTCCAGATATGTGTTTCCAAACGGAAGCAACACCTTTCTTGCTTGCTCTTCCTGCAGGTCCTCCAGCTATTGGAGAGTGGTGGCATCATTTTTGGGACTTCTTTCATTGTATCCAGCGGCCCCTGACTGGTCCTCAAGGACACTGTCTCAACACCAAACCATACTTGTTTTCCTATAAAGCGTAGTCACCTTCCATACGTTTGTTCGAGGATAATAAATCGGTTACCGGGTGAAGGCAAACTCTCAAAACAGAAGAACACAAACCCTGGCAGTTGCATATCGAAAAAGACAAAAAAATTGGAGAAGAACGAAAAGTCAGCCTCACAACTCATACATTTGAAAACACACATTATGGAGGAGCACTAAATCAATCAGAGTACCTGCACGTAGCCAAAGCATGTTGATGTCCTTGAGACGAAAACCCCCTTCAAGAAGAACGAAATCCACTGGGTTTTTCACATGTTTGACTAATGGCGGTGGAAGACGTTCTCCCGCGGACCATCAACCCCAACAAGTGTGTATGTGCGAGGCTGCGCGTGCGTGCACGTCGACGTGGAAGGAAAAAAAAAAAAAGCGTCATTTTGTGCGCGTACGTGCGTGTGAACGGCTTGAGGGGTGTTATAATGAGGATTATTCCTTCCTCAGTCATGAGAAAGGGCTGTACCAGGCTACCACACACAGTCCTCGTCGCTCACAAGCACTGGGCGCACTGCGTGGTGGACCTGGCTCAGGAGATTAGAGGAGTGACAGGGCTGGGAGCGCCACACAAAAGAAAGGCCGCAGAAAAAAAAAAGGGAAAACCAGACGTCGTGGAGAGCGAATGACTGGAGGGAAAGAAAAAAAAAAAGAGGTGACCCTAAGAACTTAACAAACTATTATTTTTCCTCCGGACCTCAGCAAAGGAGGGGATGTTTTCGTCACTGTTAGTTAGCAGGATGACGCAAGAACGAGTAAAGAGATGAGGCAGGGGTCAGGAAACAAACATTACATTTGCAACTCTTTTCGACATCAGATAAGGCAACTGTTTATATTTCCCCCCAAGTTCTCTAAATAATGTATTCATCTTAACAAATCCAGCTCGATCCAAGTAGGAGGTCCATTCCTTTGGGAAAAAAACCCCAAATGTTACTCCAATTATTTTCAATCCACTTGCATTGGGGTCAAGTGGGGGCACAACCAAACAGAAGGTCATTTCTTCATAGACATGTTTAGGAGCTTTAAACTTGAGCAATTGCAAATCTGGAATTGACATACTTCCGATCGAATACACAATGGCAGAGAAAAGTCCCAGATGTGTATTTTTTCCCCATTCCACGTCAACACGAGCCGTGAATAGAATAGATCTTTATTAATAGTCATTGTCACACATTTGAGGATGACTGCTGGTGCTGATGATGAAGGTGAGGCACGACAATAAAAGGTCATCCATGAGCACCTCACGCCTGGCCGCTCTGGAACAATACCTTCATTCCTTTCGGAGCTGTAAATCAAAGAAGTCTGCCGGCTGGCTGGCTGGCTGGCTGGCTGTCCACTATATGGATCCGGCTTTCAAGCAGCATTTTCAAAACGACCTTCTGGAACGATGATTCACTAGCTTGTAGGGAGTACTTCATAGGAATTCTCATACAGCCACATGAGGAATGGATGAGTGGTGGTATACGCGCACTTTGTCCATCAGTTGGCTTCTAGTGCTATCTGCATCGCAAGAAACTTGTTGAGAGAATTTTTTCTCGTCCTCCGCTCGAGCACTTGCCAAGCATTTCATTCAAACATTGGCACATTCATGGTTCTGGGTGTGGATGATGGAAGTGCACATTGCAGATTGTCTTGTTTAACATCTGTGTCAACATATGAGATATTTGTGAGGGTGGTTTTGTTTTTTTCAAATGGAAAATATGTGCCTTGGCTCAATGAAACAAACACTGACTGTTTTATGCCATTTAAAAGAAGCACTTTGGATGTTCTGCTTGTCTGGATGCCTTGTGGCACCATGCTGCCCCTCACAGGTCGCTCTTGGTACGATGACATACTTCTGGGAGTTTGACTTCCTCGCCATGAGAATGCGTTAATAAATCGGTTAAGATGTTGAGAAAAAAAAAAAATCATTACGTGTCGAATCCGCTTAAGCGTGTATGGCAACTGGAGTGACACGTTGCTTTCATCAAGTTGTGCTTGACGTCGTGTTTACACTGTAACTCCCAGCATATGTTTTGGCTCAAAGGAATGTGGATGAAACGTCCATGACACCTCACACAAAACCCAAAGTCAATCAATAGTTCACGTTGACTTGGAGAAGATGGTTACTTGAGATGAATCCACACAGCGGCAATAAATGTCACAAAAGTTTGCGTGTGCATGTGAGCAACTGTTTATTGTCCAAGTGAGTCAGAGATGAGAAGGTCAAGTTAGGGTTGGAGATTTGGTTGGCTTTCTCCCAAAGGCCCATTCTCTCAGCACTGCGAGTCTGCTCTGTCTCACCTCCTCACCCTGTCTGCTCACTGTTACTCTAATGGAGTCTTCTGAGAAGAAACACCCCAGTCTCACCTCATTGTGTTTTAACAACCAGCAGGGCTATGCCAGGAATGCAAGCTGTGCATTAGGGTGATGTATACATATTTCGGTAATCCTATTAAAACATACCTTACCGGCCGGTCGGGCGGGTGAGATCCATCACTGTGATGGCTGGCTGCGTGTGTTCTTGGATAAAAGCCGCAAAAACAAAAATACAAAATCAAAGCCAAATGCCTACCTATGATGAAAAACAACATGGTTTGAATGTAATGGGGCCATTAATGAATTTCCAAACCACCCTGTGAGGCAATCACTTCAATTTATGGTGTGTGTGTGTGTGTGGGGGGGGAGCTCCAGATGAATTAATTGCTGTCATTAATACTCACTAGTACATCCCATTTCATTCATAAATATAACAACAGAATCCATTGAACCCTCGGAATCGCCGCACAAGCCGCAGTCTGCAGTATTCACGCCCACAACGGCGCAAAGCACCCTTTTTAGAAATGTGCCACGCTGCACCAGCTTGCACGAGATTTTGAAAAGTACTCCAACTTAGCCCAGCACGCAACAATAAAGATTTACTAAAAGCCTTTAGTGTTGTTTGACAAAGTTGTGAGCTTCATAGGGATAACTCAGAGCAACATGATTAGAAGCTATGGCTTCATTAGCCTAGCATGACATTCCTGTCCATTATTTGATCTTTATCTTGGAAGGGAACTCTATTGACAAAAGCTCCATGTCTTAGACTCACATTGTTTCATCATTATTTTTGATGATCGCTTGACACCAAAGGCTTGCAAGCTTTATCTTGGAAATAATTAGCAGTCCCTCAAAGGCAACATTTGAAACGGGCTGAAAGCATCAAAAACAAGCACCTCTTTACTTTTCATGGCCAAGTTGACATTTTAGTGCAAGTGAGTGTGGCTCACATAAAGCCAGAGAAAGAACATCTCTCTTACTCCCAAAGCAAGAATGTAAACATGCTAAATTCCTGTCGAAATGGCACCCAATCTCGGACAGTCCAGGGTGGCCCGAGAATAGAAGTCAACACCGTGTGGATACTGTATACGATCACGTTTTTTTCATTGACAAAATCCATAAAAGTCAAGTGTCGATGTGCACTTGACTTCTGGCAAACACTTGACATGGACAATTCGGAGACGTGGGAGTGTTGTGGATCAATCAAACGGACGTGACTGAACGTCAATATCTTGCTTGTGATCTACGTCATTGATTATGACAAAGTGAGTCCGAGTCAATTCTGGGATGAATTCAAATCAATGCAAGCAAAGGGAGCATTTACAAGCACCACTTTATGTCTTTTTTTTTTTTTTTTTGCATAGACTTGTGCAATTATTCAAGCATAACATTGCTCGTGTCTCAAACACTTTTGCCTTTTGCAAAACCCGCCATTTATCTTCTCAACTTGAATCCTTCAAGTGTTCAACGTGATCTGGTAGCCATCACAAGCACTTTTGATGCTGTGACCTTTAACCCTCCAGGTTGCTTGGATTTTGGGGTTGAAAGAAACCAAAAACGGACGAATAAGTGACATGTTTCATTGAGTTTCCATCGAGAACGAAGGTGGCAACACGTGCACGTGGAACTGCCTGAAAAAGACACCTTCAATTGACAATGTCAACTTTTCCAGAGTGCGACGTCTTACCTTCAAAAAATCTCTGTAAAGCTTCAGTTTCGTCTACCACGTCCATCCTAGCGGGCCCCGCATATAAAATCCATTGAAAATCCCCGTTGTTCCGAACGACAGCAATTCGGATGGGGGGGGAAACGTTCACACATGCATCACAAACTCTCTTCTTGGACGGGACGGAAAAATAAAAATAAAAAAATCCAGTCGTGCACGCGAAGAGCGAGCGTCTTTTTCTCTCTCTGTCGTTCAGTTGCCAAAGACGCAAGGTTGTCAAACAAGTTGACACGTGTCACAGCCGGCGGCTCATCATTTGGAAGCATCTCCAACACGCCATCGCAAGCATGTCACCGAATGGAATCGCTCAAATGTTGTGCGTAAAAGCTGCATCCAAAGCGAGTGAGTGAACTTGCTTCCCCGAGCTCCTTCCTGGACAGGATGAGCGCATGGACAAGATCGAGGGGCGTCGGAGGAGGAGAGGACATCAAGCAGGTGAGGGAGGGAGGGAGGGGCTGAGAAAAAAAAACACCCCAAAAAAACGAAATCAAAGTTTAAAATCATTATTTCCACCGTTATCTAACTTACAATAGTCATTCCAAATAATGACTGGTACTTTGTGTCGTCTTGCAACTTTAAGGCTATTATCAATTACAAATAGAATGTATGGCTATGACAAAACTCAAGACAATTATAAAAGCGAAGCAATATATATATATATATATATATATATATATATATATATATATATATATATATATATATATATATATATATATATATATATATATATATATATATATATATATACTAATAATAATACCGTTTTTTTCCATGTATAATGCGCCCCCATGTATAATACGCGCCCTAGAAATGGCATGTCGATGCTGGAAAAAAGCCTGTACCCATGTATAATACGCACCCAAATATTGACTCCTATTTAAGTCCGTAAACGTAAATTTTTTTCAGAAAAAAGATCATCTTTGGGAACAACCGGATGTTATTCTGACGGTCAGTATCACTCGCTAGCATACTCAATAGTGAAGAAATGTTTCGGATTTGTGTAGGGTACATTGTGACAGCAAACGAGCAGGTGATCGAGCAAGCGTCTGGTACGAGAGCATTGTCTTCGTATGGAGCGTGTTTGAAGTGAACAGCAGAGAAGAAAGCGCATCTGTAATGGCGACCTCCGTATGCTATCCGGATAAAATAAAAAATAAAATAAAAATTGTACCCATGTATAATGCGCACCCCAGATTTTAGGACAATAAATTAGTGAAATTTTGCGCATTATACATGGAAAAAACGGTAATATTACATAGGACTTTTTTTTTTATTACATAGCATTTTTTTAAAACATAAAATATAAGGAAACCCTACCTTTACCATTTTATGGCATCCATCCATCCATCCAGAATGGTCATAAAGCATGCAAATATTCCTAATCATAATTAGCTGAGGCCAAAGAAGCCAAATACTAAAACCTTGTACACGTCAACATTGACTTTGATCACTTCTCAAGCTGTTTAAAGCATTGCCACTGCTCCTTGGGAACGCTCTTGCAGTGGAATAATAAATGGTATCCTATAAAACACTTGTAAGTCTTCCAGAACCCAATTCCTTACATCACATCTGGAGGAGGGAACACAACACATGTACTAAACTTGATACTGTCACTACAAGTTATAGTTGACTTGATTGGATTTACTGCACATACGACATGTTTTCCAACCCGAGAAACATAAACCATCATTCCTTGATGTAGTTTGATGATTTAAAACACATCTGCGGGGCCTTACGTCAAGAGGAGTGTTTTGCGTTAGGGCCTCACGAGGAGACGAGGGGAGGGGATGATCCATTTCTCCGACTCTTATCAGCTGCACCCCCGCAACAATGCCACTGTGTGCAGCCCCCGCAGCCTGGACGCCCCCCATTCGCCACATGTGAGATGCTGTTGTGTTGTCTTGTCCTTCCACAGCTGGAGCATCTCCCCCCCCCCCCTTGCCTTTCCTGCATTCAAGGCAAACAAGGGCTCCCTTCTTGCGCCAGCCACACTATGCAGATTGTGTGAGAGGACAAGCGAGACAGAGAGCCAGCTAGATGCTGAGGGGGACAATGAAACAGCTGGCCACGTTAAGGCAGTTCATTTTGCCAATCGCATGGATGCTACGTGTGGCTAGATCGCCACATTTTGCCCCAATGTTTTCATTGTACACAATGAAACTTCTCCTACCAAGTAGCACCTCCAAAAGATTCTGAGCTCGGCTAGTAGCACCATCATGAGCCACTCAATCTCATGTAAAGTGCTTGTCCAACGTGTTAACTGAAGGCAAAATCGATTTTAGAAACACAGCTAAAATGGATATTTCATATTATTATAAGCCCCTGTGGCGTCAAGGTACTTTATAAGAAACACGACAACCAGTATTTCCCTTTCCTCAATGAAGTATAGTACAGTGAGTATATTTACAGTCACTTTACAATAGAGTCAAGTTTAAAATGTCGACATAGTGAAATCTCAGTTGATATAAAAACCTTTTAGAGATTTGAAATGTATTTTACAGAGTCAAAATGAGCCCCGAAACGTCCAACTTGTCATCAAACTCCAATTTTTCTCTTTAATACCAATCAAGGTCAGTCTATATATAACATACATCCTTCTTAGCACAGAAATGGACAATGTGGCCTCCATTTACATCCAATTAGCATCTCATGGTCTGTTCTTTCTCTTTGTGTTCTTTTTTTTTTGAATTATTGATCGGAGCGCTATTCATTCAAGTGATACTGTACACCCAAGTGTAATGCTGCCACTTTCTCGAGGTTTCTCAAGATGCCAGGGCATAATGGATGCAAAGTTTTTATTCAAGGTCATTTTTGTGGTCACGCAGATTCACTCATCTCTTAATCATAAAAAATGGATAAGTACCTGACTAGGAGTGTCTGATAATTGCATGATTTATTTTTTTTTAAAGGTAATTCAGTATATATTTAGAAAGTGGAAAACATTCCTGGAAGGTCTCAGATAGTTCACTTTAATGGAGCGAGACTAACGAAAGGGTTATGTTACTTATTTTCACATGCACAATTGCTTTATACATCTTAATTTATGATGTGTGATTATCAACACACATCGTCCAATAGAGGGCGCGGTTGCTCCGATAAAGACTGGACAGAAAATCTCATTCCAAGGATGAAAGGTTTGAATTCACAAACATTTTGAGATTTCAACCCAATATGGCTGACTTGCCTTCATGTCCAATTGAAAAGTTCTACATTTGTATTACTGTCATTTGGCTTTGCAGGGATTCTTTCATTTAAGCTCAACACTAGAATGACAATAACTTAATTAAGATGACTATTTGTACAATAATCACACAAGTCCAAGTCTTTCCAGCCACATTTCCACCTGAACTTCTTCAAATATTGATTGTTGATTGATGATTTGTCAGCGCTAACAGCTTCAGTTAATGATCAAACTTCATCGAAAGGTTCCCATAGTAACCAACTGCTACGTAAAGCAAATCATAGAAAGGCCTTTGGGTCAAACCTTTGTTTGGACTGCATACTTGCTCCCTAATAAATGGAAGAAAAGGCAATTTCATGCACCAAATCTTACAATGTATGTTGCACTTTATAGGTCAGTGCTTCTGATAGAGTTCAAGCCAGCAGGAAAAAATCACATTGATTGCCTACCTTTGATGAAATCAAGTGCTTATATAATGGCTAGTAGAAGGGGAAAAAAAATCAAAACAGCCTTTGTATCATGGCGGCTTAAGTTCCTTTATGTGATTTTGGTCACTTGCATCACCCCCAGTTGACATGCAAACACAGCGAGTGAGCGAGCGAGCACCCTAAGGAGCTCCTCCCCTCTCCTATTGAATTACCTGGCAGGCATCTGTCACTCACCTGTTCCTCCATTCCCTCCCTCCCTCCCTCCTCAGCGACTGCTCTGGGAAATCAACACAAACTACGCGTGTGTGTGTTGCAGCAGCAGCAGCCACAGGAACTTTTGCTTGCAGGCTCGGATCTCTCGTGCACCGTTCATTTGGGAGTTTTGTGTGTGCTAATTGGCGGCAGGCAGCTCGGCAGCTCGGCGGCGGCTTCCATGTTGCTCACCTTGACCGTTCAATTCACAACACACAAAAGTAAGTTGATTTCTCTCTACCTTTGCTTACAAAGTCTACTTTCATGATTTTTTTTTTTTTTAAAGGAGTCCAGTACATGAATTCTGCTTTTACAAAAATACCAGCAGTTTAAATATAACAATGCAATACAAAAAATCTTGATATAAATATCAATAAAAAGAACACATGACACCCTCCACAATAGGAACATCTCCGTGTACACAGTGCAAAGTCATTAAGTGGCACAAGACAACATGAATTATTAACACTCTTTGTTTATGTAACGCCCCGGAATCATATTCCATGAAGCGCTCCCACTCTGACGCTTTTACTGCTTTTAGCTATCATATATTATGACATCGATGATAATCTCGCTTCGCCTTACGTGTAGTTAGTTCTCCAGATGCTTTCATGGATGTGCTCCGCATTAACAAGCAATTGATTGCTTGAAGGCTGCTTGCTGTTTCGACGGATGCACGTTTCATTCATTTCCCACTGAGTCACAATGAAGCAAGAAAACACCAGCTGAGATCAAACGGCATTTCAAGAGAGACAAGCAGATAACACTTATCAAAATGGCTGCGTCGGGTACGAAGGGTGAAGTCCACATTACGCAAGCTTAGATTTTCTTTTTCCACTCACATTATCGAAAGAGTATTGTGAACGCGCCGCCCTTCACAAACGAATCATGTTTTGACGATGGCGCTACCATGGTAACAAACTTTCTTTTGTGCTGTCAAATTTCAAATGGCTAAAGGTCATGTTAGGCTTTGATTCTTTCACTATTCACGTGTGAGGCAAGATGTGGCGGATCTTGCCGCTATGGAGCTTTATTGAATTGAATGGACCAATCCAGTATTCTTGAGCCAAGGAACCGATTTTACCTATCTAAATGTCATGGCACGCTATCCATGGATGTTTTTGTCTCATTTCACTCACATATTGATTGAACTCAAACCTGATACGTTCTCAGGATGGACGTCAAATGTACGAACAAGAAGAGTTTTATTGGCATCTCATGGAAAATGATTTCCTTGTTCCGCCTGTATGCATCACTGACATAGATATATTTGTAATTAAGAAATATCTTTTTGATTAGAAGCTAAAAAAAAACACATTATGCTGTCTTCTCATCACTTACCAGTTATTATGGGTTCTAGAAATGATACGGTTAGCTTGGAGTGGAATAGCGCTATGGGGGGGGGAACTTGTATTAAGAATGTCAAAGATTTGATTGAGCAGAACAAGCAAGCCACATGAGTGATACGACAAACAGGGAGTGAACAAGAAAGGACTCGCCTCAGCGATTGGCTTTAGAATGTTGGCTCTTGTGAATGAGCAGCTATCCAAGCTATCGCAGCTATCCAAGCTATCGCAGCTATCCAAGCTCATTGCCATCGTTTGGAATCCCGAAAGCTTTGGAAGATATCTCAATCCAACCTTTTTCTGCAGCTTGTCATGAAACCGGTGCTGTCTTTGTTCAACAAAGCGGTTGAGGGGCCTCACCGGACTGACAGCCAACCTGTCCTCCTCTCTCTCTTCCAAAGGAAGGAACAAAAGAGCGTAGAGATGAACGCGAGGCGATAAGGAGAAAAAGAGGAAGTATGGTGTTGGTCGAGCTTGGACACATTTTCTTTCTTGTGTTGACAGTAGATTAGCGTTGGAATGGAACATGGGCAAATGTTGCTCTTGG
This sequence comes from Syngnathus typhle, assembly GCF_033458585.1. Lineage (NCBI taxonomy): Eukaryota > Metazoa > Chordata > Actinopteri > Syngnathiformes > Syngnathidae > Syngnathus > Syngnathus typhle. The sequence continues at coordinate 18,144,511 of NC_083744.1, forward strand.
CAGGAAAAGTGCTTCTTTTCTAGTTCACGTCATGTGTATGAATGAACACAATGTGCTAATCCCGTCCCGTCACGTTCTTGCACTCATGTTTTCTCACCTCATTAAGACGGCAGGCTACCTTAGAATAGATCACAGGGGATGTTAAATGTTATATATCATGCGTTTGCTTTACACGGATTCAAAATCTCAACAGTCAAATCCTTAAATCCATTTTCATCTCAACAGTCAAATCCTTAAGTCAATTTTCTTTTGGATTAAGTTTAAAGCCCCTTTATATACAGTACAAATCATTTGCTCCCCCCCACACTCTGCTTCTCCTGCTATTTGTGTTCTTACCTTACAATTGTTTATGTTGACTTAGGTTGACAAGTTGTGTTACACCAGCCCTTGTGTATTATCAGGACTGAGATCTCAGGTAATTCAATCATAAAAGCCATTCATTCCCATCTATGTGTAGAAAAAGCGGTTCAGAGGATGGGTGGATGAATGGATGGATGGATGGCAGTCATTTTAAAAAATGTGTGTTACGTCACGTCATGAGGCCATGCATGCCTTGACAGACGAGGAGGAGGCTCCATGCTCAAAGGTGGCTACGCCTGTTAATCGCTCTGATTCCAGTGAGGTCACGCTAATTAGCATCAATGAGCCTAAATAAAAGGGATGTGGTAAATACAATTGTATACAGAGGGAATTGAATCAGGTCATGTCTGCCATTGTCACAAAGGAGTTCCCGGGTTGCCAACAAATTGGCTCAGTGGAAGAACAGTTGAGTGTTTCCATGGAGCACACACACATACCACCGTTCCATTGCCACACGCAGGGGATGATTGAGAGACAGGAAAGGAAAGGCAAGGAAAACAGAGCAAGTTCAGGCAATGACAAGATGGAGGACGGATGCAAACGTCTCATTGACCTACTTTCGGTCATAAGCTGTCTCTGTACGTCGAAATGTAATGAGAATGAGTGTTACACCTCATTGAGCCGAATGACAGGATGAAAAAAAACTCACACAACCTGATTAGTAAAAATTTGTGGCCACTATTTCTCTAACAAGAACAAAATGGACATTTAGGACTTGTCACTTCAGTACAGAGGGCCTTTACATCATCTAAGTCAGTGGGCCATCGGTGCTTGTAGTACTGAACAATAACAGCTAACAGCAGGGCCACCTTAAACTGGATTGTATGTTGTGTCCAGTCTTGCGTGTGCTTATGACGCCTTGCTTCCTTCCTTCCTCAGGTGGATGTTTTGAGCCATGAGCACCTTGGGATCTCCAGCAAGGCAAGCCAAGTGAGTGTCACCTCACATTCCATCCTCTCCCTCTGTGTTTACCTTTCCCTAGCGTAGTTCTTTATCGCAGGTGAGTGTCACGACGGCTAAGCCAGTATGTGGAAGGTGGTGCAGGTCAGGGACCTGAAGCACAGAGCTCCTCTGTTGAGAATGATTAGCGAGCTTTTGGCTGCAGCTTCCCTGGGGGCCCCTTCCTCCTCCCACTCCTCCCTCCCTCCCTCCCCCATTTCCACTCTCCCTCTTGCACTCTGGCCGCTCCATATGGTGTGAATCTCGTAGATTGACACTTTTTGTGAAAAAAGTGACAGGGCTGGACTTGTAGTTGGAGACAAGATGAAGGGAATGCAGCGTAACGCCATCTCTTCTTGTCATTGCAGTGGAGTGGCAAGATCGGACAGCAAGATCAGCGCCAAAGCACTCTTTGGTAAGCACTTTATGCTTTTGCTGTGTTTGGGTTGGATTCTCGACAGAAGCAACCTGGATTTTGAAGGCTTCCGTTCAAATACTGATGACAACGCACACGTGGATAAAAGTGTACAATTTGACCATTTGGATGGGATCCCGTTTCCACGGTTGCCAGCGGTTTTAGTGCAATGAGGAATTTGTATTCACTGTATCCAAAATGATGACACCAAGCTTCTGTTTATTGTGTGGGTAAAAAGTTTGAGTTGATCCGAGAGAGCCTACAGACTTAAACTGGCTTGTTCGCAATCTTGTTAGCACACGTTTCATTTCGTGAGTATTAAATAACGGCCACTTTATCGGATTCGCCTTAACTTGTCTCACACGTGTAATTAAAACAGCCCTGCCTTTCTTTCCCTCTAAGTACCAACACGTTATTGTTGTTTTGTTTTTTTTGTTAGAGGGAGATCTGAATGAAAATAGCAATTTGCCAGTTTGCCACACACAGAGAAAATATCGTCTTGTTCAGCTGCTGCTGCTGTTGTTGTTGTTGCAACCACTACAACACTGACTGAAATGAACTTGTTGAGTCAAGGCCGACTCAACCTGAATTTTTAGCGAGCATCAACAAAACACCGATTTTCCCTTTTTGCAGGCTGGCCGATCCCTTTCCCCTCAATAGCCAGGGTCCACTTGTTTTTCATAAGCGTGTCTCCATCATTTTGTATACATAGCGTGTGTGTGTGTGTGTGTGTGTTCCAGTGTTTGACATTAGCGAAGGGTGCAGGGTGTGGCGGTTTCTAAAGTCTGCTCGGAACAGGCTGCAGGTGAATAAAAGCCTCATTGAAAAGTGGGGGAAAATACGAGGCCGACTTTCTTCCTTCTGTCGCAAGCCAGCAAACCTCAGACCTCAGAGGAATGTTGTACTACACACGATTCAGAAACAAACGTCTTCCATGAGTGCTTATTCTAAAATTAGATGATGGTGATATTGGCATGCTGATGTTCCCACGCCGTCCGGCTTGGCACCTTGGTGCTCTTAAGACAGTCGTCCAAAAATGCACAGGATGCCCCCCTGCCTGGTCGTATTTCTGGCGACTGGAGCTTATGTTATTCTCCTTTCGGCTCGCCTCAGCCTGTGCGGCAGATGGTCAGCACGGGGTCGGAGCAGCTTGCTTGTCCTCACCAACCAGGAGATGGGATACTGTTGTGTAGCAGCATCATCATCAACAACAACAACAGTGACCATCTGCCATCCGGTCTCAGTATGTTGTATGGAAAACTTGACCCACTGATGCAAATGATTCTTTATCAGCACCTTTGGTCACAGAGCAGAGACTCCCTCTAAAAATCAAAACATCCACTTGTTTAATTTGTGCGATGCACTCGACGGCCACATCTTTAGGTACACTTGCACTAGTGTCATCCAAGATGAGAGTGCCTATGTTAGCTTACGTAGCTTAGCATCACTGTCAGGTGGAAACCACTTGACTAAACCTTTTTTTTCGCTCAGACGTAAAAAGTTTGTCAACCATTGTGAATGGTGGCAAGAAATCCACCCCATGTTTTTGAACACTACCATCCAAATGTTGCTAGGCAGTAAAAACAAAAGGCAGCCAGCCAGCCAGCCAATGATGTCGTCTGACTTATTGCATTTCATGGGGACAATCACACGGCCCGGCACTTTATTTGCATGCTCTTGATGTGGGCCATGTCAATGTGATCTGGACCTAGTTTGACAGTCTGCCCTCCAGCCACCACGGTTTATCTCTGCTCATTAGCTTTGGCTTCTCAGCCCAACATTGCGAGCTCGTGCCTTGGCCGCCATAAGCGCCATTAATAAGACATGGCGGCCAGCTCCGCTTTCAGACAGACACCCGACGCCTTTCTTTCTTTCTTTCTTTCTTTCTTTCTTTCTTTCTTTCTTTCTTTCTTTCTTTCTTTCTTTCTTTCTTTCTTTCTTTCTTTCTTTCTTTCTTTCTTTCTTTCTTTCTTTCTTTCTTTCTTTCTTTCTTTCTTTCAAGCCGGGAGAAATGAGCCGAGAGGGATTGGCACAGCGAGGCAAATGCACACGACGCCATCGACACGAGCTACTGCGATTCAAAATGCCACTGGAGTCGTTCCCGACGTGCCACCTGACCGATTGAGTCAATTACTCTGTGTCACATTCAACACAATGTGTCCAATGTGGAAGGAACAAGAGCTTTTAAGGTCGTGTGTGGCAAAGTGTTTGCTCTAGTGTTTGACCTGGTCTCATTTAATAGCCATGTAATGGTTACCTGCAAGCCATTCACCCGGTAAATAGGTCTTATGTGCTATTTCAAGAGACTCATTATGAAAATCTGTGGCCACACGAGCTTTGACAACAAATGTGCGTGTGACACCATCCGTTGGTCACAACAGGGTGGTTTGCGCCATTGTGGGCGTGAACACAGCCAACATCAACTCCTCTCATTTCCTTGAAATGCAGTGAAATCCTATTTGACATGGGCAAATCTCAATTCACGCTTGACCGCTGTGGCGATAATGACAGCATATAAACATCAACTTGAAAGTTAGCACTTTATAGCTAGCGTCAATAGTACCTCGTGATAACCATGAGGAAGTTGTCGTGATGTTGTGTTGATGTGTAGCCATCATCTGTGATCTTTGAGCCTAATGTTTGTCACTTTTATGGCGCACTTAGTGTAATCCTTGCTATTATTATACAAAGTGAGACACACACACTTCAACTTTCCACTCTTTGATAGCACAATTAATATTTAACTTCTCAGATATCCATTTTGCCACTCCTTTGGGAGTCAACCATTGGAGGAAAAAAAAAAAAAAAACATAAAAATAAATAAAAACAACTTGTTTATTTGTGGATTTATTTCTGCCGCAAAACTGACGTGTTAAGTCATCTTACTTGGCTGTTTTGGTTTCTTTTCGCTCCTATCACCATTTCCCAGTAGAGTATATGACGGAGGGGGGGAAGCATTCATATAAAGTAGGCAGGCATTCTTCCTTATTGCCCTGCCGGTGTGCTGAGTTCACTCAAGTGTATCTTTGGTTGATTCACTTGTACTCGGATCGCTGCAACATGTGGAACCCAGGCGAGTGTTTCTCCCGTTACTTCTTTTAGTTTCCGACATTTTCCCAATGTTTTTCTTTTCTTTTTCAGAGCAAAGGAAAAAATACTCCAACTCCAATTATATCATGCAGGAGACGTCACAGTATCATGTTGAGGTAAGGTTGACACGCTTGGGAATGTTCAACTGGAGTTTTGACAGTCTTTTACTTTTTGAGAAACAAGGCTCCATTAAAAGTTTGTTTCGTAATTGTCGTTTGTGAGTGAGGAAATGAAAGTTTGTGTAAATTGCTGGCGGAGAATCATTTGACTGGTGAATCATTCTCCTTTTATAGCTCACATTGTTATTATCATTGATGTATACATATTATCCATGTACCGTATTTTCCGGACTATAAGGCACACCGGACTATAAGGCGCACCTTCAATGAATGGCCCATTTTAAAACTTTGTCCTTATATAAGGCGCACCGGACTATAAGGCGCACCATTAATGCATCATGTCAGATTTTTAATCCAAATCAAATCATTTTCCATTTTATCTTTTTTATTTCAACTTCAGACGCAACAAATTACTTTATAATCATAAAATAATGATCCATAGTCTTCTTGAGTCATAATTCATAGTCTTCCGCGGGCCACTTATGATTGATTTCATGACACAATGCTTTGGGCCAGTTTAAATTTAAGAATTTGGTCCATACATAAGGCGCACCGGACTATAAGGCGCACTGTTGGTTTTAGAGAAAATTTTAGGTTTTTAGGTGCGCCTTATAGTCCGGAAAATACGGTATATTAATATTTGAATGTCATTCATAATTACTCCTGAAAATGATTCACGTTCAGCAAATAACCCCTTTTTTTTTTTTTTTACTGATGTCTCACCTTCTCTCTGTCCCTGGTTTAGCATCTGTCCACATTCATCATGGACAAGACCGAGTCCATCGCCACTGTGGACGACGCCATCAAGAAACTTGTACTCCTCGATTCAAAAGACAAGATTTGGACTCAAGAAATGCTCCTGCAAGTCACTGATAAGGCAGTCAGGCTGCTGGACTGTGACACCCAGGTCCTTTTGCATTGCGCTGACATAAATTGCAATTAAGCACGTCGTTAACGTGTGTTCATACCGAGTCTTTTTTTTTTTTTGGATGTCCTCTTTGTGCAGGAGGAACTGGAGAACTTCCCCCTCTCCACAATCCACCTGTCTCAGGCCGTTCTGAATCAGACGCGCTACCCGTCCGTGCTGCTGCTGGTGTGCCAGGACAACGAGCAGCATCGGCCAGACATCCACTTCTTCCAGTGTGACCAGGTGGAGGTGGGTGTCGCAGCGCGTGGCTCACTTTGCATCCTGTACATGCCATTTTTAGGGTGCGTATTATACATGGGGGCGCATTATACACGGAAAAAAACGGTAGATGGATTTGTTTCAAATCCAACTTTATCGTCCTGTTTCTGCATCTATCTACGTCTCATCAAATTGGACTGGTTGTCTCTCGCAGGCTGAATTGGTTCACGCAGATATCGACAGCGCTCTTGGAGACAACAAATGCGGGAAGAAAATGAGGCTTCAGACTCTCAAGTAAGACAATGGCGCACACAAACATGCTGACTTGGTGAAGGTCCTGATGTCCTCTTGCTCTTGCAGAATCAACCAGGAGAAAATGAAGCACCGAAGAGAGACCATACTTCCAAAGACGCCCGCCAAGGCCAGCGCCCCTGTTGCAAAGGGACGTGTTTCTGCCCCAATCCCAGGTCCAAGAAAATGCTCACATCTGGCCCAAATCATTCAAAGTGAATCAATTGATTGACAAAATAATGTAATTTTTTTTTTTTTTGGTGCAGACAGACGATCTTCTGGACACAGTGACCCAGAGTCACATGAAAGGTTGACCCAGCGTATCGAGAAGGATGTGGTGAGTGTTTCACTTTATTAGGGACACTTGGATGATGTAAGCCCTATCAAACATTTTGGATCTTTCTCTTTCATTTTTCACTGTACTTAATATTTGAAGTGGTGCCATGGTGAGACGCCCTCATTGGTGTCGTTCTCCTTTGTAGCAACTCCTCAACTGTGCCCTGGACGATATTGAGCTATTTGTGGCGCGCTTGCAAAAGGCGAGGGAGGCCTTTTCCCAACTCAACCAGCGCAACAAGAGTAAGAAGAATAAGAAGAAAGGACCAGCAGGTCTGTCGCCCTTTCTTCTTGTGTGGAGCCAAGCGTCAAGTGACAGACAACTCGTTGCATATAGCTCACACTGCCGTGTTTGTATTTTTTGGTGTTCTCCAGTGACATGCCAGGTGGTGAACACTCATATTCCAATATGGCCTTTGCTAACAAGTTATTGGACAATATTTCAACTTTCATTGTTTATTATTATTACTAAGTGGGAATAATTTCAGTTGTTTGATTTGGCTCTCTTGTACATCTTTGAACAAAGTCTCAAAAAGAGTCTTAGACGCAAAGTCATGATAATGCCGTCACGTATCGAGTGATGTTCTATTGACGTCCATGCAATTTGAACGCATCGTCAATTTACAGTTGGATGGATGCGCGCTGTCGCTGACGACCCACGCGGATGATATTGTTCTCCGTTCATTGAGTCTGACGCTTTCTGGAACATTTGAGGATTTGAAAACAAACTCTGCATTAGAAAATAATGGCAAGGAGAAGAAATGAGGAAAAAGGCCATGGTGTAGGTCATCCATTTTTCAGCGTTAAAAGAAACAAACAAGGCTGAGAAAGCCCGTCAGTATCCACTCCTTAAAGTTCTTCTCAAATCAAACCCAAATTGTGTGAAATAACTAACCCAGCGCTGGGTCCAAAAGAATCCAAGATAATGCTGGATTATTTCTACCTTTGGGTTGAAGATTTGTTGGGGTCAAATGGACCCATGGAATGACCCCGACCTTAGGCGCTTGTGTTCATTGTGGTCTTGTTCCCAGAGGGCGTGCTGACCCTGCGAGCCAAGCCCCCCTCTGAGGAAGACTTCATCGATAGCCTGCAGAAACTGAAGCTGGCCTTCAACCTCTTGGTGAGCTCGTTTTTTAATGCCTGACGGACTCCTCGCTAGCTTCATCGTTGCACCCCCTGCAGGCCAAACTGAAGAAGCACATCCAGAATCCAAGCGCATCCGAGTTAGTTCATTTCCTCTTCGGCCCTTTGGAGCTGGTAAGAACGACAAGTGTTGTCGAGGGGGTCCTACTCACAGGGGCAGTGCTGACAGTTGACCCCGTTGTAGGTGCTGCAGAGTTGCGGCAGTCCCGAGTTGGTTCGTTCCATTCTCTCCCCTCACCTCTCCAAAGACGCCGTGGACTTCCTCCGAGGGCACCTCACCCCCAAAGAGACCACCATATTTGAGCTTCTAGGAGAGGCTTGGACCAAACCCAGGTTTGTCGACACTACTCGAGCTTGATGAAAACGATAATCTCATACTTCAATTGTTTAGAGCGGAGTGGCCGAGGGATCGGTGCGCTCCTCCCTACTATCCCAAGTTCCGGAATGGCTGGGAGCCTCCGGCGGAACTCTTTAGGACGGCCCCATGGGAAACGGAGTATTCCGGTGGGCCTCTGGGTTCCCCCGTTTCCTTGGTTTCCCCCACGAGCCCCGATTACAGAAAACACTCATCTGATGATGTAAGAACTGAATTGAAACGCAAGACTCGGCAGGTTGATTTCATCGGTGTGTTTCTTCGCAGTTCTACGGAAGCCATTCCTCCAACTCATCCAATGGGTACGAAATGGCCTTTCAGACGTAGGAACTTTCAAATCCACCAAAATGTGGAATATTGTATGTTTCCAAAGGTCCTACAACGGGATGCCCAACGCTCGCAAATATGCCAAAATCCGCTACCCCTTTGTAGCGCGGAATGCCAACGAGTTGTCAGTGCTGACGGACGAAATCCTCCAGGTGGAATTATTTCTCTCTATTTCTTCAGCAGTATTTTCAATTGATTTGGCGTCTCAGGTGCTGGAGGACGACAAGCAGTGGTGGAAACTAAGGAATCGGAGCGGCCAAGCAGGTTACGTCCCCTACAACATCTTGGATGTTGTCCAGCTGGACGAGCCTGAGGCTTTTTACAACCAGGTAAACTCCCTTTGCCTGCACTCAATCTGTCTTGTCTGTTGTCCAGTGAGATAGAAAAGCTCAAGAAGAAAAAGGTCACTGGCTAATTCTTCATTGTATTCTTTTTTTCCTCAATGAAAATGTGTGTTTTGTTTTATGCAGCAAGGCTACGGTAAAACCTCGCCCGGTTCCCTGAGCCCAGGAGACAGTTTCAGCAAAGGCCGACACAAAGACAAAAGTAATTTGTATTTCTCTTTCCCAATTTGAATTGCAATTGGCTAAGATTTGCGCTGTTTCAGTGATGGACGAAGTCAACAGTGAGCTACTGATGATGATCACGGCTAAAAAAAGCCAGCCGCCCGCCCGGAAATTCCGCATCGAGCGACCGGCAGGCGCTCAAGTGGCGCTCACGTACAGCTCCAGCCCGGAGCAGGTCAAGTCTTGGCTTGCTGCCAAGGGCTTCTCCAAAGCGTCAGTAAAACGCACGCCGCTTAACACTCAATGTTTCTGGAGATGACTTTGAGCTCTTTGACCCCCCCCCCCCCAAAAACAGGACAGTGGACTATTTAGGCATCCTGACTGGAGCTCAGTTGTTTTCTCTCAACAAGGACGAGTTGAAGTCCGTGTGCGGGGACGAAGGCGCTCGCGTCGCATCGCAGATTACCGTGCAGAAGACGCAAATAGAGGTACGCTCGCATATCCGTTGGAGGAACTCTCTTGGTTGCATCCTTCTTTTTTTTTTTCCTGGCAGAAATTGTGCGGAGACAGCGAGCTTCAGGAGGTCATGAAGCGCAGACAGGAGCGAATCGACTCGGGGAGCACAGAGTGAAGACGCGCGCCCCATCCCTCTTCGTTTCGTGCGAGACCACGTTATTGTTGAATATTTATTTTTCTCCCATTTTGTACGTGCGCAAGCTCATTTGCAACCTGTGCGGATCAGCAAATGTACACAACATGTATGTAAAATACACAACATGCTTGGAAAGGCCATGTGGGGCACGTTGATGCTTAATGGCAATAGCGATCGCTGAATTAAACGGTTGTGTAATTTGTGCCAGGAAGTTCGGACACGTTTTTCTCATGGTGTATGTATAGCCAATGAATTTGCATATTGCTGTTTACAGAATGAATCAGGAGATAGAAAAAGCATTACAGGTTCCTATTCTAATTTTGAATCGTCACCATAATCCCGCACGGAGTCTGTAAATGATCGTCAAATGCCGTCATTCCTTTGTGTTGTCTGCACGGGTGTATTTTCAACTGTTGTGCTTCGATTAAGTCAATAATCAAAAGGATTGTAAATATGATGGCGAAGCAGTGCAAGACGAGCTGATTAAAAGCTGGCAAGTATTTGATGTTAAACAATCTTGTCATTCATTTTGTTTTGGGCGGACGTGGAAATCATCACACAAAAGGGGTTCAATATTGCACGACATCACTGTAGTTTGACAACAATATTGTAATTTTGGGCTGGGAAGGAGTTCAAATTTGCCACACCCCCCCCGAGGAAGACAGAGAAAGAGTCAGTCGATGTCCAGGGCTGACCGTTTTAAATTCGGAGGGGGGCACAAATTCTCAAGGGTTGACATTTTTATCGAGTTTCTGTTACAATTTTTGACCCACCACCTGTCACTTTGCTTGGGACAAAGGGAAAGGTGAAATTCGGTCTCAATCATTCATTCGAATCAATTCCCTCAAATCACAAAACGCGCGTATCTTTTTCTTAAATGAACACTTTTTACATTGCTGTAGTGTCAGCATTTAATTATAATGCAAATTAATACATGCAGAAATATTAAGTTGCTTTGAAAATACCTGAATAATAAAAATGGATGTATGATGATCACAATCTACTTTGTAATATATACTCCTTGTATAATGGAATGCTCCCCAAAAAGTGGAGCTCCTTTGCATCGAGGTTTATGCAAAGAGCTCACGTCATTAATTATATCGCTGCTTTTTGGTGAAGTTGATGAGTGTTCCGTCTGTACGATTGGTCTTTGAACGCACCTCGCGTCAACAGCAGAACGCGAATGAACTTAAAGAAATAAAATGAAAGAAACCCTTTCTAAAAATGAAAATTGACTGACTCAAATGTGTGTTCTTCATGTTTTTATTGCTTTCCACCGCTTTCCAAACAAGGGGAAACAAATGTTCACTACTTTGGCACAAGCGCTGCAAAGCATGCTGGGAAGTGCGTGGAAACTGTCACTCCCCTCCCTGCCCCTCCCCTCCGGTTCCGCCAAAGCGCAGGTCACGTGAGCAACGGCTTCCTTCCTGCACAACGAAAGGAGCGCGCCTTCGAATTGCCGACGCTCCCGGGTGCTTACTGTATTCTTCGGTCCGGTCGTAGCCGTCAATCGCCGGCCGGCCGGCGGTCTGCTGCGTCGTTCGCAAGCTTTAGCCACTTAACAGCCCAGCAGGAACGAAGGAGAAGGTTCGACTTTGTTGTTCGAGCGAGCGCACCCGCTCGGCGATGGACGGAGCACGTCCGCGGCCAAGCGCTTAGCGGAAGTACAAGACGACAGACAGGCGCCTGCTTGTCGTCGCTTGACTGCGACGATGATGGACGCCTTCAGCCCCAACTTGACGGAGGACTCGTATAAAAGTAAGAAGTTCGCTTCTCTTCCTTCCTCCCATTCTTGCTTGCTTCCTTCCTTCCTCCAGCTGCTTAACTTTTAACTTTGACCTCCGCAGTGAGCGAGGATGACATCAGGCGGTTAATCAAGTTCAGAGCATCCAACGAACTTCTCTTCACCGGAAAGAGAAACTCTGCCAAGATAGCTTGGAGGTACACAATACCGACACACATTTAGAAGGTGTGCCTTGAAATAAGAGGAATCCCCCCTTTATCCTGTCCAGCGTCATCTTGAGGGCTTTGGACCTGCAAGGGAAGTTGACAGCTGAGCAGATCGCCAAAAAGTGGGACAACCTGCGCTCCAAATACAAGGTACGAGGATCAGCCCCGCGGTGTCGGCGGCGAACGCGGCGTGACTGACCCCGCTCTGCGTGCGCACGCAGGACCTGAAGCAGCCCGACCAATCGGCGGACGGGGAGCAGCCGGGGGGCGGCGGCGCCGAGTCGTGGCCGTGGTTCCGCATGATGGACGACGCCATGCACGGTCGCCTGTACAACAGCCGCATGGCGCTGGGCCTGCCCGGCGACGGTCGGCGGCGACGGGACGACGACAACGACGTCCTGGAGTTCCTCATCAAGACCGAGATGGACGACTCGGCCGCCGCAGAGAGCGCGGACGGCGGCGAGTCTGCCGAGGGTCTTCCCGTGGGCTGGAGGAGGATGAGCGAGTGCTCCTACAAAAGTAGGCCCGAGCGATGCAATCGTGTCATCATACGGAAGGCGTACATCGTGTGCAGTGTGGTGGGCTTCTTTGCACCCCCAGTGTCAGAAGAGGAGACAGAACGTCTCATCAAAATTCGCGCCGCCAACGAGGCCATCTTCACCGGCAAGAAAAACTCTGCCAAGATGGCGTGGAGGTGAGCTGCTTACGTTTAAAACCAGATCATGGGAGGAGACGGGCGTGCGTGAAGCATTCTCTCTCATTTATTTGAGTGTGTGTCGGCAGGGCCGTGCTCCACCAGCTGGGCCTTCAGGGCAAGCTGAGCACCGAGCAGCTGGCCAAGAAGTGGGACAACCTGAAGAGGCGCTACAAGGTGAAGCCACGTCCAAGAAACTCGATTGTACTGTAGCGCTGATCCGAAAGCTACGCAACACCGCCATCTGTGAGTCACGAGAGCCTCGGACGGTTTACCACAGGAGCTGAGGTTCCCCCCGCGCGGCGTGGAGTCCAACCCGAGCTCGTGGCCGTGGTTCCAGAGCATGGACGACGCCATGGAGGGGCGTCTGGCGGGTGCCGCGCCCGCTTTGGCGCCCGTCTTCGTCGCCGAGGACGAAGACTGCGAGATGCTGCTGTCGCCGGCGCCGAGGAAGCGAGCCCGCAGGAGTCGCAGCGGGATGGCCGAGTTCCTCAGCGAGTCGGAGTTGGACATGCTGATCTGCGGCCACGACAAAAGCGCTTCCTTGGCTTTGGGCGACCTCCGGCGCAGCGGGGCCGACCTCGGCTACAGACGTAAGAGCGCCGCCCGTACGTTTGGTCCCACTAGATTTCTTTCTCACTGTCGTCGCGCTGTATTGACCAGTGACGGACGAGGACATCCAAAAACTGGTGGAGCTGCGAGCCGCCAACAAAGCCCTCTTCACAGGACGCAGGAACAGCGCCAAGCCCGCCTGGAGGTCCGGGCCCAGTGTGTGAGCCACGGGCCGAGCGTGCCGCCTTGTCACCTGCCCTGATGCCCGTCGCTTCTGTGCAGGGCCATCGTGAAGGAGATGGGTCTGACGGGAAAGATCACACCCGATCAGGTGGCCAAGAAGTGGGACAACCTCAAGACCAAGTTCAAGGTGAGCTCGCCTCCTTTAGCTGCTCGCGCTGCTTACGCGAGCCGTCCGAAATGTTGGCTGTCGCGTTTGATCCAGGACCTGAAGTTCCCCCCTCGGGGGGCGGAGCCCCAAGGCGGAGCGGCGTCCTGGCCGTGGTTCCAGCTGATGAGCGACGCCCTGGAGGGTCGGCTAGCGGGCAAGGGGGTCCAGGTGGCGCCGGTGTGGAGCGGCGAGGACGACGCCATCTCGGGTTCGCCCCCCTCGGCCGACGCCCCGGAGGCGGCCATCTACGAGATGGACGACGCCCGAGCGGTCGCCGACCTCTGCCGCTCCGATGACAGCATCACCTACATCGACGCCAGCGGAGAGGAATGCGCTGCCCCTCCCGAGCTCGCCTACAAAAGTACATTACGGCTATTATTTCTGTGCAGATTTCAATACCAACCCAAATAATCATGATTTATTTTTTATGGTCCAACATTTGTTTTTGACGCAGTGAGTGAGCAGGACACTCGGCGCTTGATCACGCTGAGAGCCGCCAACGAGGATCTCTTCACCGGCAGGAGGAACGCCGCCAAGGCCGCTTGGAAGTAAGAAGGCCGCCGCGCGGACGGTCGAGATCCTCGTGACCACCTCGCCTGTGTTTGCGCGTCAGGGCCATCATCCAGCAGCTGGACCTCCAAGGGAAGGTGTCCACCTACCAGGTGGCCAAAAAGTGGGACAATCTCAAACGCAGGTTCAAGGTACGCCTCATCATGATGTCATCGACACCTGTCCTAATGTCACACTGACAATGTCACGCGGTTCCAAGGACCTGAAGTACCCCCCACCGGGTATGGACAACATGACGGAGGGTGCCGCTTCCTGGCCGTGGTTCCACCTGATGGACGACGCCATGGAGGGTCGCCTGGTGTGCAACGGCAGCCTCGTCGGCGGGCCCGAGCCGCCGGTGGGGGGCGGTGGGGACCGGGCTGTCCTGGAGCAGCAGCGAGCGGCCTTGGAGCAGGAGTGGATGGCACTGGACCGAGAGCGGGCGTCGGCAAGAGCGGAGCGCGAGTGGCTGAAGAGGGAACGGGTGGCGCTGGAGCGGGATCGCGCCCTGCTGGAGCTGGAGAGGGTGGCGCTGGGCCGGGAAAGGGAACTTCTGGACCAGAGGTCTGTCATGCTCTCCGCGGACACGCACTCCGGACATATCGGGGCCATCATGTAGACTGCGAACGTCTTTGACCACGTTTGCTCGACTGGCAAGCGCTCGCCACGTTCGTCACACGGTTCCTCAACATCTTTGTCAGGCACCCGACTGTTTTTTTTTCTATTTTGGCGACCTGACGTGACCACGCGTGTTGCCTTAAAAGACAATTGACACCAGACAACAGTAATTATGTCATTTTGAATGGAGCGGGGCTTTACGTCGTGCCTCCTGAATATTGACTTTTATGTTAAATTGTAAAAATGTTATCAGAATCTGCTGTTCTTCTTGGGATGACATATGTGACATTTTTACTTTTGCATTTCATTTTTCATTTAAGAATTCATTTAATTTACGACTGTTGCAAATTATTATTATTTTATTATTATTTTGAAAACATTCCGCATGCCGTGTTTGGACGTTTGTGTTTCCGTCCGGACGACTTGTTTGCGGGACTCGACGTGGCGCTCCCTTCTGACTGGCTGACGCGTTCTGACGTATCGGCCAATGAGCGTAGAGAAGCGCAGGAAACCGGAAATGACCCAAACTCCCCATGAAACGAGCGCACCGGCTTATTTTGAATGCGTTGGGATGAAATGACGCTTTAAGGCATTACTTCGGAATTGAAATGGCCACTTTAGTGTTGGACAACGGAGCCTACACGGCAAAAATTGGATACAGCTTGGAGGACGTCAGGTGAGCCTGCCTATGCAGGTTAGCTTTTGTTAGCACGCGACGCGTTTTAGTCAACAATCATTTTCCGAGCGAGCAGAGCCAGCCGTTCGTTTCGTTTATTTATTCAGAAAGTTCTTTCAAACATTCACCCAACGTGCAGCGACTGTGAGCGGAATCTTCCAGTCATCACTCGAGGAAAACATTTTTATATGCAACACTACCAAGCGATTTTAAAGCATTAAGTCAGATTTATCCAAAGCGCTTGTGGACAAATATTAACCGCGTTCCCTGATAACTCCTTGCTGCAATGTTAAAATGCTGAGAGGTCTCGTGTCCGTTTTTGCTTTCCAGCGTCATTCCCAATTGCCAGTTTCGCTCCAAGACCTCCCGGATGAAAACGTTCACCGCCAACCAGTTGGATGAGATCAAAGATCCCTCGGCACTCTTCTACATCCTGCCCTTCCAGAAGGTGAGAAGGTCAAGGCGTCCCCACCCAGAATCATGACATGCACAGAGATAACCACGACCACCTTCTTTCCTCCTCAGGGCTACCTGGTCAACTGGGACGTCCAGAGGAAAGTTTGGGATCATTTGTTTGGCAAAGAAATGTTCAAGGTGGGCTCATTTACCCGCCCAGCGCCTTTCTCTTCTTCCCGCACTTCTTGCGCGGTTCACGTCATCTTAGGGGGTTGTCTCCAGGTGGACTTTGCCGACAGCAGCATCATCATCAGCGAGCCTTACTTCAACTTCACGTCCATCCAGGAGTCCATGAACGAGATCCTGTTTGAGGAGTACCGCTTCCAGTCGGCTCTCAGGATCAACGGTGGGTGTGGACGGTGGCCGCCGGACGCCCTTTGCCCGTGTTGACGCTCTTTGTCGCTCAGCGGGCTCTCTGAGCGCTCGCCGATACTTCCGCTCGGAACCTTACGAGCTGTGCAGCCTGGTGGTGGACAGCGGCTTCTCCTTCACGCACATCGCCCCCTACTGCCGCGGCAGCAGAATGAAGGACGCTATCCGCAGGTGAGTGATGGGTCATGTCAATTTAGATACATTTCCCAAACAGAGCAGAGACACGTCCTTGCCACCATTCCTATTTTTCCCCCCCACCTGACTTTTTTTTTGGGGGGGGGGGGTATTCAGAATTGTTGTAACTTGAATTGTTTGTGTTGTGATGATGATTATGTTGTCCTTCTGTTAGGATTAACGTAGGAGGGAAGCTGCTGACCAATCACCTGAAAGAAATCATCTCTTATCGGTAAGGCTGCCTGAATCAAGTGCAGCGACTCGTCGGCCGGGTTGCCGAGCCGAGCCGAGCGTGCCTCTTTGCAGGCAGCTGCACGTGATGGACGAGACCCACGTGATCAACCAGGTGAAGGAGGACGTATGTTTTGTGTCCCAGGACTTCTACCGGGACATGGCCGTCGCACAGTAAGTCGGCCTCACGATTTCTTTGAGCTCACGCCAATGCGGAAGGTGAACCGACGCGTGTGCGGCCGCTTGCAGGCTGAAGGGTCAGGACAACACGGTGATGAGGGACTACGTGCTGCCCGATTTCAGCGGCATCAAAAAGGGCTTCTGCAAGGTGAGCGGGCGCTCTCGTCCGCCGCGGCCTCGCCGTCGGCGCCCCACCTCACCCGCTTTTGCGTCGTCCGCCAGCCGGCCGAGCAGGTGGTGCAGAGCGGCAAGTACAAGACGGGCGAGCAGATCCTCAGGCTGGCCAACGAGCGCTTCGCTGTTCCCGAAATCCTCTTCCACCCTTCCGACGTCGGCATCCAGGAGATGGGCATTCCCGAGGCCATCGTGGACTCGGTCCGCTCTCTGTCTGAAGGTCTTGCTCGCTTCCGGCTCCGCCTCCTGGGAAAGGGTTTTGGGGGGCACGTTTGAGGCAGCAAGGCTCCAACGACATTCTGTGCGCAGACATGCAGCCTCACATGTACGGCAACATCATCCTGACCGGAGGCAACGTTTTGTTTCCGGGCTTCCGGGAGCGCCTGGAAGCTGAACTTCGCGCTCTGGTTCCCGCTCACGTTCCCGTCAAGGTCACGCTGCCTGACAAGTGAGTGGCGCTGCTCGCCCTTACGCATTTCATTCAAGTTCACGTGGCTGGCGCGACATTTCCTTTCTGTGTGACTTGTGTTGTTTTTCTTTGGCAACAGTCCCATCACGTACGCGTGGGAAGGAGGGAAGCTGCTGGCAAACGACCCCGACTACGAGGAGATGGTGGTCACACGCGACGATTACGAAGAGAACGGACATTTTGTTTGCGAAGAAAAGTTTGACATCTGAGCCGCCATTTTGTGCCGACGACACAGCCAGATGACAACCGGTGTCGATTGAAAGCGCCTCGGCTCATCGGACAACACCATTTACGTGTTATTATCCATTGGCTGTCAAGGTGTCCTTCAGGAAGACTTTTTTTTTTTTTTTATGTATTTATGAAATTGTTTTTTTTACACTCTTACTGAAAACTCTTGAATGAAATCACATTGATTCAACATGTCCATCTTTTATTTTGGTCAATAAAATTTGTGGTGTACTTCCGTGATCGTTATTATCACAGTGCCAAAAAAACATGAAGGCTTTTTTTTTCCACAATAGTTTTCAAAAATATTTAATTTGTCATGGGACAGTAAAAATCTTGATTTAGCCTTTTACCATTTGGGTATGAAGACGTATAAAGTTTTTGTTGTGTTTATTTTTATTTGATTTGTTAGCAAAATTTCCCGCTTGTTGCTCAATTTCAGGGTGACTCAACATCGAAAGGCCGAACTCGAAGCGTCTTCTAGCGGGAGGCAGGTGGAGGCAGGTGGCTTCATTTGCTGGCTCGGCTTACTGCAAACTGCGCTCCAATACCGCCCAGTATCAAAATTCGATTTTAAGCGTTGCGTTAGGACAAAAGCGACCAAAATAAGTGACATTTCACAAGTTCACTTCACATTTATCCCCGCCATTAGCACCGCGCGCCTAGCTAGCATTAGCCGCCGCCGCCGCTAACGTTAGCTGAGCGAACTTCTCGAAAATGTCGACCGGCAAACGAATGAAGAAGAAGAAGCTCTCCGAAGAAGCGATGAGTAAAGTCTTTGACTTTTCTCCAGTTGCCAAGAAGAAAGCGCTCCACTGCGGCTCCGAAGACGACGTCGGGGAAGGTAAATGTGCTTTACACCTGCTCCCAAACATTTGCTCCCTTTTTTTCCATTTTCCATCCAAATAGCCTCCGAGGAGAAAACTCCAAGTCAGGACAAAGCTCCATCGAGGAAAAGAGTTGCTGAAGACTTTAAAGCTGAAGAAGACACTGGAGTCCCTGTTGGGTATAGCTCTAGAATTTGCTCCATCTTTGATTCTTTTGGAAACGATTTGCTAATGAAGTCAATGTTGATTGCGTAGGGTTGAAGTTCACAGCATGTTGGAGCGCTTCGGGGGTAAGAAAAGCATTTGCAATGGTCACCACTTGCTCATTTCATTCATTCTATTCTCTAAACCATCAATGTGGTGTGTGCGAATGCAGCCGACATCAACAAGGTGATGCTCACCAAGCGCAAGCGTCTGGAAAATCTGACCAAGACTTACATGAATGGAGGGCAGCAGAAAATGGAGCAACTGTGGAACAACTACCACAAACAGAGGTTTGACAATATGAGACCTCCAAGCAGACCTTGTCCTCCAACCACGTCTGGGTGCTTCTGTCGTGCGTGTGTGTGTGTGCGCAGGCAGAAGATGACTCAGGACTATTCTCAGCAATTGTCGTCCGTTTCGGACCAATGGCAGCTGGAGATGCAGCAAATCAAGGACCAGGAGGAGAAGTTCAATGTAGGCGAGCGTCCGCTCGACGTATGAGACGTGGAAATAAGATGAAAAGTTCAAAATGTCACGTTGTCAAAATGCCATGACTCAAATGAATTTCAAAGCCTCTTCGATCTTTTCTTGGCTCACGCACTTCTCCATTCCATGCGTGTGTTCAGAATCTGATACGCCAGCAGCAGAAGGTGATCCAGCAGAGCAAAATTCTTCAGACGCAGAAAATAGAGGCCATGCAAGAGCTCTTCAAGAACTTTGTCAAGGTCAAACCAACAGCTTTGCACCTTCTTCTTTTGTCATTTGGCAACGTTGGTCTTGTTCATTTCATTCAATGACCTCCTCAGCTGCGGAAACTTTCAACACATTTGCTTCAACGCAGCTCAGATTGTTGAAAAGGAAGCAAGTGGCATGCTTGAAGGAAGTCTTGTTCTTCTTTTTGCTTTTTCTTGGTGCCATTGGGCGTGAGCAGAACATGGAAGAGATGGAGAAGAACCAAGAGGAAGTCCTGCATCGGGCGCAGCAAGAGCTAAGGAAGGAGATGGCCACCATGCAGAAGAAGATCCTCATGGACACCGTGAGTCGAGCCGAGTCGAGTCCTCGCCCTGACTGCCGCGTGAACCCATCTTCAATTTTGTCCTTTTGCAGCAACAACAGGAAATGGCGTCCGTGCGCAAGTCCCTGCAGACCATGCTTTTCTAGATTCTCAGCTCAGCTCAGTTTGCCCAAGTTCCCAGCCTCGTCTTTTTTTCGATTTGAACATGCACGTTCCTTCAGCTTCTGTTCACTGTTGTAAAGCGCTTGAGAGTTGTTTTTGGTTGCTCGAGCCACCTCTAGGTGGCACTGTTGTAATTCGGATGTTTAAGAAAAAGTACAAACGTTTCAAGAAGTTTATTGGCCATCCATCATCCAGTTTTAGAGGGAAAAAAACGATATAACTGTTTCATCCTGTTTTAGGGAATAAAACCTCAACTTCATGTGTTGTCATTTTCCTGTGATTCCTTACTCCACTGACGGCTTTTTTTTTTTTTTATCAATTAAAGAAATAACAGGTCGAGTTTCCACAGCAATTCAGTCTTAGGAGGCCGGCCTGCTGTTCCTATGTTCACTTGTGTCTCGTCTCCCTTGTTGGCAGTCAGTCAAAGAATAAAGATGAGTTGTTACTTCTGCCACAGTCTTAATAACAATGATAACATGTTATAACCGGACGTGTAACTAACTACCTTTGGAAGCGTGGACGTTGGAGCGGTACACCGACGGAACCATTCATGTGTCAAGTGTTCGTGGAGGAGCACATTAAGCTGTTGCACACGTTCAAATTACAACCGACTATTTAGCGTTTAGGATGAGTCGATAAAAGGACCGTGATGTGCCAGCGGAGAACATTTTAAAAGTTCGGGCAGTTTGTGGGCTGAAAAAGACATTTTTACTTCCTGTCTGGACCTGGTAAACTGCTTATTTATACATATATATATATATATATATATATATTCTTGCTTTTTACTCTTAACATTCGTATAACTCCTTTTCTAAATCCGCTAATTTGATCAGCGTCGGCAAGTATCACATTTATTCCGATTTAAATATTGTTGATTCGGACATTTCACTACTTTTGCTTTCTCGCGATGCTAACAATGTTAGCCGCTAATGCCTTCGCTTAGATTGAAAGTGCTTCCGGGGAAGAAGGGCGCCGTCACACTTGATGAAATGATTCGCTGTCACGTAACTAACTAGTATGGGTGATGTTTGCCATTTAGCCAATGGAGTCTCCGTTCACATCCGACTGGAGCGGTTCTGAAGACGACCGACTGGACCGAGCTTTCCTCATGGACCAGATGTCGCTTGTCGTCCCAGAGACGCCCAGGTAGGCATCGCCACCTGCTCAGCACAATCAATTAGCCCGATCGAAACAACCAAGGACAACGGACGAGCCCTGTCTTAATGGTTGTTGTTGTTCGTATTGCGTTTACTTGGTACTGGTCAGCCCGCTTCGAAGCAAGACCAGGCGATCCGCACGTCTTGCAGAGGACGCGTCCAGCTCGGTGAGTCCAAAACCATCTGTTTGCTCGCTCCAGTCATCACATGTAAATCGATTCCTCGTACCAGAATCGACAGTCACGGCGTCTCCTTGCCGGTCGATCCACAGGTGATGACGCGGCTTTCAGCAGCGCGGGGGAAACACTCCCACGCCACCGCCGGCACGGCCAGGCCAGCTAAACGCAGGAAGGTGGCGAGGGCGTCACCGGGACGTGGCTCTGCGGCCGTCTCTTCTCGAACGCTGTTTCCCGACCCCGATTGGCTGGACGACACCTCCTCGTCTTCCTCGTCCTGCTCATCTTCATCCGCGTCGTCATCCTCTTCATCCACCTCCTCATCCACCTGCTCATCTTCATCCGCGTCGTCATCCAGCTCCTCATCCACCTCCTCATCCACCTCCTCTCCCCCCCGCGTAACGCCGGCAAACTCATTGTCCTTCCTGACGGTGGCGGAGAAGAGGTGGCTGAGAGGCGAGTGTGGCGATGTCTCGGCAGGTAAAGAGTGACGTCGTGGAATGTTTTGGGGGGGAAAATCCTTCAGCCAGTTCTTTTATGCTCGCCATGCCAATTGGAGTCCTTTTCAC
Organism: Syngnathus typhle; assembly: GCF_033458585.1. Lineage (NCBI taxonomy): Eukaryota > Metazoa > Chordata > Actinopteri > Syngnathiformes > Syngnathidae > Syngnathus > Syngnathus typhle. The sequence goes on from NC_083744.1 coordinate 18,166,009, forward strand.
TTTTGCGTGCAGCGGTGGCGGAACATGAGGTGGTCCTCATCGACGACGACGACGACCACATCCAGTTGGTTTGCGCGGCACAGATGGAAGAAGATGAAGCGTTTGCGCGAAGCCTGCAGGTGGGCGTGGCCTTTTCTCGTGCGACCCGCCCATGTCATCCATCACCAGCTCACGACTGACGTCCTGTTTGCATGGACAGGCTCAGTTTGACCAAGAGGAGGCGCAGTTGCACCAGCATCATCATCAAAGGGTAATGAAGGAATCCTCGTTTGGCCAATCAAGCGAAATGTGAGCGTTTTTGGAAATGGGCTCCAACCGGCCGTCGACTCCGTCCGCAGCCCCGCCGCACTCGCGTCGACCGGTCGTCGCCGCCGGGCAGAGGCCGCCGTTGGAGGACCGAGGACGACTTCTCCGAGGACGACTTCTCCGAGGACGACTTCTCCGAGGACGACTACGAGGTGAGCGTGCGGCGGGTCGATGCCGGTGCGGTTGGCCTTTTTGCTGAGCGTGCGTGTGTGCACTTGGCCCGCAGGCGCTCCTGGCGCTGGAGGAGCAGCAAGGCGCCGTGGTGTCCAAGAAGCTCACACGAGAGCACGTCCTGCGCTTCCCCATCAAGCGCTTCCAGTCGGGCGCCGGCAACGCCGGGTGAGTGTGGCGGCGGCGGCGGCGCCCTCTTTGCGTGCTCATGTGCGGTTGGGCCGCCAGGTGTCAGATCTGCTTTGGCGACTACGACCACGGCGAGCGTCTGAGGATGCTGCCGTGTTTCCACGACTACCACGTGGCCTGCATCGACCGCTGGCTGCAGGTGAGCTGCCGCTTGGCTTGCTTTGCGACTTTCTTAGTTAAACGGGCTCCGCCTCCCTCCGCTTTCACATGCACCAAGCTATGAACAAAAACTTATGTTGTTTGTCGTTGTCAGGACAACACCACCTGCCCCATATGTAGAGTGGACCTGGCCGACCTTTGACCTCTGCTACCTTGACGTCGTTCTTTTCCTTCTAAGCAAAACCGAAATCTTTCGAAATAAAAACTCTATTGACTTAACATAGACCCCGCCTCCTTTAAGTCCAAACGAAATCAAGTGTGCCTGCCGCCACTCAAGTTGCAGTCCATATGCTGATCACATGACAAGTTTTAATGAGCGTCGACACAAAATGCCTTTTCAGTAGTTGGTCTTGAGACGAAGGTTTTCCTCCCTGAGCCGCTGGTTCTCCTCCAGCAGTGCCTCGTTGGCCGCGTGCTGCGCCGACATCAGCGCGTTGAACTCGTTCTGCAAGACACGCGCACGCATGGCTCATACGACTCGCTCCCGCCGCCGCCGCCGCCGTCCACGTGGCAGTGCTCGCTCACCAGCTGGATGCAAAACTGGCGAATCATCTCCACCTGGAGGTTGATGATGTCCCGGTGGCACGCGTCTCTGCAGCAAGTGACACGGAAGACACGGCGAGTCACGTGACAGCGCAAAAAGGCAGGAAGCCAAGTGGGCTCGCTGACCTGAGTTCATCCAGCGATTGGTGGATGATGTTGGTGATGGCGTTCATCTGGATGCTGCTGAAGGGCGCCGTCGCACCACCGGCTGCCTCCGTCTCGCCTGAACACCGCAGAAGAAGAAGAGCGGGCCCCCGGCCGTCAACCCCGTCCACTTCCACCCATCTAATGAGTGGCCGTACCCGCGGAGGTCGCAGGCGGGGCCCCGAGAACGGGCGAATCGTAATCCAGCTGCGCTTGAACGCCGTTGGCTCTCCTCACGTTCAGCTCGGGAGTGAAGGCAGAGGCCGGGTGCCTGCGATTGGTCGGCTGGGATGAGTCGGGCAGAGCCTGACCCTTGCCCGCCAGGTTGGGGGAGGAGCCGCTCGTTTCCCCCGCCTGCCAAACAAATCTATGTTCGCAACTTCCTGTTTCCATGGGTTGAGAAGCTGCCAAATTGAAGTCACCACCTCGTCGGGGTCGCCGGCTTGGACCGGCGGCTCCTCCTTGATGGAGGGCGTCTGGTAGGCCGAGGTTGGGCGCAAGAGTCGTCCCGCCGACGGCCTCCCGCCGCCCACGTCCGACGTCTCATCTCGGAGCGGCGAGAACATGTCCAGACTGTTGCGGGCACAGGGAGGAAGCCCCGCCTCTCGGCTCGGCAAGTTTGCTATGGGAACAACAAGGTTGGCTTTCGTGCGTTCGTGCGAAGAATGGCAAGACGGCGCCGCGCACCTTGAGCCGCTCCCGATGTCTCATTGACGCTACCTCCCGCATCTGTGTGCACATTTGCTTGCGTCACGTTTGGCCTCGCCGACGCCCCGTTGCGTGTTGCTACCTTGTCGTAGTGGCGAAAACACATCGAGGCTGCTTCGTCCAACGCTGCTGAACTCGTCTGTGACGGGAAGACGCTCGGCCCCTTGCCGTTGGTCCGCCTGGGCTTCAGCGCCACCTGCTGGAAACGACGCAACCTGGGAATTGAGCTCTGCCTGCGGAACCCGGGCGATGACAAGGTACCTGCGTTTATGGGAGGGGAGGAGCTGACATGACCGCCGCACAGTTTGGAGGCGGAGCTCTTGGTGCCGGACACCCTGGATGATGTTTTTCCCGACTGCAGGAAGACAAACGCTGTGGTCAACACGGCCTCACCCTCGTTCACGGGATCCCCACCGCCGAATGGTGAGTGAGCGGCGCCACCTTGTGTCTGGCGCATTGGAAGCGTAGACTGGTGACGGGGGTGGCGTGCGCCGGCGTCACCCTGGCGGGGGCGCTGCTGTTCCTCAGGTCGTAGCGCAAGATGTCGCCCTGGGCGGAGCCCACTAGCACGCCCGAGCCATCCAGAGTGAAGGTGACCGACGTCAGCGGGCTCTCCGCACGGATACAACGTACCACGCTGACCAAATGTGCGCACACACACACACACACACACATACACAAAACACACAGACGTGAATTGTGGCCTAATTTCATCACTTTGCCATGCGGCGCCGCCGCCCGCCACGAGGCTCACGTCTTGCTGGTGGTGTCGTAGCAGACGATCTTCTTGTCCAAGCCGACGGTGAGCACTAGCAGCTCGCTGGCGGGCGAGAAGGCCACGGCCGAGCCGGGGGCCTTGTGGGCGCCTCGGAAGGCGTGCAGCTCTTTCTGCGTGTTGGCGTCCCACAGCGTCAGCCAGCCGCCGTCCGACACGCTGCCGAGCAGCGAGCGTTTCAGGCACGACAGACCCAAGTCACGCACCGGCTGATGCCCAACGACAACACGGCGGAGGAAATGAGACAACGGAGGGAAGGAAAGCAACTTTTGAAGGAGAGGAAGAATGGTGCGCCACCTGCTGGCTGCCGTGTCCAAAGGGGTTGCTGGGCGTGTTGGTGGTGGGACTGTAGAGGACCAGATGACCGCTGGAGGAACCGGACGCCAGCAGGCTGTCGTTGGCATTGAAGGACACGCACGTCACCTCATCGGTGTGCTCCTGGGCGCACGACGGCGTCAAGACGAGAGAGCGCAAAACCAAGAGCGAGCGACGGCTTACCTTGAGCGAGCGCAGCAGCTTGGACGTCTTCAGGTCCCAAATGTGGACGCAGTTGTCCACACCTCCGCTGGCCACGAACTGTGAGGATGAGCTGAGGGCGACGCGCGTCTGGCCTTTCTGCGAGGGACGACACCGGGCGGGGCGGCCGTCAGCGAGCAACGGCCAAAAGGATGGCGATGGGGCGGCGGCGGCGGCGGCGTGCGCTCACCCCCTGGCCCAGCTCCAGCAGAGGAAGGTGAGGAGACTTCAGACTGGACACAGCCACTTTGTCGCCGCTGCTGCTGGCGCTCACCACGTGCTGATCTGCCAACGGCGTTAAGGAGCGAACGCCGCTCCCGGCGCAATCGCTGACCTGGCTGAGCTCCAGACCCCGCGTGCTCGTACCTTTACGCCATTCGTATTGTTCGTTGGCCACCCGAGGAAGAGAAACGGACACGGACAGCCGGCAACAACCGCCGACGACGGCCAAGGATACTGTTTGCCGTCCAGCAGGCCTGCGCCACTGGGTGGCTTCTGCTGTGCGGGTTGAACTGCTCCAGTAGCGTCATGGAATCCGCGTCCCAGATCTTCACCGCATCTCCTGTGGACATCAGACGGGTGACGTCGTCCATGGCTGCTGCCGCCCCTGCACCCGCAACCACAACTCGTAGTAAGACCCCAGTTGGTCAGGTTGACAATCAACAGGCTGCATACATGACAACTGCTCGACGAGTTGTGACGTCCGACACAACAACAACAAGGTTTGACAAGTTTGACAGCTTGTTGTTGCATGGCACCTTGGCTTTCTTGGACAAACCACAAGCGTTTATGTGACTTTGGAACCCTGAGAAGGCCCAAAATGGCAACGGCACCTCAAACCTGCTCAAGTTTGCCAAAGCAAGCTGCTGGCGACGGCTAAGCTAACGGGCGAGCGGCTAACTGAAAACAGCCAACGAGCGACCTTTCAAGTTTTCTGCGGATCACGGGGGTCTTTTCAACGATACCCAAGTGGCGCAAAGTTAATGCTAAGTGTCAAAATATCCCGCAAAGCCCCTCAAAGTGTCAAGCAAACCTTTGCTGTTGTTTCTTTTGCTTTGTTTTCTTTGGGCCAAAGTTGACGGGAAACACTTGAAGACCAAGCAGCTGCCGCCACTACGGGGAGTGTCGAGGGACAAACTTGACGTCACTTTGACGCAACAGCTGAAAATTTCACGTTATTAGAAAAACGCAGCTCACTGTTGCATTTATGACTTGTGTAACTTTCTTTTTTATTAAATTATTGTATTTCCTAACACAGAGCATTCACACAAAGTCTCCATTGAAAAGAGCACCCACTTTCACACTTTTGACGTGCTTTCTGGGAATAGATCAACTTCATGTCCAAATATACAAAAATAGGTTTTTTTTAATAGTGTGTCGTTTTTGTCAATATGCCATTTAACCGTTTAACAGGATTATTAATCCAGTACCTTTCCCAGCATTCATACCGTCTGATCGAAGGGGGGCAGCATCGAGCCAAATCGTCATGACATCAACAAAGAAGAATTCTCCCGCCCCGCCCGCCCCATCCGCTCTTCCCTTAAAGAGTGGCGGGAAGGCGCGCGACTAGTACGCCGACTTTGTGCGCACCTTTTCACTTTGAATTCGGCTCCTTCCCGTCTTTCTACCGCTTTTCACTTTCCGACTTCTTTGTTACTCCTCAACTCTAACCGAAGACAAAATGGTGCGGACGAAAGCGGACAATGTGCCTGCGTCTTACAGAAAAGGTGAGCCGATTCCCGATTTGCCTCAATGTGCTTCTTGCTAGCCTTGCCAAGTTTTGATGTCTCAAGTTCAGCCTCCCGCCGAAACGCACGCACGCACGCACGGGCGCGCGCGCGCTTCCAACGCATTCGGTGATGTGACGACGAATGGCCGTTTGACGGGAGACAAAGTTTCTGCGTGCTTTCTCATTTTGCCATGACTGTGATCATTTTGCTTGCAGCTGTGGCAGCGACTGCTCCCAGGAAGTCTCTGGGCTCCAGTGCGCCCAACTCCCCTTCCTCTTCCAGTCCAGCGTCCACTCCTGGTCGGTCAGGCAACCCAGCGCACGTTCACACTTAGTTGACGTGGAGAAGGCCATACTCAACGTTCGGTTTTTTTTGGTACAATACATTCCCCAGGAAAGAACAAGTATGCCGGAGGAAATCCTGTGTGCGTTCGTCCCACCCCCACTTGGCAGAAGGGTATCGGGGACTTCTTTGGCGGTCCTGGAAGGAAGCCGGAGAAGGAAAACCGGAAGCCCGATGAAGACCGTGACGAGGAGGAGGCTGGAGGCAGCGGCGTGTCCAAGACCACCAAAAAGTACGTTGCTGTGCGGTCATGTTTTCTTGGATGAGGTTCTGTCCCAGCTACTGTGGTGACTCCGTGGCTCTTTTTGTTTGTGTGCGCAGGTCTCGGCCGCTGCCAGCTGAAGAAGAGGACGGAGATGAATGAAGATGGCTCAATGTGAATTGTAAATGTGTATATAGATTGTTGAATTTTATGGATAGTTCACGACTGCTATGTTTTTTTAATGACAATTGTTCACCAGGTTCATCGGCTTTATTTTGCTTACAAAGTAATTTTTTGTCATTAAAAATGACTTAGTATTTCAAATGTTCGTGTGGTAATGTAAACACTTTTTTTTTTCTCCATTCAAAACTGATTAAAGAGCGTTATGTGGTAAAAAGAAAAATTGTAGTGCTGTTATTAAGTTGCTAGTCATCACTTACACGGAGATATATATTTTTAAAGGAACATTTAAATTTATGAATGATTACTAAAAGAATGGGGCAGGGCTGTCTTTATTTTATTTATTTTTTTTCAAAAGATTTCTTGTGAACTTTTGCACTAAATTCTGTTAAATACATTTCTGACTAATGAAAAAGTATTGCCCACTAGTCAGTCCGGATGTATAGACAACTGAAATGTCTACAATTTAATGTACACAATGGTGCGTTTCAATATGAATTGCGCCTGCTAGTCACCGCCCGGTGGAGACGTTCTGAACAGTACATACAGGCCACTACGGAAGTTCGTGTAGTCCAAAATCTACCAATAAAAATTTCAACACAACAGAGAACCTACTTAGTTTATTGGCTTCCCCCCTACTCTGGAGAGGTAACTGCTGATTCCGTATGACTCATTGGCACTATTGAAAGAAGAAAAGACACATTTTATTATAGTGTGATTGGCAACTTTGTCCTTGCTAGGTCAGCGACTAAGCTAGCTCGCTTCCAAACAGTTGAGCTCGGACATAGATATAAATTATAAAACCGTTGCCTGCTGTTTCGCAGCAGCAGCAGCAGCAGGAGCCGAAGAGGCTTTTAAGATGTCAACCTTCAGCTGGACTGTGGTGGTCCTCACCTGCCAGCACAAGGACAGCGTCTACGCGTTCCACAGAGGTGCAGTACTTTTCGCCGCCTTTTGGGGCCGCTGCTCACACCTTCAGAATAGAGTTATGAACGCTGTACGTGCCTTATGTGGTGATTGTAACTTGTGACAAACGTGTGTGTTGTTTTCAGAGTTGGAGTTGCGTCAGCGTGGTGGTTGCTTGAGCGCGACGACGATGCTGCTGACGGTGCAGGACCGCCGGGAACCGTTGGGCAGCGGAGGGGCCACGCTCAACGCGCTACTTGTGGCGGCGGAACACCTGAGCAGCCGGGCGGGACACACGGTGAGCACTCGCACAACCGCATTATTACGAGGAGTACGACTAAATCCTGCAAATGCTCCCTCAGGTGGTGACGGCCGACGTTTTGGACGACGCTCACGTCCTCATCCTCCACACGGTCAGTTTGACCTTCTTTCAGCATTTTGACCTCCTGACCTTAACGGCAAACATGCAAAAACACAACTTCATGCTTTCCATTCACGATCAAATGAATATGGGCTACAAATCATAGTGGCGTGGCGCTCGAGCATCAACGCTGGTGCACGTTGCTCATTGACAACCTCGGTGATGATGCGGTCGCAGGGTCGCGACTTCCCGTGGAGTTCGTGCAGCCGAGCGTTCTCGTGGCTGCCCGTGGAGGATCCCGCCCTCGTGGTTCAGGCTCCCGTCTGCTGCCTGGACGTGCTGCTCCGCCTCCTCACCCAACAGGTCCGCCCGTGGCTCCGTCCGTCCTCGCGTGTATCCCCTCTATCTATCTATCTTTGTGTCTCCGTGTTGGTCATCTTCTCAGGTCTGTCCTGGTTCTCCTCCCGGCGTTTGGGTGTGCAGCACCGACATGACGTTCAGCATCCCTGCCAACTTCGGTCTGAAAAACACAGCTGACGTGTCTCGACATTCACTTACATGAGAGCAACACTTCTCACTGTCGTGTGTGTGTGTGCATGTGTGTTAGTGTTGTCTTGGGACAGCTTCTCAGGTGTTTGTGCTCTGGCGCTCCCCGGTGACCCGTCGTACGCCGTCAATCATGGCGTCTACTTGAGTGACGATAAGGCGAGATGGAGCTGGATTGACTTGTGCCCGATTGTGTAGATGAGTGACAAAGTGTTTGTTTCCTCCAGGGTTACGTCAGCGACATCATCTACAAGGGAAGCCCAGAGCGCATCCAGCTAGCGCTGATGCATGATGGGAAAGTGCCTCTGGTGACGCATACGCACAAACAAATTTAAAATTTTTAAATTTATTTATTGAAACAAATTGATCTTGCGCGCATCAGCTCATTCAACTTGTCCCGTAGGTATCTGGTCCGGTGTTCTTCAGCCGGCCGGTGGCCGAGAAACTCCTGCAGGTGCACGTGACGCCTCCTCTGGACGGCTGCACCTATCTGGGCCTGGACTCTGGAGCTCCACCCCTCCAGGTTGCTCCTCATGGCTACCACGGGGACCCCAATGCTAATGCTTTAGTCTAAATGAAGCCATGCGTGTGCGTTTCTATAGCTGTCTCTGTTTCTGGACGTGCTCAAGTGTTTGTGCTCGGATCAGACGGAGGATGAGTTTGTTGGGCGTGATCCCGTGTCTGGGCTTCAGGGGGCGATGTTGCAACGCGGCAGGAAGGAGCTGTGGCGGATTTTGAGAGGAACCGCGCTCAGCCTGGGTGCGTCCACGCCGCCGCATGATGGACTTGTTTTGTCCTTCACACGTCCGTTTTCTTCCCGTCCCTAGTGTACGTCCCGGGCGGTCACTATGACTACATGACTCTGTCCGGGAAGCAGCATGTCCTCCGTCTGACCCGTCACCCCACTCCGGGACACGCCCTCTCCCACATCCAGGTGACGTCTTCAAACGTGTCTTCGGCCAGGTTCTCGGAGAGTCTAACGCCACCTGGTGTTCCCCGACAGGTGGCCAGCGGTGTCAGCGAAGGAGGGCGTGTCATCAACAGTGTTCTGGAAAGCCGGGTTACCGTGGCGACAGGGGCCGTGGTCCAACACTGCCACCTGCAGGTAGGGTGATAAGCCCAAGTCAACAATTGAAAGACATCTCTGGTGCTGTCAATGGCTAGTGAGCCATAAACACGGTGGGTCACCTATATGCTGACGCAATGGTTGCGCCATCCACCAGGGGCCCCTGCACGTCCCCTCAGGTTGTTTACTGTCAGGCCTAGAGGCGTCCACATCCCCCGACGTGGTACGGCTGGCACTGGATGATGACGTCATCATCCAGGGACATCGAATCAAGATGGGAGAACTGAATCTGACGCTTTACACCGTGATGGGAGCGCTGGACGACCTGGAGGTACGTGAGCGGACTCGGCAGAGAGTGACGCGAACAAACGATTTCATGTCCTGCCGTTTGTCCTCAGCTGTGCTGTGACGCCGAAGGCGCGTCTTTTGTCAACGTGCCCTGGCGCGTCTTCTTCGGCAGGACCGACATACAGTAGGACCTCCCTCCCTCTTTGCCCTCCGAGTGCGGTACAGGAAGTGAGTGATGTTATCGTGCATCAGGCCGGAGGACCTGTGGGCGGTGGGAGAACGGCGCTCCCTGCTGGAGGCGCGTCTCTTCCCGGCCCTGCACCCCAAAAGGGGCGCCTTGGGCCTCGCGGGGGGCGCGGCCTGGCTGCTGGGCGGAGCCGGTTCCGTGCGACTTTGGCGGGAGGCCTGGCGCCTTTCCCTGAAGGAAGTCCTGTCGCTCACGCACCAGGAGGCGGAGCTCCACTGGAGGGAGTCTTTGCTGTACCTGGTGGGCAGAAAGCGGGCCAGAGACGTCCTGATGCGGCAAAGCGACATGTGCCTGCTGCCCAGCTTCAGGGCAGCCGTGGCGGGCGGGCAGCAGGCAGCGCTCCTCGACACGCTGGATACCAGTGAGTCTCCTGGCTGGGCTTTTTTAATTGATGGAAAGGTATTGATGAAAAGTGTTGTCGGTCAGTCGCAGCAGGAAACGGAGCGGAGCCGGGGGAGGAGCCTGGTAACAAGGAGTCACTTGATGATGGCGGCGATGTCCACGGTTAGTCCTGGAGTTATCTTGCAGGGAAGTCATCATGTCCCCTTGCAGGCCCTAATATTGTCACGAATGTCTTATTTGATGCATGACAGTCAGCGAGGGGGCGGAGTCAGGAGCTCAGCTGGGCGTGTCCGCTCGCTGCCTGTCGTGCATCGCAGACGTGCTGACGTGCTGGGCCGAGGCGGAGGGTGGCGGAGGGCTGAGGAGCGGGCCGGCCGCCAACGAGAACTGGAGCGCTGCGTACTTCCTGTTGGAGAAGGGAGATCTGAAGGGCGGAGTCCAGGCCCTGGCGGCGCAGCGAGTTCATTGGCTCAGCAGGTGAGAAGGTAAATGTACGTTATGCCTGTGTGCGGCGCTGTCAGATAAGCAGGTGTTTGAAGCTTTAGAAATCAGATTGCATTATGTGTTAGCATTCATTTGGTTTTGATGTTCACACAGGCCCAACTTGCTGGTGCGGGCGGCGCGGCACTACGAAGGCGCCGCTCAGGTGCTGCTACGACGGGCTGTGATGTCATCGCAGAAGTTTGTGACCGTCGGCCAAGGGGAACTCCCGCCTCATGGGCAGTGGCATGAAGTAGAGTGTCCTGCCAGAATTGACCTCGCAGGTGACTCCATCACACCAAAATATCACAACAGAACCAAAAAAAGAAAAAAAGGCAAAATAAATGGAGTCAACAAATATGAGAGTGTGATGAAGGCGGCGACTGCCTTGCAGGCGGCTGGAGCGACACGCCACCGTTGACCTTTGAGCGCGGCGGCTGCGTGACCAACGTGGCGGTGAAGATTGACGGCCGGCGACCTATAGGAGCCCGAGCGCGCCGCATCCCACGTCCCCTCCTGCTATTGGTCTGCCACAGCGGAGGGCGGGACTCCGACATCGCCACGGAGATGGTGTGTGAGACCCTGGACCACCTCAAGGACTACTGTCAGCCCAACGCACCCGGTACTTCCTGTTCCGAGCGTGCGAGTCTGCTTGTTGCCATGGTGACCAGCGTGTTACTGCGGTGGACAGGCGTGTGATGTCAACTTGAGTGAGAAGCTTGCTGGTTACCGTGGCAACCAGCCATCTAACGCATGTAATGTTGGTCGTAATTCTAAAGGCGCTCTGCTGAAGGCGGTGTGCGTGTGCGCCGGTGTGGCGTCGCCATCCTCCCAAGAGCCTTTGGGGCGTCAGCTGACAGCTCGCTGGGGCGGCGGTCTGGAGCTTCACGGCTGGTCGGCACTGCCCACCGGCTCGGGACTTGGTGAGGGACACCGCGCAAGAAAACCTTTGCCAATTGTTGCTTGACCGCTCCGTATCATGACCCGCAGGTACCAGCAGCATCCTGGCGGGGGCGCTGTTGGCGGCGGTCTACAACGCCACGGGGCGATCCTACAGCAGGGATGCGCTCGTCCACGCCGTACTGCACCTGGAACAAGTCCTCACTACGGGTTTGCGCAAATCTCGTCCCGTCCCGTCGGATTGCGTCGGGTCCTACGGCGTGGCTTCTCCTCTGGACAGGTGGGGGCTGGCAGGACCAGGTGGGAGGCCTGGAGGGCGGCATTAAGGTGGGCCGCTCTCAAGCGCGTCTGCCGCTGCGGGTGCATGTGGAACGCCTGCGACCGCCCGCCACCTTTATGGAGGCTCTGGAGCGCCGCCTCCTGCTGGTCTACACCGGCAAGACCAGACTGGCTCGCAACCTGCTTCAGGTGACACGTGCGCACGCACACGTGCATGCACACACACACACTCCGGAACCGACTCTTGCGTGGCCGTTCACAGGACGTAGTGCGCAGCTGGTACGCTCGTCTTCCCGCGATGGTGGACAACGCTCACGAGCTGGTGTCCAACGGCGAGGACTGTGCCCGAGCTTGTCTTGATGGTGAGATGCGTCAACACCTCACCTCAGCGTGGGCCTCTTCCGGAATTGCGTCGCCCGCCACCAGGTTGTTTGTCGTCGTTGGGCGCTTGTCTGGATCGTTCGTGGCAACACAAGAAGCGGATGGCGCCGGGCTGCGAGCCGGCGTCGGTGCGCTTGATGATGGAGGCGCTCAGCCCGCTGGTCCTGGGCCAGAGCTTGGCGGGCGCCGGGGGCGGCGGCTTCCTCTGCCTGCTCACCCGCCAGCTCGACCAGAAGGACGACGTCGCAGACGTCCTCGCAAATACGCCGGTAAGTGCCGTTGTCGTCGTTGGGTCGTCGCCGCGGTGATCGGGTTCCGTCTTCTTTTAGGGTCTGGGGGACTTCAGCGTCCACACTGTGCAGCTGGACTTGGACGGCCTCACCGTGCTCCAGCCAGTATAAACACTCCTGTGCACGCCTCGGATAGTAAAGGTACTTTCTTCATCTGACGCACGACACGATCATGCTTAAATGTATCTTTTGCATTTAATATACAATCCCAAATTATTTCTACAACAGCTGTGTGCAAAAATTAAAAAAAATTGGCAATGTTGAAGGCTCAAATAATTGCGAACGATTTAAATGCACGTGCATGACGTCATCATTTCCCAGCGACTACGGAGAGTTGGTCCCGGATGCGGGCCAGTCCGTCCAACATGGTGTCCAGACTCTCCCTGCTCAGCTCCACAGCCGCCACAGAAGCGGAATCCTCGCCTCCGATATCCTCCGTCTGTCAATCGCAAGCACACGCGGCGTCATAGGCGCGTGCGTTTATGCGCAGTGCAGGCGTGTAGGAACAAACCTTGAAGTGGACCAGACACGTGGGGACGCACATCCGACTGAGTGAGTCGGAGCTGCTCACCAAGTCCACTCGCCAATCCACGGCCTTCAGCTGGGGCAGTGAGGCTACGCGCATGCACCCGCACACAAAGGAACAGCCATTATTTTGCAGCGTTCCAGTTTGTAAACATGTAAAGTAAAAAGTAGTGTATCCACTTTTGTTGAACAATTTGGATTTTTTTACACCCTTTTTAAGTGAATAAAAGATTCTGTACCATTTCTCATTTTCAAAGAAGGATTCACTCACTTTGACTCCCAACAGCCTCCGTTTTCCACACCTCCCTGAAACACACAAGCACAAGTATGACGTCATCACCAGAAAGAAGATGGGGCCAAGGCCAGAGGAGCCAACCTGTTGTCCAGCAGGATCTTGGCCAGTAAGTTCTTCAGGCTGGAATGGAAGCTCTCCGGGAAAAGGCGGACAATCTGCTCGGCCGAGCTCAAATTGTGGAAGACCACGTGAGCCGACAGCGTGCGCAGCGAGCGCGCTAACTGAAACACATGCAGGAGGGCTCCTTATATCGTTTCCTAGTCCACCAGGTGTATATATATATATGCATCTTTCCCCCAAAACAAGCTTCTGTTTCAGAACCAGCATTTTTGGCTGAGAACAACAATGGCCTGGAGAAAGAAGGGAGTGTACAGTACTGTGTTTTGTTATATGGCGACGGAGCACAATATTATGTCTTTACAAAAAAGTATTTTTGAAAAAAAGGGACGGTACTTGAGCAGCCTGAGCTTCAGGGACAGCAAGCGCAGTGGCGGCGTTCTGAGTCAGACGGAGATTTGGACCTGCATGACTCTGCACGCACATGTCCTTCACAAACTCTTTGGATGGCGCCTGAAAACACACACAAACGCTATAAGTCTCATTTTTTAATTTGTAAACTTGTAACCCAAACTTTACGGCCTAACTCTATTCAGTGACTAAAAGGTATTTTTTGTTCATAGAATTGTAACATTGTCTCCTAATTAACATGTTCCCTGGGCTCCCAGTCATCGCTCGTCCATCCCACTGTTTCAGAAGCACTGACCGAAATCAAGAAACTTTATGAATACGTTCTTTTTTTCTTAATCACAATCTAAGTGTTCCTGTTTTAGCATCGAAGCGAACCGCAGCTTGCAGGCTAATCACGGAACAAAACAATTTGATCATTCGATGCTGACAAAATGATACAAAAACCTTGAGTAGAAGCTGCAAATTGTCGAAATGTTCGCTTGACAGTGCGGCAGCCATATTGGCAGTCACGTGACAGGTAGCGATTTGCTTTTTCTTCGTGTAAGCAGACTCGGCGTCTTTGTGCGCGACTGCCCCTACCTGGTCTTAAACTGTCACAACACTACACTTTTTTTTTTTACCATTTCTGTGAGACTCAATATATTATTTGTGTTTTATGTCTTTAATTTATTGCCCTGGAATTTCCCTGTGTGGGGCAAATAAAGGAGTATTTTTTTTAAACTCTCTTTGTGCTATTTGTACTGCAGTAGTGGTGCTTGTTTAAAAAGCACTATAGATAAAATTGACTTGAATTGAGTAACATTATTGCACAATATTCTTAAATGTATTCTTCTTTTATACTTGTTATTCTCAATCCATCCATCCATCCATTCCAGTGGTCTTGTCTTTCGAAGCCGTTGTCCTTGTGGCCTCCTACCAAAGGCGGCGCAACATCAGCAGCTCCGTCAGAATTATTTCTGAACATCCGTTTGCAGATATCGGACCTTACCGGAAGTGACGCGACCTCTTCTACCAGGCCGAGCCAACATGGTGGGTGATTTCCATATCCCTCACTTAACAATCCAAAGTAATCCTGCCGTCCAACCGGGTCAAATCGCCGCAGTGAAAACACCCGTGGTGTTCATAAACTTTTCGGTTCCGTTTTTGCCTTATTTGCAGTGGATGGTGATGAATTTGGCAGATAGCGGCGGAAGGACGCGCGCCGCTAATGCGGGAGTCGGTGTGGCGCTCAATGAAACGCTGACTTGCGTCTTAGTTGATTCTTTTTTCAAGTCGGTTAAAACGGAAAACATGCGCGAGTCATTGAACGTGCACTCTTGCCTATCTACCCCTCCGCGACATTTATGCAATGTGTTCTGGTTTAGCCGAGGCTAATTTAGCTAGTAATGCTAACACTTAGCATGCTAGCATACGCGCCGTTCACTTGGTTAACTGAAGCCACTTCTCGTATGCCAGTGAATAAGTTAAGAAGCTTCGTTAAAGGCAGCCAAACATGATGCCATACACCCTGACATGTTAGACAAGGTATGTGTAACAAACGAGGGCACAGAACCAAGTCTGAAAGAATCTGTTTCGGTCTAAGGATTGGTGAGGGAGCCGCAGTCACACCTTTTCTACTAAGATGTATCTTGTGATATGAGCTTGTGTGTGTGTGTGTGTGTGTGTGTGTTATTCAGGGGCGCGTCAGGACCAAGACGGTAAAGAAGGCTGCCCGGGTGATCATTGAGAAGTATTACACCCGACTGGGCAACGATTTCCACACCAACAAGCGAGTGTGCGAGGAAATTGCCATCATTCCCAGCAAGAAGCTCCGCAACAAAATCGCTGGGTGAGTATGGCGTGGCTTCCCGATGCCGTGTGGCCCCCCAATGCCGTGTGGCCCTGTATCGAAAGTGACACCGGCGTGCTTGTCGCCGGCGTCATCGATAGTACAGGAAGAGGAAAATGCCAGCCTTTCCCGTGTCTGCAAGACCGCCAATTCCTGTCAGACCCTGGCGCTCGCCGACACCACCTGCATCCAAATTGACTTCGCGCAACTTTGTCGGGTCACCTGGAAAAAATGTCGGGAACGATAGCGCATCCCTCTTTTGACAACAGTGTTTGGGCCTTGAAATCTAAGTTCTGTTTTTGCCGCTCTAGCTATGTGACGCATCTGATGAAGCGCATCCAGAGAGGTCCCGTGCGAGGAATCTCCATCAAGCTGCAGGAGGAGGAACGCGAGCGACGCGACAACTACGTGCCGGAGGTCAGTGGTCCCGTGGAGGAAGTTGATGTCGACCGGTTCTCGCTGAAAACGTTTCTGGAGCCTTCGTACGGCCGCTGTGGTGACGCACACGTGACAAATAAAGAGGAGCTGAGCCGAGGAAAGCCGAGAACTCGGTCGTGACGGCAACGGAGCGATTGTTAGCTTAATGTGACGTTCAGCCTCGGTGGCAGATTTCCGTAAAGGCGCTGGCTGCGGCCTCTGCTTTTGCCGGGTGGATGTAACCCAAGTCAAGCTTACGCTCGGAACAATTTGCTGAGCCCGTGGGCGCTTGACAACGGTCAAGTGTTTTCTCGCATTGACCGTCTGACGTTCCATTTGGCTTTCCCGTGCTGTGTGGCCCTGTATCGAAAGTGTCACCGGCGTGCTTGTCGCCGGTGTCATTGATAGTGCAGGAAGAGGAAAATGTGAGCCTTTCCCGTGTCTGCAGGACCGCCAATTCCTGTCAGACCCTGGCGCTCGCAAACACCGTCAAGTCGAGCGACTTTTTGTTCAGATGCTCTTATCGGTGTCTGGAGCTGTGCCTTTTGGCGCCATCTCGGGGCACGGTGTCAATGTGTTGTCGCGTGTGCCGGCAGGTGTCCGCTTTGGATCAGGAGCTGATCGAGGTGGACCCCGACACCAAGGAGATGCTCAAGCTGCTGGTGAGTCCAAAGCTTCACGAGTCACCCGACTGACTCCCTGTATCGAAAGTGGCGTGGGCGCATCCATCGCCTCGGCCATCGATAGTACAGGGAGAGCAAAGTTGCCGGCCTTTCCCGTGTCTGCCGGAGCACCGTTTCCTGTCAGACCCTGGTGTCGGCGCACATCACTTCCTGTCGTCGTCTCCTCTTCCTCCTCGTCTAACTTTTGCTCTCTCTGTGTGTGTGTGTCGTCAGGACTTTGGCGGTCTGTCCAACCTTCAAGTGACGCAGCAAACGATCGGCATGAACTTCAAACAGCCTCGAGGAGTTTAAATCTCTACCCTTGCCCCTCCCCGACCGACCCTTCTTCTACTAATAAAATAAAAATAGCCGACACAAGCAACTTTGACTTATTTATAACGTATATAAAGTCTTTTCTCAATGTTAAAAAAAATCAAATCTTTTGTCTATGCCCTCGTGTTGTTTTTCCGCTGTAACCTGTTCATGAGGGAGCATGTTGCTGCCATGCCAGACAAAAGTTTAATATTATTAAAAAAAAGGACATAGCGGCATTAGATCAACTCGCGCTTAAAGTCACTGCCAGATGCTTTTTTTGTGTCTTGTTCTGATCTGGAAGGAAATTCATTTTACGAAACAACCACCGTTGAAAGCCATTCAAAACAACTTGCCAAGTTGCTTACCTTTTATGCATCGCTCATCCAGAAGGGAGAGCTCTACCCTGTAAGGGGCACCACCGCCAGAGGGCGTTCTAACACCTGCGTGAAGCTGCCCCCCCCACCCGCAGGTCGCTCGAGCTCTTGCTGTGGCGAACCACGTGACTGAGCTCCACCGCATAAATAAATGCAGAAATCACATGAGAATTTACAAGCCCTACCTGCACATTCAAATACATTTGAACGTATAGTTTTAGCTGAGTGCAGGCTGGACTTAACGTGATTTGGGCTGACTGAGGATTCCTTGGTCATTTGATGATATTCTGATTAAAGAGTGCAGCCAGCCAGGGACCAAGAGTCGAAGGGCCGCCGAGTGCTCGCTTCGTCTGAGACGTCAACAAAGTTGCTTTGTATGCTGTCAGCAATCTAATTTGCATCTTGCAACAGGAAGGCACGTCCGTCGATTGGATTAAATGATTTGTTGGCTCACATCAAGCACTCGGGAGCGCACACGCAGATGGCCAAGATCAAGTGGAAGGAGCGAGCGAGCGAGCGCGCGCATGCGAGTCAAGTTGCCGAACACACATACAGGAAGTAAGTCAGTCATTGCTTGGCAAGACTGGCTGAGCAAGCGGCCTACTTTAAGACGTGTTGACACTGACAACAGAAAAAGTGAAATGTGGTGTTGACATCACAAACAACGTCATCACGTGTCCGTGACTGGATGTGTGTTCAAGAAGGAACCTGTAAGCCCACTGAATTTACTCCGATCATGGCAGGATCATTTATTCGCCAGTAACCGAGTAGATGTGTTTTTCAAGCATATCGTCGTAAAATACATCAAGGTAGTTGCGAGGAATGGAGTAGATCTATGGTTTTCAAGCAAATAAAAGTAAAAAGTCCATTTGGAGGGAAATCGCTTGAGCCAAGCCAGCTGAGCTTTTGTTCTGAATATTTAGGGCGGAAGTGTCAGCGCGTAGCTACTCGAGCTTGTGCTCCCGCCAACACCTTGGTGCGCGTGATGTGCATTCCACTTATTTGAAGTAAACTGAATCTTTAGAATCAGTTGACTCAAAAGATTCATGTTGAAGAAACATGTTGGACAGCTTTAGGCCCCAAGGACTAGAGCTTGACAGCGGTGACCTTTGACCATGATATTTCCCTAATAAAAGGGGCCTGTTATTAGGTACACTTGAAAATGGCGGTGTGTACCTAATGGAGTGTCCGTGAGATTCCCTCGTTAAGCGCACCTGCGTGAAAAGTTTTAGCTCCTGCAGAAGGTGAAAGTGGCTAAAAGTTTTCACGCAGGTGCGCTTAACGAGGGTCACTTGGAAAACATATTGGAACGCGGCCCCTCGAGGACTGGAGGTCGACACCCCTGGATTAACTGAAAAATGCCACACCCGCCCTCACCCCCACTTTCTGATTGGCTGTTTGATCCGTGACGTCACAAGGACACTTCATTAGGTACACCGCCATTTTCAAGTGTACCTAATAACAGGCCAGTTCATTAGGGAAAAATCATGGCCAAAGCTTAACTGAAAGTGAAAAGTGCCACACCCGCCCTCACCCCCACTTTCTGATTGGCTGGCTGATCTGTGACGTCACATGGACACTCCTTTAGGTACACCGCCATTTTCAAGTGTACCTAATAACAGGCCAGTTCATTAGGGAAAAATCATGGCCAAAGCTTAACTGAAAGTGAAAAGTGCCACACCCGCCCTCACCCCCACTTTCTGATTGGCTGTTTGATCCGTGACGTCACATGGACACTCCATTAGGTACGCCACCATTGTCAAGTGTACCTAATAACAGGCCAGTTCATTAGGGAAAACAATTATGCCCAAAGCCGAACTCAAAGTGAAAAGTGCCACACCCGCCCTCACCCCCACTTTCTGATTGGCTGTTTGATCCGTGACGTCACATGGACACTGCATTAGGTACACCACCATTTTCAGGTGTACCTAATAACTTTATGCATTTTTTGCACGTGTCAAGAAAGAATGTTTATTTGACTACTTGCTCTTTATTGTGGGGGACACCAACACATATTACACAACGTCAAACACATACGTATTGTCATATAAAGCAGTTAACCAAATGTCGGATTTTTGCTTTCATGCCCCAAAAAATATCACTTTAGGAAGTGATTCGTTCACTCTCGTTGACTGAAAACCAATCCGTTCTTTTGAACGAATCGTTCACTCACGAGCCAACACGACTCGGTGCGAGGGAATCCACGAGGAGAAAGCAAAGCAAGCACAACACTATGCAAACTTCAAAAAGTTTGACAAGCTCGACGGAGGTCTCGAGACAGCGGGGCGTTAAGACTACTTTTGACGCCATCTGATCTTTTTGTGAACTCCCGACAATCAAGTGAGAGCCGAGGTGAGTTCAAATACGCAAAGAGCGCGCGCACGGAGACATCCACGTCGATGCTGCGAGACGCGCGTGCGCGTCCTTGTCCGTCATTTTGTCAAGTGAACGATTGGTGACTTGTCACGTGTCACTCGGTGGCATTAAGTCGAGTCTTGTTTGCAAGGCTCGCCTTGCTTCTCTTTTGTTTATTTTCTCCGAGAAGAGAAAAGAAAAGAAGAAAGGTGCTTCATCACTCCGTGGCATCGAGAGCCGACCGAGGACGCTTGACTTTTTTTTTTTTTTTCCATCCTGCGGTCATAAGGGGACATCGTCGGGATCCAGGTTGCCGTGGTTACCACACTGCTCCTGCCGAGAGAGAGAGAGAGAGAGAGAGAGAGAGAGAGAGAGAGAGAGAGAGAGAGAGAGAGAGAGAGAGAGAGAGTGTGTGTGTGTGTGTGTGTGTGTGTGTGTGTGTGTGTGTGTGTGTGTGTGTGTGTGGTGACATGGCAGGATGTCTCATAAGTCGCATCTATGTGTCAAAGTAAGAGTTTGCTTTTGTGGAAGGGTGAGACTTGATTATCTTTGTGTGTGTGTGTGTGTGTGTGTGTGTGCGCGTGTGTGTGATTAAGGTGCATGATGGGATCTTTTCGGCGCTCCAGGCCCCGCTTTATGAGTTCTCCAGTTCTGTCCGACCTGACCCGCTTCCATGCTGCACCCAATACACTGCAAGCATGCAACAGCACCATCTGGAACAGGTACACGGGCACTTTTCAGAACTCTTCCCTGACCGCGTGTGTGTGTGTCTTGAATCAGGAAGTGTATGTTTCCTGCTCACAAGCTTCATCTTGTGTGCATGCGTACGTTTCCTGGTGGCATCAGCCGCAACAAGATGTTTAGAGGATGTGGCCGTGTTAAACTGCCGCCTCACATCCTGTCACGCACACATTCACGCACTCGTACACTAGATGTGTGCGCACGCTAATGCTAGCTCCCCATCGTCATTATCATGGTCCAAAATGCTACCGCTCCTCCTCTCGTGTCGTCAGCGTCCAATCGGCAGTGATGAAAGTCTTCAGGGGCGGAGCTCTGCAGCCCAATGAGCTCTACACACTGAACGAGAGCATCAGGTGACGTCATCATCCGCGTCCTGCCCGCCTTATTCCACTTTGTGGTCTTCCTGGCGCCGCCTCTGTTTGCCTGACGTGCGGCGGCCATGTTTGTTGTCCACCAGGTGGCTGCTGAAGAGCGAGATGGGCTCCTTCGTCACAGACTACTTGCAGGTGCGTTTTGGTCCGTCCGCCCACAACAGGAAATGAAGTTGAGTAATGTTGCGCCTTTGCGTCTTCAGAATCGTCTGTTGACGGGCGGCTTAACAGAGCTTCTGGAGCGCATCTTCATCTCTGGTGAGGAGGAGTAGGAATGCCAGCTGTTGCCGCGGTAACCGCAAGCATACCCCGCCCCTTCCCTCCGCTCCCAGGTGGAGAGCAGCTGGCGGCGCTGGCCGAGGCATGGCGGTGCTTTTTCACGGAGACGCTGCCCACGCTGCAGGCCATCTTCTACCCTCTACAGGTGACGACATCGCTGGGCATTGTGGGCTGCACTCGCTTAGCGCTTGCTAATTCCTCGCACGCACGCCCTCAGGGTCAGGAGCTGTCTGTACGACAGATGACACTGTTGGCCTTCCGAGACTTGGTACTGCTTAAGCTCCCTCTGGAGGACAGTCTGCAAAGCGCGGGCAGTGTGCCGCCCGCCGTCACGCACATGCTGCTGGTGCTGCAGGTCATCCATCACTTTTCATGATTATTCAATCGAACCTACAATGAAAAAGACAGGAAGTTAGCATTTGGCCAGCGCTATGACATCGCGTAATGTCGACTTTCCGGATGCGTCCCGCAGGGGGTGCGAGAGTGCGGCGCAGCGTCCAGCTCGCGTTACCGTCATCTCGAGCGTCTGACGGCCACGGTAGTGTCACCGTACCTCAGCGATGTCGTCCCTGCCGCCGCCGACCTTCACCCTTCAGGTGTGTTGCGTGATTGCAGGTCAAACACTTTAGTGGCTAGTGAGCGGATTAGCACGCTCACCAACAGTGATTGCGGCAAGCAAGCCACGCTGAGCCTTTCCTCCAAGTGGGGCCCTCAACGCAAAGTAAAAGGCCAGCCCGCCAGGAATGTGTTTGTGTTCATTCCTGGAGGCGAAGAACACAAATAAACTCAAGAGGATCATGCCGGAGATTAAAGCCTTAATGCTGCTTACTCGGTTTTATTTTCAACGCTTCCTGTCCAGCACTCGCTAGGCAGGTTCCTTAGAATAGCGTCTTCTCAATGAGGTTCTGGATCTTTTTGAGAGCTTGGACTTGAGCAAATCTATTCGTTGAATTTGTTGTCTTTCAATCGTGGCTCTTTCGTTGGGGTTGTAGTTCTTACTAAGCTGAGGTTGCTTCTGCCATTTTTCTTGTTTGCGTTCAGAGTGCTGGGGGGACGGCGCTCTGCCGTGGTTTATCGGTGACGGCTCCCAGCCTGACATCTGCTCTTCTTTGGCACCCCTGGTGGAGCACGAGGGCGAGGCCTACCTGGAGAAAGTGGGCGGCATGCGGCGCCACACGGTGGCCAATGCGCATTCTGACGCGCGCCTGCTCAGCGGCAGGATGAGTTGCGCCAACGAGGTGCCCGGCGGCTCGCCGACTCGGCCCGCTGACGGCGACGCCGGACACTTTGGTAGTCAACCTAACGTCAAGGACTCCTAGCGATAGCGGCTAGCGCTGCAAGTACAGTCAGAGGTTCAAGCACAGGAAACTGATGGCGCTCTTGGAGTAAAACGGCACGCTTGCTTCCTGCAAACGGGCTAGCTGGGGAACGCGGCGTAGCTAACAGAAAGGATGAGAGGTGAGGATGAAAAGAGATGAGGGCGTGAGAAGAAACACGACACATGACAACGAAGTGAGGATAAAAGATGCAAGCGATGGTGGGTGGAGCCTGAGCAAAGATGACCTGACGAAGAAACATGAGAACATGAAGGAAGCAGAAATTACAAAGATGACCTTTTACCTCTGACCGCAGAGTGAGCTGCAGTGTAATCGGATTACTCTAGTACTAATCCCATTGCAATAATTGGATGACACTTGGTAGGGCCTTTGTCGCCCCCGTGTGGCCAGTCAAGGACTATGATGCTATCAGGATGTGGTTGTGATGCAAGTTTTTTAAATATCTTCATAAAAATGTTTTTTTTCATATTCCAGGTAGTTCTCAAAAAACATGCTTTTGACATAAGGGCATTTAAATGTACCTTTTATACTTTTTAAGAAATTGCACTTTTTGTATTACGACCCCAAACTTCAATGAGCATTTTCTACGGTATCAAATGAAAGAAGCCTTTGATTCTTATCAACTGTCTGGAATAAATGAACCGTAGACAACACAGACACTAAACAAGTGTCACCCTTCAAAACGATTTGACCTTTTTTTCCAATTCTAGCTTCTTTTCAGCGCTTGCTGGTGACATCGCAGGTCAATTAGGAGGCGGGGCTCGGGCGTGCTTGGTCCAGCTACATGTTTTTAATATGAGCAACAGGAGTAGAAAAACAACAGAGAGGAAAAAAAAAAAAAAGGAAGAGTAGGAAACAAAACCGCATCCAACCGCTTAAAAATGATTCCTCTGTACATTATTTACACGCATGCGCACGGCACGCACGCTACAGTACAGCAAGACACTGAGGTTAGGATACCTGCCCGCCTGCCTGCCCGCCTGCCGCCATTCTGTGTGAAGGATGTCCCACGGCGTTTCTTCTCGTGGTCGGTCTTCAGGACAAACGGCGACTGAGATGAAGAGGAAGTTCCATCCTTGAGGGGGGGCGGAGCTAGCGGCCGCCCGCCTCCCCTCCGGCGTTGCGGCGACAGCGTCCTTGCGTGATTTGGTCACGTCCGGGCGGCCGCGAGCCTTTTCTCACCTCCTCGGGGGCGGGTACATGGACGGCGCCGACGCCTGCTGGCTGGCCACCATGGCCGGCGACGACAAACCTGACGCACGCACACGCGCCGTCACAATTGTGCTGGACAAGCTCGGCTGACAACATGAAAGTGGACATCTACTGGCAATGAGGAAACCAGGTGGGAAGAGGGGAAAGAGGAAGCAATGCAAGGAAGCAAGCAAGGAAATAGGAAGGAAGGAAGGAAGAAAGCCACGAAGGAAAGAAGGAAAAGGTCAGATGAGGAAACAAAGCAAAGGAGAAAGGGGGGCTAGGTGCAAGCAAAAAAAAAAGGAAAATGCAGTGGCAAAGTGGAGTTGTCACCTGAGGCATAGGCCAGGTCATACTGTCCGGCGAGGAGCGGGTAGGCCAGGTGGTGGTGGTGGTGGTGGTGCGAAGGTGGCGGCGGCGGCGCGCGCTGGGCCGGCGACGAGCGCGGCCGCTCGCCGTCTCGCTCGCGTTCTCGCTCATGCGCCGGCGTCTTGTCGGCGGTGGGCGACTTGCTCTTGTAGTGGCTGGCGTGCTGCTGCAGGAGCTCCAGCGCTTTGGCTTCGCTGCCCGTCGCCTTCACCGTGGGGCTGGAACGCGGCGCTTTCTCGCCGCCCTCCTCGGCCGCCGCCTTGCCGGCGTACGACGAGAAGGAGTAACCGGCGGCCAGGTAGGAGCCTGAGGAAGCACATCTCATTTCTTCTCTGCCTTTTCCTTCTTTCTTGTATTGGTTGGGGTTTTGTCTTACCGGGGTAATTCTGCATCATGACGGAGGGCACGCCCCGGTAGCCGGGGTGGCCGGGCTCGTAGGCCTGCCCGTAGGCGTAGGGTGCGTGCATGTAGGGCATGTAGCCTTGGTGCTGCGCCAGGGGGGATGCAAACTGGACGTGGGGGGGCCGCGCCTCCTTGGCCGCCATGCGTTGCTGCTGCTGCTGCTGCTGTTCCTCCGAAGGCAGCGGCGCCCGGCCCTCCGCCCCCTCCTTGGCCTCGTCTTTGTACGACGCCTCCTTTGGCCGCGGACGGTCCTCCTTTGACTTCCTGTCGCGCTCGCGTTCGTCCTCCTGCGCTTTGGGGGCATCCGAGTACTTGTTGGGGTACACGTACGGCCACAGGCGGGCGTCGGGTTCCTGCCAAAAGGAGAGCGACAAATGGCACTTGTATTGACTATTGGTTTGAGAGTGAAGCTTTTTGTCAGGTGTGAGCAGTTGTACCCATTTCCAAACTTTGGCAAGCAAGGCGGTCATACCTGTCTGTACCACATGGCGGCGGCGGCGGTGGCGGCAGCCTCTTCTTTGGCTTGATGGCCTGCCTCGCTCAGCTTCATCTTCAGCCCCTCAGGGGGGGCAGCGGCAACCTTGGGGTCGTCGCCCTTCACCATGATGACGGACTTGGCTGGCTCGGGCCCCGCCGCCGCCGCCTCCTTGGGCTTGCCTTTGGCCAGCTCAGCGAGGGCGGGGGCCGGCGTCAGGGTGGGCGGGCCGGCCGAGGCTTTGCCCTCCGCCTTCTTGTCGGCCAGCCGCTGGCGCTCCTCGCACTGCTGCCGGTAGGCGGGGCTGGAGGCCAGCAGGTGGGCGTGGTAGGCCTGGTCGGGCGAGTACGAGTAGGGCTGGCCGTAGTACTGGTTGTAGTAGAGGGGCGGGGGGGCGTACACGTTGGGGCGCTGCTGGATGACCGACGGCTGCGGGGGTCCGGCCTCAGACTTCCGGTCCTCCGGAGGCTCCACCTTCACCTTGACCCCCTCAGTCACCTCCGGTTCTTCCTCCTTCTTGGGTGCGGCGGTAGAGGCGGGGCTGGCGCCAGCGTAGGCAGTTGGGTAGTAGGCGTCATAGGTGGGGTAGTAGGGCGCTTCCTTGGCGGCCGGCGCTTGAGGAGGATACAGGGCCTTCTTGGAGTCAGGCTCCGTTTTCACCTTGACGCCCTCCGCCTTTCCTTCGCCATCCTCGCCCTCGTCAGAGATGTCCGAGTAGGCGGGGCTGCCGGTTTGGAGCGACATGCCGTCAGTGCCGTTCTGCCCCGCGGCGCCCTCCGCCCTGCCACCGCCGCCGCCACCCAGGGAGGGGCTAGGCGCGCTATCCGAGAAGCTGTAGACTTTGTCGGCCGCCGCCTTGATGCTGGCCAGTCGGCTCTGCTGAACTTCAGAGGAGCCGTTGAGAAGGGCATCGCCCGACTCGGCGTAGCCCTCCTCCAGCCGCGGCGGCCCCTTGGGGCTGTCCCCCTCCCGCCTCTTCTTGTCTTTTTTCTTCTTGTCTTTGGCCAGGGGGCTGGAGGAGGGGTCCACCAGAGAGGGGGTTTTGGGTTGGCCGTTCTTTGGGGCCGCCGCGGAGCCCGGCGAGGGAGAACCAGCTCGCGGGTTGTAAGAGAGCGGCACGGAGGGGCCGGCAGGCAGCGTGGGCCGGCCGGGCTTCGCTCCCTTCGGGGTGGTTTTGTCCGTTTTCCCGCCGGCCGCCGCCGCCATCTTCTTGGCCTTCCTGTCGTCCACGCCGTCATTACTGGCCTCGTCCGTCAAGCACTCGGCGTCCGTCCCGTCGGGCTCGCCCTCGCCCGTCCTCTTCTTGCCGAGCTTGGGCGGCTGCTTCCCCGGCGAGGGCGCGTCGAAGCCCCGCCCTTTAGGTGTGGCGGAGCGGGCCGGGGAGATAGCGGCGCCGTTGCAGGAGGCGGCGTCGGGGTGGTGGCCCGACTCGTCGCCGTATTCGCTGTCTGCGTCGTGCTCGTGGTGGGCGCGCGCCTGGTGGTACTTGAGGCCGTTGACGTGCTTGTACTTCTTGTTGCAGTTGGGGTGGGGGCAATCGATGAGCACCGGCGACGGACACACGCGCTCCAGCGCGGCCGCCTCCAATTTCCCGGTGGGGAGCGAGTGGGCAGCGCCGGTGGAGTTGCTCCGCATTCGCTTGGACGCTTTGGTGTCCTCGGAGCTGGAGGTGGGCTCCATGTCCGAGGCGGGCTTGCTCTTCCTCTTGGCGGAGGAGCAGGGGCTGGCCTTGGCGTCCTCCCCCGGCCCGCCGGCGGACGTCTGGCTTCCGCGCCGCCCTTTGCCGTTGGTGCCGGCGGCCCCGCCGCGGGTCTTGCCGCTTCCTTTGTTGTCCGACGACGTGCCGTTGTCGTTGGCGGGCACGCCGCCGGCCGGGCGCATCCGCTTGCCTCGGCCGCGCCCGCCTCGCATCTCCACGTCGCTGGTGGGAGAATCGCAGAACCTGAAAGACACGGGCAGAGCGCTCAGCACGTGCCGGGCGGGTGCTCGGCTTCGCGCCCGTGCACCCAAACCAACCTGGGCGGGGCCCAGTCGTGTCGGGTGCAGTCTAGCAGGGTCCCCACGTACGTCTTGTTCCGCCACGTTACGTTCACCACCAGCATGCCTGCATCGCACGCATGCACACAGTAACGTATTAGACGCGACCGTTCCTAGTCGTGTTTGTATCATGGCATGGGTGAATGAAATGTGCATCGGCCGGACCGTCTTCGGTCTCCTGCCACACGATGCCCTCCAGGTTGACGCTGGTTCCGGGTTCGCAGGGTCCCAGGCACTCGGGCTCGGTGGCCTGCGCCGCGTCGGCCGTGTTGACCGCCAGCGAGCGCGTGCGCACCATGATCTGCTCGCACGGCGACGAGATGTCGCTATTGGCCAGCAGGTGCAGGGGAGGCGGAGCCGGCGTGGAGCCGGGCGACTCCATCTGGAAGGGGGAGACAAACACCAGCGGCAAGCGTGAGCCTTTGGAGCTCAGCATCTTGGCACTCAAGTCAAGAGAAATGCGTGAATGTCAACTTTTGGGGGAAAACTAGCAACAACAGGCAGAGACCGACCGACCGACAGACCGTCAAGTGTCGTTGAGGTGTCTCTGACCTTACCTTGTCCCCCCCACACAGCATCTTCTTCAAGTTGCGGCACTCGCCGCCGCCGCCGTCCATGTCCTCGTCCTCATCGTCCTCCTCCTCGGTCGCCATGGCGACAGGCTGGCCCATCCCG
The DNA here is from genome assembly GCF_033458585.1 of Syngnathus typhle. Taxonomy (NCBI): domain Eukaryota; kingdom Metazoa; phylum Chordata; class Actinopteri; order Syngnathiformes; family Syngnathidae; genus Syngnathus; species Syngnathus typhle. Next base: position 18,193,176 of record NC_083744.1, read on the forward strand.
GCAGAGTCCAGAGCCACGTGACCCAGCAGCTCGGCGATTGGGGCCTCTGTATTCTGCTGGCTCTCAAAGGGCCCGCTGCGGGGTAGAGGGGTCCCGGTCGGCGCCAGCGGTTCCTTGTCCACCTCCATTTTGTCCTTCTTAGTCTTTGCCGACACGCCGTCCTTGTCCTTCTTGACGACCGGCGGGACCCGCATGGCTTTGCCGGACTTGTCGCCCCCCTTAGTCAGACCCGGGTTGAGGCTGTGGGCCGCCACCGCCGGGTCCCCGGGGGCCCGACCCGCCAGCTCCTTCTTGACAGCGTCCAGCGGCGGCGGTGCCGTCTTGCTGCCATCTTTGGAGTTTTTAGTGCGCTTGGATTTGGATTTGCCGTCTTTTCCCTGCCCACCACCGGCAGGACTGACGAATTTGATGTTGTCGGGCAGAGCGGTCACGGCACCGGGGGGGCCGGCCGCCTCCTTGCTGCCTGACATCTCCAGTTTGTCCTTCTCCAGGTCGGCGTCCAGGTCAATGATCAGATTGCCCACACCGATGTCCCACTCATCGCCGCTGTCGTACGCGTCCACCGCACTGGAGTCCGCACCTTTCCCGCCTGCAGGGCCGCTGCTGAGGGACATCTTAGTAGGGGCGTCCCGGAGCGCCGCCAGGGGGGGAGCGAGCGCAGGAGGGCCGCGCTCCTCCCAGCCAGCCGCCGGACGCCTGCTCAGGGCTGGACCCGGCGCCGCCGCCCCGCTGCCCGCATGGCCTCCTGCGTGACACAACACGTTTTGATAGTAAATACACACTCTGACCCTGCTACGGCTGCGCCACGTCCACTACATTTTCCATCCGGACGACATTGATCGCTTTCCTCAGGATTAGGTCAAACGACCGTGTATGTCGAAAATACTCAAGGTGCAACAATGGACCGATTGCTCAGAAACTAACCATGATCGAAAAAATCAAAATAAAACCTTGCTTCGCTTCAACTCGTCCCATTCCTTTCGGTGGAGTATAATCCGTTTCCTCAAAAAACAATCAACAGATGATCACAATAATCAATAGTTGCAGTGTCTCACCACAAGTTTGCACACACTACAGAAACTACTCGAATGTATCAGTCGACCGTCTGATACCTCTATTTGAATGGCAAATATACACTAGAATTTCGTTGGGACTTTTTACCGAAAAGAATGAACCCAAACTATCAACACGTCTAAATATGAGTCGAGATAAAAGTTTGAAATGAACACGCATAGTTTACGTCACTTCACTAGCGTCACATTAGCCAGGTTAAGAACCTTTGGAGGCTTTTGCTTACTGGGACACTATTTATACAAATGTCATGCTGCGTTGGACGAAAAAAGTGAAGAGAATGTGCCTTACGACGAGCCGTTAAGGCGGATGCCAACACCCGACTAGCTCGCATGCTAAGTAGCTAACAGTTAGCATGTTAGCCGAGAGAAACCGTCGGCCTCGCTGTCACTTCAGCGCAAACGGGCACGTCGAGAAAAGCTCTCGGCTCCCCCGGGCGGTCACCGTTGGCTTAAAACACGCTTAACGACGGCGACCGTTGCGGCAAACATCGAATATTGAGCCGAGACGAAGCTCGATCTACGGAGGCGTCGAGGCTCGCGGTGGCCCGCTGCTAGCCTGCTACCAGCGCGGCTAACGAGATCCATTGTCGGACGCGTCCGTTTGGCCGAAACATCCCAAGTTGAACACGCGGGTGCCACAATAACATCAATTCACCTCTGGCGCATTGAGAAGCACCGCTTGGTGGTTTAAAAGCAGTGTCAAAGTTACACTCGGCTATGAGCGTGTACTTGCACGCTCTCTGTAACATCCTCGCAAGTGGTTATTTGCGACGTGACAAGCTGTCGTACTTTCCAAATATAACAAGTGGACACACTCGCATTAGTAGAAAGCTTCCATGGACAGAAAAGCTCGACAGGACCTTGCCTAACTGGCTTATTAGTAGCCAGTTAACCAACCAACCGAGCAACCGAGCGGCTCAAAACCAAGCTGGGATGCTCATTTCGGCCCAAGCACATCAAGTTGCCTGAATGTCATGTAACCCAAGTGGCGTGATCGTTCAGCGGGGAAAAGATATCGGGAATACCCGAGCGAACATGGTGGGAACGAAAAGAGCAAGTGTCAAGTGCGCGTATTGGGGACAGACAAGGACGTGTCCGACCATGGAAGCAGAGCGCTTAGCTCCCAGCGTCTGCAGACAAAGACGGCAGCGGCTAGCCCGCCGAGCGAGCAGCGAGCGAGCATCGCTTGCCGTCCGCCGCCAAGCCCCAGACGGCGAGGCGAGCGCCTGTGTCCACTTACCCCGCTCACAGTCCCGACGCGGCCCGTTTCACGTGCACTCCATGAGGCCCGGCCCGGACAGGCCAGGCGGCGAAACGGGTGGAAGGAAGAGTGGCGAACGTGCTCCTGTTTCGCTGGCTGACTGGCTGGCTGTCTGGCTGGCCTCAGTGGAGCGCCGCCGTCACACGGCCCCGGGCCCCCACCGACCTGCGCGCCGCCACCAAGACGCACATCGCGCATTCAGTGAGTCAACAAGGGACGGAACCCGGGTGTCCCATGGGTGGCTAGGACGGTCCCGCTTAGTCGCAGAGTGCAAATATTCCCCTTGGAAATCACGACAAGAGCGAGAGAAAGCTGCGGCGCGGAGCGGCTCCGCACAGGACTGCTACAAGGCGAGTAAAACCCGGAGCGCCGGAACGGACTCGCTGAGCGGAGCCACACGGCATGGATCCGCCTTTCGCTGGAACGGATTCCTGCGCCGCTGGCTTCCAACAGAGGTGGTCGATCGAGCCGCGTTCGGACGATTCATTCTCTGACGGCGACTTTTGAATATACTTCAGTGCACCTGTTGAAAAACTCACATTTCAAAGCGATAAGATGCATTTTAGTGTTAGGAGTACGCTTCCAACGTGGCGACATGCACTCCAATAAACCAGAACATTTTGAAAATCTGTCCATTTTTAATGATTTTGTCATTCTTTTACATTTGGTAAGGAAACATTGTGGTCCATGTTATTTGTCATTGTTCTTGAGTGCTGTCTTCGTCACAGTTGTTTTTGTCAATGTACATAACATTTCGCTATTGTTCCCTGCAATTGTTTTGCCGTCGTGGTCGTTCCTATTATTGTCCTTGTTGTCATCTTTGTTGTGACTGGCTCGTCACCGTTATGTTTGACATCATCTGTGTCTTTTTTTTCTTGGAGTCATCGATGTTGCCATCCTAACGTTGTTTGTCGTCACGTGATTTCCACAATGAAGCGTATTCTGAGGCACTTAGTTGGCGGAGATGGAACATTTGTCCAAAATATTCCATTAAATCAGTGGTTCTTAACCGGGGGGGGGGGGGCTTCCTAAAGGGTGCGAGGATACCCTGGGGGAAATTGACCATCTTTCGGGGATAATGGTGGGGTAACCGAGAAAAGTGAACAATTCTGGAAAAAAGTCAAAAAGTCATTCTGTTAATTGGCATGCTAATTCAGCCTTATAGCTGTAAAGTAAACCAATTATTATAATAATTCTTTAGGGTTAGGGGTTGGTGAATTGGCCGGGGTGCGGACAAGGAAAAAGGTTAAGCACCACTGCATTAAATCAAGTCACACAATCAGAGCTTGTCAATTTCAAAATAAAAGTTCACACTCGCACACACTTCCGCTTGGCGGAAGGTTCCATGTTCATGAGATGAGGTCCCTGTCGGCGGAGTCATCGAGGGACAACGTTGTGACGCGTGAGCAATCGCTCGCCAGTCATGGGACGTAGTGACTTTCGAGGAATCCTCCTTTCTATTGGTCTTCATTTGCAAATTGAAACGTTGCATATTGATTTAGTCTCATTTCCTGATTATTGCGAGAAATCATTCACATGATCGATATCGTGAGATAAATGAATATCATTTGTAAGCGTGTAGCAAAGTGGGAGCCCTTGGCATGAATGAGCACAGTAAAACGGCATCACTTTCAAAAAGGTTAGCGAGTCAGGATTTCGTGCTATCTTGACACTGCTTTGTTTTTTTTAGCTAGCACGAGGTCATTCATTGATTGCCATGCCAAGTCGCTAACATCCGGCAGGTATCCTGACATCTGAAATTTGGGCCACGTCAACTTTGGCATCGTGCAAACTGGAATTGGAAAAGTGATTTTTTGTTTCGAGCGATTAAGCTCGTTTAAAAAAAATAGACATGTAGAAAGACAGAATATATTTGCACGTGGGCTGGGAAAACATTCTAAAACGGTAGAACGGACTCATGACTAACGTGGATGTTGAGTCCGGCGGCTTGACGTGCCAATGCCGTGCCGTGCCGTTGTTTGCGGCGCCTGAGCCCTGTCGCGCTTGTCGTCTGAGTGCAGCGTCTCCCGTACCATCATAGCAAGGTGGCGATCCGGCAACCGGCCGACCGTTGCCAGTGCGACCGACCGACTGACTGACTGCGCCTCCTCCGATAACGTTTGCCAGATACGGACGGACGGAGGTCAGTGGAAATCGACAAACTCCTCCAGGCTGGCGGGTATCTGCTTGCGGTAGGCGATGCGGTGGCGCCGCACGGCGCGCGCGGCCAGGCACTTGAGGCTCATCTTCATCTGCGTCTTGAGGAGGATCTCCGACACGCCAGTGGTGCTCTTGTCCAGCGGCGTCTTCTTCTGCTTGTTGGTGCGGTCCGTGTGCGCGCCCGCCTCCACCAGGCTGATGATGATGGCGTGCAGCGTCAGGAAGTCGCTGATGGGACGGTTGTACTGCACGATCACGTGCAGCGGCGTGTTGCCCTCCTGGTCCACCGCGTCCACGCGGGCCCCGCAGTCCAGCAGCAACTTAGTCACCTGAAGAACAACGTTTGATTGGGGGGGGGCGGGACATATGAGGTAGCCAACTAGCATCTGCTCACCTGGGCGTTGGGGAAGCCGCACACGTCGTTGGTGTGGAAGTCGTCGACGGGCGTGCTGGAGCTGATGGCCAGGTGCAGGAGCGTGGTGCCGTCGCGGGCCCGCGGGTCCAGCCGGACCACGTCGTACACGTGCTTGTTGATGCGGGTGCGCTGCCGCTCGTCGGCGCACGACGTCTTCGTGGCGATGCAGGCCAGGTAGAGGAAAGTCAGCATGTTGGACTCGTAGTTGTCGGACGCCTGAGCCAGCTCGCCGTCGGGCGCCGACTGGGCGCGCTCCATGCTGCGGCTGATCTCCAGCGCGCTGCAGCCCAGGACCTGCTCCACCTGCACGCCACAATGTAGGACTTGTAGGCGAAGGCGGCTTTGGACAAAAGGCCGAAAGAAAAGACGAGGAGAGGTGGCAGACAAACCGCGTCGGGGGCCAGCCGCTCCTTCAGGTGCAGCATCTGCGAGAAGACTTGGGCGAAGCGCAGCAGGTCCTTGTGCGTGTTGCGGTGGCCGCGCTGGCGCAGGCGCAGCGCGTGCAGCCACAGCTTGATGCAGCGCTCAAACTCCATGTTGTCGGCGTAGACGGCGCCGCGGTAGATGATGGGGTGCGACACGTCGGCGCTGTCGGCGCCCAGGATGCGCTCGCGGATCATCAGGCCCTCCATGTGCAGCGCATCGCGGTCGGCCCGGATGGCGTCCAGCTCGGCCGGCGTGCGGCACTCGGGCCGGCCGCCGTAGGCCTCGGCCGGCGGCAGCGGCGGCTCCTTGGCCGGAACGGCGTCGCCGTGGCGCTGCCGCTCGTCCATGGCGGCGCGCAGGTAGCGGTAGGTCTTGCCGATGTCGTAGTTCTCACGGTCGTTGGCGAAGGAGGCGCCCAGCAGCTCCAGCGCCTCCACGCGATGCGCCGGCTCGCAGTTGCCGTGCGCCAGCAGGAGCTCCACCACATCCTCCTTGCAGCTCTCCGCCGCCACCTTCAGCGGCGTCATGCCGTGCCCGTTGGCCGTCATGACGGCGTGCCGCCGCACCAGCTCGCCCACCACGCCCAGGTGGCCGGCGTCGGCGGCAAAGTGCAGGGCGGTGGCCCCGCAGTGCGCCCTGGCGTCGGGGTCGGCGCCACGCTCCAGCAGGAAGCGCACCACCTCGCCGTGGCCCTTGTAGGCGGCGATCATCAGGCAGGTGTTGTTGTACTTGTTGGTGATGGACATGTCGGCGGCGTGCTCGACCAGGAAGCGCACTATGTCCAGCCGCCCGTCAAAGCAGGCCGCCCGCAGCGGCGTGGAGTTGTTGACGGTGGTGTGGTTGACGTTGGCGCCGTGAGCCACCAGCAGGCGCACCGCCTCAAAGTGGCCGGCCCCCGCCGCGCACCACAGCGCCGTCGCTCCCTCGATGGTGTAGCTGCGGGAGCGCAAAAAAGGACACGGGTCAAACGGGCCCATTCCAACGGACCTGTCCCATGTCTGCACTAGCACCCGATCCACTCTGCCCTGACATCATCCAGCGACCAGTGTATTGTCCCGAGATCCGTAACTTACCCGTCGAAGCGCGTGCTGCCGAGCTGCTCGGGGTCCACGTGGTAGTGGTCGAGCAGCAGGCGGACCACCTTGTCGTGTCCGTTGCGGGCGGCGATAATGAGCGGCGTGGACCTCTGGCCCGCCTGCTGGCTGACGAAGCCCAGCAGGAAGCGAGTCTCGGCCTCGCTGTGGTTGAGCAGCAGCGCGGCCAGCGTCAGGACGCGACCCTCGCCGGCCGCCTTGTGCACGTAGCCGGCCAGAGACTCCATGCGGGCCCGGAACGTCGCGGCCGCGGTTGCTGCTGCCGCCGTTGCCTCCGCCTTGCTCGTAAGTTCTGCCCGCGACGTCCAGCCGGCGGCGGCCAGCCGCCTCCCATCAAAATGTCCGAGCGAACTCCCGCGCACGCATGAAATGCTGCTGGGCGTCTCCGTGGCGTTGAGCGTCCGAGCCAGGAGAAAGCGGACGGCCAGAAGAGTTCGTTGGTCGCCCGTCCGACGCTTTCAGGTTAGCCCTGATGCTAGCTTGCAACGGAGAAAGCCGCTACGGTCCACGAACAGGATTTTTTCAAAGAAAAAGAAAAGCAGCAAGTCCTTTCTTGTCGTTCGACGAGTCACGCACGGCAATTGTTGAGCTATTTTAAAAAGTATCAAACGCGTCAAATGGAGTTAACAACAAGACCAGGCAGCACTTTCACTTCACGCTGGTTAGGTAGCAACAAGCCGGAAGTCAAGTCCGACGTGAAAATACGTCCGGCCGGCGACTGGAACCTTCCAGCAAGAGCACATTTTACCTGATGACGTTTTACTTCCTCTCCGGAACCTTTTTGTTTCAAATTCTCATCGGCTTCGCTCTCTTTTTTCAATTACAAATAACTTCGTTTATTTGTGAACAGTTGTTAAAATGCAATTAAAAAAAATATCATAAAAAGACAGAGTTTTGAAGGCACTGGCAGTGGTCGATTGTCTGTCACCCAGCTTGACCTCTCATCGAAGCAGCTGAATTGACATCGGGCCAGACGTAGTTTCTAATTCGGTGCCGCCATCTATTGGCCGAGCGTCAGAACGCACCCTACGATGAGCTCACTTAACTGGGGCGCACAGTTCGGCGTGTCGAGAGCGTCCGAGGTTTTCGCTGTAGTCCATGAAGTCGCTGAGTGGAATGCCACCGGCGTGCGCGTGATGAGGCGACGCGGGAGCGCGCGTGGGCTCCGCGGCGAGCCGCAGCACTTTCCGGAACTTCTCCTTGAGCCTGGTTCGGAAATCCCGGCGCAGCAGGCAGTAGAGCAGCGGGTTGAGGCAGCTGCTGGCGTGCGCCAGGCACACGCTGAGCGGGTGCGCGTACGTGTGCGCCACGTAGTAGGCGCGGTCCCACTGCAGCAGGTTCAGCTTGACCAGGACGCCCCACAAAGTTACGGCCTGGTTGGGCATCCAGCACAGAAAGAAGGACAGCACCGCGATGGTGATGGAGCGGGTGACGCGGGCGCGTCGCCGCTCGGCGCCGCGCGCGCGCAGCAGCCTGAGCAGCAGCAGGTAGCACGCGCACACCACCGCCAGGGGCACCACAAAACCCAGCAGGATTTTCTGCAGGTGGTAGAGCGCCAGCCAGGCGCCTCCTTCGGGGAAGTTCAACAGGCAAAGGCACTCCCCTGCTACGTCACGCACCGTCGAGAAGATGGCGGCGGGAGCCGTGGCCACGGTGGCCCCCACCCACAGCGCGCCTGCCGCCCAGCCCGGCGACCATGCGCGCCCTCGCCCCCAGCGCCCGCCACCCCGCGGTCGCAGCGCGCGCGCCACCGAGCGGTAACGCGTGACGCTCATGGCGGTGAGGAAGAAGACGCTGGCGTACATGTTGAGCACGGTGGCGCTCAGAACCACCTTGCACATGGCGTGGCCGAAGGGCCAGCTGAAGTCTAGCAGCGTGTCCGCCGCCCAGAAAGGCAACGTCAGTGCGAAGCCCAGGTCCGTCGCGGCCAGGTTGAGGATGAATACGTGGACGGCGCAGGCGCGCCTCCGCCTTTGCCCCCCGTCGGGACCGCGCGCCTTGACGAGAGCGAGCACCAGCAGGTTTCCCAGCAGCCCGGCCGCGCACACCAGCGAGTACAGCGTTGACACCAGCACGCGCAGCGCCGCGGAGCCATCCGCGGACACGTCCGCCGCCGTCGCGTTCCACGGAGCGCTCGCGTTACCGATTTGCACCTGCGGCGCGGCCATCACCGCGGGCGCGCGTCACAGCCCGCCAACTGCAGGCCCCGGCTCATGTCGGCGGTCCTGATCCCTTCGCACCTCACGTCCTCTGAGCTTGACTTCGGCCCGCACCCGACTTCATGTTCACTGCTCTGCTCGCCGCTGCAGCGCCATTTATACCCATGCGCGTGCACGGGGAGGCGTGTGGACCAGAGTGGCAGCCCTCGATGGACCAAAGCGCCGCGCACACGCGCACATGTGTTCTTTTCCCATCAGTGACCAAACACACACGCACAGGCGCGCGCATCCCACAAACACACGCGCACGAGGGTTGTTTTCCCCTCATTAGCAGCAAAACACACTTCAATCACACGCACACTTACAACATCTTACAAAGAATATTCGGGACACAATTTGCTCTTATCTACTCACGAGGATGAAGGTGACGGTGAAGCTGAGAGTAAGATGATGACCTCATTTGCGCACTGTCGTCGGAATGAAAGGACTGAGAAACGGCTTCCCGCGCGCGATTTTGTCAACTGATTCAATACTTGAGTGAACTGCGGCTGAAGCGCACATTCCAAATACAAGAGAAAGTTTGGACAACAACTTCCCGTAAATTTGAACACAAATTAATTTGAAAAGAAAAGCGCACTAGATTAATTTCCTGTATGCGCTCGCGGTTGTGTTTGTGTTGTGTTGACTTGAGCCGCCGCCGCCTCCGCCATTTAATGAGCAAACAAAGATAAGGAAGGCAGGCCCCGTTCGCACCTGCCCTGGAAAAAAAAAAAAAAAATCCTTATCAGTGTGCAGCTGGTAACACCCGTCTCCTTCACAAAAAGAAAAACATGTCAAGATTTAGGATCATCTCTATATTCTTCAGATGGCAGACAAAAACGTTCAAAATTGTAAGGTCCAGGGCGACCACACAGCAAGAAAGGCAAATCAGGGTCAAAGGGTCGCCACATCATCCAACGGCCTGCAAAGATGCATGGCCGTCGGCCACTGGGGGACTTTAGCACGATTGTGAGCTTCAAGTGACAAAAGCGACCCACGTAGAAATCTTGCAGACTTTATTATCAACAAACTGCTCCTGTTTAAACCTGTACACAATAATTAGAGCAAAAAGAGGACAGAAGCAAAAACCAAAAACAACCCTAAACATCCTTTACAAAAACAAAACAACCATTTTGCTTAGCGCAAAATAAAGCAGGTCTATTGGCCACCACAAGAACCAGAAGGAGAACCCGAAGTCTGTCACGGCCGGCGACCGCTCCGACAATGGCACGCGCGTGCATCCCGCCAACGACATCCACTATGCGATGGGACGTCACGCCGCAGTGACATCATCACCGGGCAGCTATGCGGGTGTCACAAACGCCCTTGGAGCAGAGGACGTGTGCGCGCCCGAGACAACGGCCCGCCTAAATCAATAAATAAGGCCGATGAGCTAACTAGCGACTGATAGGATATTTTGTCGTGTGCAATGATTCCAGAGACACTCCGGAGTGTGCTGGCCCCACGTAACAAATGAGTTTACAAACGGAAAAAAAGAAAAAACAGCCAAATGGTGACTGCAAAAATGTTTTTTCTGTGACAAACACTGCGCAGTGCCGCGCTGCGCTCATTCCACCACCACGGTGACGTGGGAAGACTTGGACTTGACCATTGCTGACAATCACGGCGCAGTGCTGGTCACATGTGATGGTCACATGTGATGACATCACAAAGCAAACGGCAGGTGTGCTGCCGCCTTGCTGGCACAGGGGACAAAAGCAGCACACCAAAATAGCCAAATTAGAGACAAAGAAGAAGAAGAAGAATGTGCAGGAGGCGGACGGGGCTGCGTTGCGTTGGCACCGCCCGCCTGGCAGTCCCACAGCGGTAAATCAAACACACCTCGCACGCACACATCCAGATTGGGGCCATTGGAGTCATTGTGGTGCGGCAGCGCAGAAGAGCAGGTCATGTGGCATTTCTCTCTTTTTCTTTTCTTACACATTTACACGTCGGGCTCCCTCACACGTCTTCTCCTGCCGCCCCACCGAGCGGCACGGAAAAAAGAATAAAAATCAAAAAAAAATAACTGGGAAGGTGTTCCGGCCGTGGGCGGGGCTAAGAGAGAGTGGTTGACGTCCATTTTGAGTGTTCCAGGAGGGTCTTTGAGAGGCGGGCTTCCTCCTGTGGGCGTGTCCATCGCCGCAGTGGGCGGGGTCTACCTGTTCTTCAGCTCCTGGGTGACGCGTTTGGTGAACCTCCCGCACAGCAAGCCCATCAGGAAGAGCAGCGCCACGCTGGCGGCCATCAGGCTCAGGATGTAGTTCTTGGACGGGGACGTCAGCACCTGCGCCGCCAGGTCCGAGAAACCCTCCGCCGGCGCCACCTGCGCCAAAGGCAAATGCATGTGGCTCCGTCCCAATTTCAAGTTGCCGGGCGGTTGGCGGGTTGCCATAGCTACCTTGGCGGCGTAGCTCCACATCTCCATGCGGTCCTGAAGTCTTTTCTTGCACTCGGGCTGCAGCCGCACGCGTTTGTCCTGCAGCGCCTCCATTAGACACGACATCTCTGCGCACGCAAAACATCAACTCCATCTTAGGGCTAATCAATTCAACTATTTACAATCAACGAATTCCAAAGGCCCATTTGAAGCGTGAAAGGACACGATTGTACTCACGGCGGCCCTTCCCAGGCGGGATGGCGGCGCAGTGGTGCTTGATGTCAAGCGCGCAGGCCGTGTGCAGGACAGGGTCCACAAAAATGTCCGCCTTACTCTCCTTCAGCATGTTCAACACCTCCTGAAATGAAAAAGAACAAAAACAAAGTGGCAACTCAGATTGGGGTGAAAAACACACGCTCATTTGGAAGGAGCCAGATGGCGGAGGTTCCGCCTCATTACTTTCTTGCAAGCCTCCTGTTTGATCTTCAGCAGGTTGATCTTCAGACATTCCTCCACTTGACCCGTCTGCTCTTGAGCCGCCGCCTCTTCGGGACACAGATGCGTGATCTGAACACGCACGCACGCACGTTAGCTTAGCGTGCTGCTAAAGCAGCCGGATGCAGGCGGAGGGCTTGCGAACCTCCTGGGTGCAGTGGAGCTGGAGCTGAGGGTCCAGTCGGTAGTCCAGCGCCGACTCCTGCAGGATGATGCGGATCTGGTCCTCGCAGTCGGACGACAGCCGCTGACAAAGGCCAGACGAGCGCTCGCGTCACAAGACGAAGATTGGCGCCGGGGCCGACGAGAGCACCGCGCGGTTCTGACCTGGTCGGCGTACTTCAGCTTGAGGCAGGAGATGACTTGGCCCTCCAGCTCGTTGTCGGCCGTGGCCGAGTTCAAGATGGGCTGGCAGAACTTGGGAATGTCGGCTTTGCACGCCTTCCTCAGGATGGGGTTCAGACGGAAGTCTGACCGACAAACAACGCAAATCCAAAAGCGTCATTTCAAGCGAAATGAATAAATGACTGGAGGCCACGCCCCCCCCCCCCCCCTCACCTGTATTTTGCGTGATCTGCCGTTTGGTGATGGTCTGCTTGCACTTGGGATCCATCAGCTCGCTATTCTTGTTCTGCTTCAGACACTGAAGGACGTTCTTGCCTTCGGATTCGGTGCAAAAGCGCTGCACCAAAGACAGGGGTCACAAAAGCCGAGGGGCAAAAACCAGCCGGCGCGACCGCACGTGACGTACCCGGATCATCTGCTTGCAGACCTTCATCAGCTGATAGTCCAAGTCGGGATCCACCATCTCCACTTCTTGGAGCTTGAAGATCTTCTGCCGACAGCGCTGGGTCAGCTGACGCTTGTTCTCCTTCAGACACTCGATCACCTTTGCACGTTACATGTCACGTGTCAAATAACATGTCAACACGTGTGTGTGTGTGTGTGTGTGTGTGAGCGCCGGAGCGCCGACCTGCGCGTTTCCAAAGGCCACGGTCTGACACAGGCGGTTGATGTCTGGCTTGCACGAATCGTACAGTTCCGGTTCCAGTCGGATGTCCTCGGACTGAGGACAAAAGGCACAGAGTCGTCTCGACGCGGGACACAATGACATCACGGCGCAGTTTGGTCGTGACGAGCGCCGGCGGGCCGACGGACGTACCATCTCCACTTCCTCCACCCGAAGTTGCTTGCGACACTTGACGGACACGCGCTGCTCCTTGACGTCCTGCAGAGTGTCGTTCCTCACCGTGCTGCTCAGACACGTCACCACGTCCACCCTGGCGGACACGTGACATCATCACGCAATCCGTCGCACAACTCGGGGCGGGGGGGGGAGGACTTACTTCTTCTTGATGTTGGGACAAAGTTTGAGGACATCCTCCTTGCAGGCCGTCTTGAATTTGTAGGAAAAGCGGAAGTCTTTGACCTGGATCTGCCGGCGAGCCAGCACAGAGCAAATGTTGGCGCCAAAGCACACGAGCAAAAGGCAGAGCGTGTGCGGGAAGCTCACCAGCTGGAAGTGCGTGACGCCCACCGAGCACTTGTCGTTCATCTCCTTCTGGTGTTTGTTGCGCGCCAAACACTCCATCAGGTCTCCGGACTCAATCTGGTTGTCGGCCACCTCCTGGGAAGCGAGCGCAAGGTGTCAACCACGCAATGACGTCGTTGGCCGGAAGAAGGACACTTACGTGACAGTGGGCCTGGATGACGGGTTCGCAGGCTCGCATCAGGAGCGCCTCGATCTGAATGTCCTGAGCGCACCACAAAAGCTGAAAACAGTCTCCAAACACAGTAGCGCCATCTTGTGGCGTACTGGTGTCAAGCACCCGTGCTGCAGTGAGGGAGGCGCAGGCCGGAGCCAAAAGTAGCGCTTTGCCGTGCGTCATTTTGTGGGTGATGACTCACTTTCTTAAAATAACATTGCCTGTTACGATGGCTTGGGAGTAGCAAAAACACTACGTGGCAAGGTTTTTCTTGAAATTCCGACCTACCTCGGACTCGAGCTCGGTCAGGTTGCCCACCACGCTGCGGCAGTCCGGGACCAGGTCCTCCAGGTGGTCCTGCAGACACTCCAGCTCTTGTCCCGAGTCGGTCTTCTCGCTGCACCACTTGCCCAGGTCGGTCATGCAGCGCCTCTGCAGCTCGGGGTCCAGCTTCACATCCAGCGCCCTCTGGTGGAGGATCCTCTGCACCTCCACCTTGCAGTCGCGCGACAGCTGGGGCGCCAACATCCACACAACCGGCCATCAGAACACCTTTCACATCTCACCGCCCCTCCCTCGCTTTGTTCATCTCCAGCTCAGCCGCAATTAGCCCGGACACCGAAGCAGCGCCATGGTTTCAAAGTTCACAAATACAGTGGTGCTTTGAGATGCGAGTGCCTGTAATTGGGAGTTTGAAGAGACAAGCTTTTCCTGACCCCAATGTCTATTTTGTTTGGAGATGCGCTTCGGACCGCAGCCACTAGATGGTGGCAGCGCAATTCCAGAAGCGAGTCACAGCCAGTTGTGTCAAAATGCAAAGTTGGCCCACTCGTAAGTCAAAGCACAGAGGGTCGACATCATTTGAGGGAGGAGGTTGCCGCCCGCATGACAGTTGAGCAAATCAACACCTCAATTATGAATCAACGATTGGTTAGCCAAATTTCAGCCATCATGTCCTCAATTTTGAGAGGAAAAAAAACCCCAAGTTCCTTTTTGTCCACATGAAAAGTCAAGTGCACCTTGAAATAGGAGAGCGTCTGTGAGAAAAGACTGCAATTGAAAATGGAGGCTACCACCAGATTGGAGATGAATTTAGCATATTAAATCCTTGGAGTGACTCATTGACCAGCCATCTAAAATGAGATTTGAGTTTGCATGCGGACAAAATAAAATGCGTCGTCATCGTACTCACAGTAGTGTTTCCTTCTTCAGTGACTTGGACTGGGCGCTACGAGAACACGTGGCGGCGGTCAATGAGCGAGCGTACACCACGCGGATGCCCCGCCCCCTAGACTCACGTCGAGCGGCCCGGGCGGAAAAATCTGCCACTTTTGTTTGTTTGTTTATGTCATCATCACAAATCAAACAAACAAAAAATCTGCTCTAATTTTGAAAGACCTCACGTCTACCTCTAAGCAGCGCAGCCACTTTGCAGGCCCCGCCCACCAGCCCAGCGACTGACTGACTGACTGACTGACTGACTGACTGACTGACTGACCGACCGACCGACCGACCGACCGACCGACCGACCGACCGACCGACCCACTCACTCACTCACTCACTCACTCACTCACTCACTCACTCACTCACTCACTCACTCACTCACTCACTCACTCACTCACTCACTCACTCACTCACTCACTCACCCTGCGGCCCTGCTCCACTGATCGGTAGGCGTGGCGATACAAGCAGGAGAAGATGGCGCCGGGCGGCATCATCTCGCTGGTCTCGTTCCAGCCGTGCGTGTGGCAGAGGCGCGCCGCGTCGCCCTGGCACTTCTTGTACAGGACGGGGTCCAACCTGCGGTGGGGCGGAGCAGGTCAGGGGGGTCGGCACTCGGCGGCCCGCAAACGCTCAGTTGGGCCCTTGGCTTACTTCCAGTCCCGAGCGATGAAGTATTGCAGCTCCAGCAGCCGATGCTCGCAGTCCTCCACCATCTTGTCCGTGTAGAGGTGCTCCATCAGACACGACAGGATCCTGAACAGGCATAAAGATGGCGGCGTCAACGCGGCTAGCGCAGAGAAGGAGCCGGCCGGCCGTTGTTGGTTTTTGTCTGACATAGGATCGCCGTTGCGGATGTGCTTGCAGGCCGTCTGGATGACCGACTCGCAGGCCTCGTTCAGCGCGCGGTCGATGCGGTAGTCGGCGCCCGGGTCCGCCTCCTGGATCAGCGTCTGCAGCTGTGGGAGCAAACCCGCCAGCACAACCGGCTTTCAGCAAAAGTCAAACAGGGGCCGGGCCTGGCCCGGCAGACTCCGCGTCTGGACTGACCGCGCGCTGACAGTTGGGGTCGACGGCGTTGTTGCGGCCGACCCGCATGAGGCAGTGCAGCGTGCGGCCTTTGCGGTGCAGACCCGAGCAGTCGCTCTCGATCTCGGCGCGGCAGTGCAGCACGATCTCGGGGCTGAGCGAGAAGTCCTCCATCAGCATGCGGCGGTAGTCCATCATCTCGCCCTGGCACTCGCCGCTCACCGTGCGACCTGGCCGCAAACGCAAAGGCGAGTTGGAAGGAGGGCGGCGCCGGCGGGCTTGCGCCAGAGGCTAAGCGCCCACCTCGATGCACGGCCGACTCCAGGCAGAGCAGCAGGTAGGAGAGGCGCGCCTCGCGGGCGCGGGGCACGCCGCTGTCGGTGCTGCAGCGGTACTTGCGCAGGTCCGACTTGCAGGCCTTGGCCAGCGAGTAGCTGACTTTGTAGTCCTGGGCGATCAGCTTCTGCCTGGTGGTCAGCGCCTCACGACACTGAACGCACACACACGATTATCCTCGTGCGTTTGTCGATTTGAAACAAGTGAATTCTCGCCATGCCCACAGAAGCGGATCGGGAGTGAAGCGCAAATGCTAAGTAGGGCAAAAATGCTAGTCACCCTCTCCGACATGGCCTCCTCAAACTTGTGGTTGAAGAGACACTTGTAGACGCGACCTTCGCCCGCCAGCGTCTGCGCAAACACATCGAGTTAGTTTGGGTTTTCCAAGGCCAACGGCAGATAGCAAGACAGACTCACGCTCTCGCAGAGGCGCTCGCGGTCGTCCCGGCAGGCAAAGTAGAGATATCGGTCCAGGTGGAAGTCGTCCGAGGAGAGCTCGGCCACGCGCATGATGTTCTTCTTGCACTCGTCCTTGATGGCGTGCGCCCCCGGCCGCTCCTCGGCCTCGCGCACCAGGCCCTTCTCCAGGCACGCGATGACCTCGCCTTGCGAGTGGACGTCCTGCGGCGGGCGGCAAAAAGGGGCGGTCGGTCGGGTGGGTCAGACGGCCAGCTCGGAGGGCGCGAGCCGAGGTTGCTGCTTTGCCACCTTGTCCCCCGTGCTGATGCTGCCGCAGTGCAGCGCGTTGATGTCGTCGCGGCACTTGTCCATGAAGCCGCAGATGAGACGGAAGTCGCTGAAGACGATGCTGGTCATCTTGGTGACGTACTGCTTGCACTGGTAGTCGCTGATGTTGGCGCGGTGGTCCACGAGGCACGATACCAGGTATCCTTTGCCCAGCTCCTCCGCCGCACACTCTTTAATCTGCAGCGTTTTGGGGTTTTTTTTGGGTTCGCTTTTAGCCGAGCATCGACGCCGAGCGGACTGACCTCGGAGATGGTGGACCTGCACACCTCCACGGCCACCGACTCAAACTTGGGGTCGGTGGTTAGGTTGAGCTTGTAGTTCCACAGCAGCTAGAGCGCCAAGATAGACGACAATGATAAGAAAGGAGCTTCGGCGGCCGGAACGCATTTAGGGTTGGCCCACTTACATGGCTGCATTCGGGCGCGATGTCCGAATCCTGGAAGACACACAAAAAAAAAAAAAAGGCATGGGTATTCAAAGTTCTTTCCTCCATCTTTGTGGTTTTGTTTCTTTTCTTCAAAGTCAGACTTTTGATGAACTTTGACACTCCTGGTTTTGAATGGCAGCACAGGAATTTCAGAACAAATTTGCTTCCTTAAAACAAAAAGGCACACCGAAACGATTCGACCTCAATCTGATCAGCCATTTCCGCCTCGGCGGTCACATGACCCGCTCACAACCTCTTCAAAAAACCCGGCCATTTTGATGAAATCTTCACGGCCGATGCTAAGAGCCGGCGGAACCGGTCGGCCGCAGCACCGGCCGGCCGGGCCGGTCCAGCAGCATGGCGTTCCGCTCGTCGCCACGACATTGGTTGACTCTCAAGGTCACTTAAGGTTTGAAAATAAAACCAAGCGTGCAATTTCCCTTGGTCTCTTTCCACCTATTCTACGCATGATGAAATCTTTTGCACAATGTGAGCAGATGCCTTCTTTCCACCGAGGTCTTCATCTTCTTCCTCCCGTTGGACTCCACGTCGACCAAACCACAACACGCACACACCCACGTACACAATGTGTGTGTCTAAAAGCGGTACGATGCCGCAAACCCTCGGCCTTTGTGCTGAATGAGATCCAATTATTTTACAAACTGTCAAATCTCCATGATGATTACAAAGCACGCTTCCTAACCACATGTCGGACAAAAATGTATGGACAAGATGCAACATTCCAAACAAAAGTTATGATGACGCTTAGCTATGCGCTAGTGGTTCCTCCGCTAACGTGGCATCCCAAACATAGCAAAAATGTGTCCTGGGCTGGCTCGACGTGGACATTTGTCCCCGCAGTCCATTGTTGTTGGCCGTCTCTCTCCTGTTTGTCTATTCCAGGACATTGATCTAGAAATAAAGCTGACTGAGCGATTTTTACGCTAATCTTGTGTCAGCGTTGCGACTAGCGAGCATCTACGAAATGCCTGAGAAGGCGCTCGCTGCGCCGTTGCCCCTGCCCTGCCCTGCCAACACGCAAATTGATCAGATGCACAAAAACGTCCCCATACGATTTAAGTCACGTGTGAGTGACACATGGGGGCTGCTTTCATGTTTAACTGGTGAACAATTTTAAAGAATTAACAATTACAAAAAAAAAAAAAAGATTGCGATTTCACATGACTTTCTGTTACATGGCCAGTTCAAAACAAATGTTGTCTCATGATTAATTTTTGAACGCGTGTTGTTCCAGAGCAAATAGAGATTCGGGAATGGGATTGAAATGAATCTAGATGATTCCGATCCCAGCAGTTTCCTGGATTTCAAGAATAACGTGATCACTCGACACCCAAATGAATGTGGGCGTCCGTACTTTTGCCACCTTTAATTTCTAGGATGATTAGAAGGATTGGCCCGATAGTTGAGGTTCGACGGGCCTTTCTCCTCAAGACGAAATGTTGCAAGGAGCACCTATTCTAAATATTTGGCCCATCGCTGATCAGTTAGTTTCAGGACATTGAAGTGACACGAAGCGTTTCCCAAACAAACCCAAGCTCGCCAAACTCGAATTGCTGCTCGCTCGTCAGTCACACCTGAGCGAATTCCGACGCTCGGATGTTTCTTTCTCGTATGTCGGCGATGCCAACAAAACAGTGCTCATCGGTTCACATGAGCGACTACAGACTCGTCGTGCGCTCGATTCGGCCGACCCAAAAGAGTCTTTTCGTCTGTCTGTCTCTCATGAAGCATTTCGAGGCTCCCGACGGCGACGCTTTTCGCTCCACTCGATCGAAGTTTTACACAAAGTCGACCGGCAAGAGACGTCGACAACACGCCAAGAAAAGCATTTAGTGGGAAAAGCAGCACGCCGAACAGAAGCGCAAAAGGCGAATGCCCGGTCGACGCTAGAAAACTAGTGGTGCGCTCGATGCTCCTTGTACAAAAGCGTCGAAGAGGCCGAGTCGTCCGAATCGCGATGGGAGTCCCGCGTGACGTCCTGTATCTTACGTGGGCTAGCAGGTGGCTAACGGAGGCGGCTAAGCTCGAGCGGGCACTCCCCGACCGACCGCCGCTTTTCAAAGCCCCGCTCGAGCAGCAAGCAAGCGACCAACCAACCTCCTTCTTGTCCTGGAGACACTCCAGCACCGCCAGGTTGTTGTTCCACGTGTCCTTGGCGCACAGTCGCGTCAGGTCGTCCCTGCACACCCCCTCCTCGGATAACTTCCAGCCGGCGGAGCGCTTTCGATGCGCCGAGGCCGCGCCGCCGACGACCGGGTTCCTGTCAGCGGCGGCGACGGCCGCCGCGTTGACGGCGCCGGGCGGATTCTGCAGGTTGGCCGCGACGGGCCACGCATTGGCGTCCGCTCGACACGGCCGGAGAAGCGACGAGACGCTCAAGAAAAGCAGGAGGTGAAGAACACGTATGCAGTCGGCCATCTTCAGCCTGCTGCTGCTCGGCCGCGGCTGCTGCGTTCAGGGACGCTCGGGAATGTTGCACGCTTGCGGACAGGGAGAGAGAGAAAGCGAGGGAGGGAGGGCGCACCCTGGGGCCAGTCTGCCTGACCGTGGGCGGTTGGCTCATAAATAATTCATAAGCGCGGGCGCGCGCGCGTGCGGCGGCTGGAGGCGACGGCCGGCTCAAATCCAAAGAGCGGCACCCCAGGGCAGACGTTTTCGTTTGGCAATTACAAGGTGTCATCACTGAACGTTATCAATCAAAGGTGCTACTTGTTTCAAGGGAAAGAAAAGTGTCAAGTGAAATTTGTCTTACGTCCGTGTCCCAAATGAAATTTCATGGTGGCATTTCCATTGGACTGCCATAAAATAAATGTCTTCATCTCTTTTCTTTGCCGTCATGGTTGCTACATTTTGTAAACGAGAACTTCCATGGCTGTTTGAGCATGGCGGGCTTTACCCATATAAGGCCCAAAAGCTTAAAAAACAAAAAAAACATTTAGTTTTTTGTAATACATATAAAATTGCATTTTTATAAAAAGCTTGGACAGACAGTTCAGACTAAAAAAGATGGTTTTTATTCACTTGAAAAACAGAAATGGAATAACGAGTAGAAAACAAAACAGCGGTGGTCATCGTAGGGTCACAAAGGGAGCATTTCAGGCTGGTGAGCCTATTTGGCCTCGATTGGGACTCTTGGCGGACGCAAGCGCGGGCGGCCTCTTCAAGTTCTTCGAGTTCAAGGCCGCTCTAACATCCGAGGCTTGCGCTCAAAGACGCCGAAACCTTCCTCCCTTGCAACAGAATGTTCCAAACGTGCCTAAAGGGGCCTTGGAACACTCAACATGATGAACAAATTCTACCCGGCGCCACCATCGAGCGTTCATCCAGTCTTTTCACTTCCACTTGTAGAACTTGAGCATCTTCTCCGTCAGCGTGCCCAGGAAGTGCACGCCGTTGACGGCAAACGGCGAGATGTCCAGCACGGGCAGGTCGGACGGAATCACCTGGAGAAGAGCGCCGCTGGAAGCCTCCCACACCTCAACGGCGGCACGCAAAAAAAAAAAAAGCCATCAGACAAACACCTACTCGGAAAGACCGCGTGAATTTGCATGCCGCGGGACCTACCATGGTGGAATGGGTGGTCTCGTTTCCGGCGCACACCAGCGTTCCGCTTCCGTGCGGGCCGACAAAGACGGCGTTCTTGGTGAGCAGTTTGCAGGCCGGGCCTACGCTGAAGGTCTGCACGGGGGAGCAGGAGCAGCCGGGCGGCTCGCCAGCGTCCTGCTGCGGCGTCCGGGTCAGCGCCATCAGGACGCAGCGCACCATCGGGTGGAGGCGGCCTGCGTGCTCAAAACAAGCGGGGCTGACTTTGGACGTTACCGCTGGTCCGAGTTTGGGTCCGAACCCTGAACCCTCGTTAGTTTTGCGTGGCTGACTTTGGACGTTACTGCAAGTCCGAGTAACGTTTACCGCTAAACCCTCGTTGGTTTTGCGTGATGACGCCAACGAGCGGGTTCCATATCAAGTGGCGGCGGCGGCGTCTCACCGGCTCGGTACGTGACCAGGCAATGTCGGCTCTCCGTCTCCACCTGGATGCCGGTGCAAACTCCCGCCTCCAGCGGCAGACTGTGCGGCTTGTACGTGTTCTCGTCCAGCTGCTCCCAGAAGACGCCGCCCTCCAGCGTGCCGGCGATTAGCCCGCCGCACGGGAACGCGTTGGACGCCGCGCGGGGGATGTAGCACAGCGACACCACCGGGGCCCTCAAACGAAAAGTTGGAGACAACGTTGGGCTCGCTTTGGGCAAAGCCGGAGCCGGAGAAAACGCCTCCCTCACCGAGAGCGCAGCGGCTGGAGCTCCTGCACGTGGGTGCTGGTGTCTCTGATGTCGTAGAGCAGTACCGAGCCGTTGTTGAGGCCCGCGTAGACGTAATTGGGCTTGTCCAAGCACCAGCAGCAGCTCCACACCGGCTTGCCCGCGTTGTACGTCTGCACCACCGCGTTGCTCTGCATGCTGCAAACATCCCAAGTGAGCCTCGCCAGCGGGGAAATGCCAGCAGGGGGCGCCGTCGCCACCATGACGCCTCCCTCACCTGGTGATCTTGAGGGTGCTGTCCAGTGAGGCGGACAGCAGCATCCCGCCGTTCTGCCGGTTGAAGCTCAAGGCTCGGATGTGCGCGCTGTGGATGGGAACGTACTGGCTGTGCCTGGAGTTGTGCAGGCTCACCTTCTTCACGCCCCAGCCTGCCGCCGCCGCGTTCACACGCAAAGACGTCACGAGGAATGACATGCGGCGGGGGGAGGAGAAATCAAGGCGGCGGCGGCGGCGGCGAGGGCCCACCGGGCAGGAGCACGGCGCTCGCCGAGGGCTGCGAGACCAGCAGGCAGTTGAGCGATTCGCAGTGGGCCAGAACTCGACAGCCTCCGTTGGAGGACACCACCACGGCCGAGTAGTATTCGTACGGCGCCGTCAGGTGGGAGCTGGACGAGGACGAGCCGGGGACGGCGGCAGAGGCGGCGCCACCGCCTTGAGCCATCTGACTTCGGATCTCCTACCAGACAAAAAAAGAATAAGGCGTGCGCCGACGACCGGCCGTTGACTCTGGAAACAGGAAGTCGATACCTGCAGCTCCTGTTGAGCTTGACCGTACTTGCTGGTGATCATCTGAAGCCTGAGTTTGCAGTGGGCCGATTCGAACTCGGCCTTCCTCCGTAGAGACTGCTCCTGTTCAAGTGCCCTGCACACAAGAGAGGGAGGGAGGGAGGGAGTTGGGGTGAGTGCGCAAATGGGGCTGACCGGCGGGCAGGCGGGCGGGCGTTGGACCTCTTGAGGCTCTCGTGGTGGCTGTTGTCCACGGCTTTCAACTTGGGCGTGTAGAGCATCACGATATCCGAGCGCTTGGCCTTCTTGTTGCACTGATGAGACAGGCAAGAGCGAGTGAGGCCGCAAGTGAAAACGTGCGAGGGCCCCCCCCCCCACACACAAGATGGGACCTACCTGCGGACATTTGGCGGCGGCGCGCTGCGAGGCCAACCACCTCTGGATGCAGGTGAAGCCGAAGAGATGCCCGCAGCGCAGGGCGGCCACGCGGTGGTCGCCCACCGCCGTCCAGGCCTCAAAGCAGATGCTGCACGTGTTGCCGTCGCCCTCCTCGCTTTGGAACGTTGGAACGGCGGGGGGCGGCTGTAAGCAGACGGCGACGTTTAGGACGGGACTTTCAAGCAGGGCTCCCATCGATTCATCAGCTAGCCGAAGCTCGCTATGCTACCTGTGCTGCGGGAGCTCCGTCGTCTCCTCCTTCTCTTGGGCCGTCTGCGGCTGAAGGCGAGAAGAAGACTTAAAGGGAAAGCACGCCCGAGACGGCGCGTTCGGATCAAAAAGCGGCACCTACCGGCATCGGGGGCCGCATTCTCACCAGGGCCGTCGAGACGCGGGTGAGCTGGAGGGGCCGGGGCCACCCCGGCGGGCTCTTCTTCATCAGACTCGCTCGCCTCGGTGCTGCTGGACGGCTGGGCGGCGGCGGGTGCTCGCAGCACAAAGTTGGGGAAGCCTCGAGGGGGCGTGGCCGTCCGGCTGGAGTAGTGCACTCGGATGGCGTGCCTTGATGGAGGCGGCCGCTCATAATCAACCATTTGACGTCTGAGAAAGGCACGAGGACAGACTTACCGAAGCCGCCTCCGCACGGGCGAGGACTGTGTAGCGGCGCTCCCTTGGCCCGCCCTCCTCTGACTGAAGGCCCAGGTGGCTGGAAGTGTGAGGGGGACCGCCACTCGGGCCTCCCCCTCGCCGCCCGCGTCGTCTTCCTCGTCCACTTCCGTGCTGCTGGCAGAGTCGGACATGATGGAGGGAGCGCCGGCGGCGGCGGCGCTGGGCTGGAGGGGATCTAACTCCATTGCTTCTATCTGATGACGACACTGATGATGATCGAACTTTATTCATCCCACAGCGGGGAAATGTACTTGTCACAGCAGCTCATCATGTCAGCTACACATTTGCTCCAATTTATACTGGGCCAAAACTCACGGATCGTCAAAGAGGCAGATAACGGACATTTGGATTATTAGCAGTGAAAGCAAAAACGTTGGCATCCGTTTTTCGACTAATACAAGCTCCAACAATCTTAATTGAAACGCTTTGATGAAAACAGCTTGGAGATTTGGCCGTTGTTTCACTTTGATCTGGAACTTTCTTACCAGTTGAATCCAGTCTCACACGGCCAGTGCAGACTCGCTACTCGAATTGGATTCAAAACAAACAAACAAACAAGCAAGCAAGCGTTTCAATTAGACGAGGACTCTTCAATCGTGGTCCTCGGGGGTCCTGTGTCATGCATGCTGTCTGTCTTCCTGCTGCAACATGCGCCCCTGCCACGGAACCGCAACGCGCTCCGTGGTACCTCCTAGTTACATAACGAGCCGCTCAACTTCCGAACTCGTAGTTATCAAGTACAGCTCACTGCTAGCCGCTAGCCACCTGCAGCTAAACCACTACTGATTCTTCTTCTTACCGGTGCAGAAGTCGACGTTCGCCGGGGCCGTCCAGCTCACGGCCCGCGGGAGTCGCTGGTGGTCGGAGCGGACTCTGGAGCGCCCCAGAGTCCAAGGCAAAAGCGATCAAAGTGGCCACACTCAAACGCTTGTGAGATTCTCCCGGGCTCCTTTGCCGCGTATTTCCGGTTACGTCATCAACAAAGATCGCTTGCGCCGCTACGAAGCGAGATGAGTCGCTTAGCGAGCTATGTTGTCTAAAGGCAGGATTTTCAGTCACCATGTTGGAGGTGTCAAAGAATGCTTCTACAAATCAGCCGCTATTGTGCACGTTTCCCGATAATAAGCAATATATGACCTTGCGTGATGAAATGTCACAAAAAGCGCCAATTTTGTTTCCCAATGTTGATTCCCCAGGCTTACAGTCATAGAAATCAAAGACACACCGTCAAGAGATTCCAAAAATGAAGTGCTTCAGACATTTTATCTGTACACATCAACACCTTTCAAATGAAAGACACGTTTGCAACTCAAAAACACAAGAAAGATGTTTGAAGGAGGAAGCCTCACAGACACACTGGCTCAGCCAAACAAATAAAGAACCAATCTTTGTTTTCCTTGCTCAACGACGGACATGTTGAACAAAATGCAACAACCTCAAAGACACACCAGATGCAATGTTGGCCCCGCACAGAGATGCCCACTCGGATCCTATTTTCGCAACAGCAAAGACTGAGAAAAGGAAGAACATCAAAACAGTAAAGAGCACAAAAGAGTGACACAAAAGTGAGTCACCAAACGGATTGTCAAAGAAAGCACCCAGCATGGCACGCGTCCAATGCCCAATTCCAAATGTGCCAAATCAGACTCGCCCCAACACAAAAACCCGTGATCACCTTTTGTCTCTTAAGGACTTAATTGCATCATCAAAAAGACTTTGCTCCAGACAAAGAGAAGGGTGGAGGTGAGAAGATTTGCAGCTGGTGAGCCTAAACACACTTGGAAGAGGATGCAGCAGAAGGGGGGCGCACGCATCGGCCTTGGACTTCCACAGGGAGGAGAGAAAAAAAAATAAGTTGAGGACCAGCACATTACAAATAGTGCGGGTCAAAGGTACACCCGTGTGGTGCTAAGGAGCCACTCCTCAAGAACACCGTCGGCATCGAGGCGTAACGTCGTGCCAGGTTGAGGGTAACCCGAGTGGGGGGACGGTTGGAGCTGATGACGGTGGAGCGCACCATGCTAACGGGGGGCCGCTCCAGAACCATCAGAGGGGGACGCACCGCCACGGCGTGGCGGAACACGGGGACGGAGCGACGCGACGACGCGGCCGAGGTGAACGCAACCCACCCGACATCGGCGCTTTCTTTGCCGCGCAACCCGGAGGACCGGAGGTTGCTGCTCTCCAGCGCCGCCGACAGCTCCTGCACGGCCTCACTCAGCTTCCAGCTGATTTCCTGGAGCTTGAACCCATCCGAGCTGGTCTTGAGGAAGCCCAGCACAAAATTGGCTGTGGAAACTTTGCTTGTGAAGTCCCTGGCATTGGACAGACAACGCCCCACGTCCACGAGGGCCGTCCGGATTTGGGGCGTGGCCATCTCGGGCCGCCGCTTGATTGCCAGCGCCATCTTTTCCAAAAGGCTCACCTGCTTGTAGATCTGCAGAAAGCCAGCCCTGTGGGAGCTGGGCCTCGCCACCACATTGGACAGCTCCTTGCACAAGTCCAAGATGAACGCGACATCTCCCAGCAGCACCTCCTGACACATATGTGAATTTGGACAGACGCACACTACTGAAGTTTTACACACTAAACATTGAAAGAAACACTAAGACAATGAAACACACTCAAAGTGTGAAAGGTTTGACACCAGAAAAAAGACTTTCCCCACACCAAAGACTCAGTTTGACACGCACGTATGAAAGTCCAATATGTTGTGTACTCACATTGTCTTCTTCCCATTCTTGGGTTTGCCAAGACATGCCTGAAATATCAAGCAAGTCAAATTTCATGGAGGTAAATGGAGAACAAGGAAATGTGTGTATCCATTCAAAGTCGCACAATTTAACAAACACACAAACTGTTGGGGCTGTGCGTTGGGTTGGGGAGCTGGCATGCTAACAAAGCTAACATGCTAACAAAGCCATCACAAAGCCCACAGAGGGCCAAGATTGAACAGCAGAAGCCCCAATGGTTCTAACCACAACAAACTCGCAGCTCAATAAAAAAAAATTTTTTTTAAAAAAAAGCATTATTTTGGTTGACTATTCAAGTCAAAAAGAAGTTACCTTATTTCTTGCGTGGCCAACAAGGAGCACAAAGCCAGCTGAAGGAACCTGTCTGACCAAGTCACTAAAGTTTAAAAAAAAAAATTGCTAACAAGTAAACAGGTTATGCTTAGACAACTTTGTACGTGTTGACGCCTTGATTGGGCAGAGGCGAGGAGCGCTCTGAGGCCCGGATCTCCTTCTTCGGCACGCTACCCGAAACGCACAAAGTCATGGAGATCGGGAACGCCCATTCAAATGAGCAAGGAGAAAAAAGATTCATGGAAAGCAGCAACAATGCCTTGATTGGATTTGGTTTTATTGCATCAGAAGTATTGCACATGGAGTAGCTAAGTGTGCTTGGTCAACTTTGCACAACTTCTCTTCTGCAAACTTTTGAGACGCGGCAGTCCACGCGGCGTATCATTGAAGTAAGAGCGTTGCCGCTCATATGACTTTATGACTAGGGGTCTAGCTCCCAGGGTTGCGCTGAGGCAAAAGCTCGTGCCAGCTTGATCATGTCTCGATAGTTGTTGTTGTAGTTTATGACGGTGTTCATCGTGTTGTTGGGGCGCTGCTGGTACGCCATCGCCATAGGATTGAAGCTCATCTCAGGGGGTGTGGGAGCATAGGAGACGTGGGGGGACACCATGGGGGACACCATCTGGACGGGTGACATCATGGGCATGGGGGACATCATAGGCATGGGGGACATCATGGGCATGGGGGACATCATGGGCATGGGGGACATCATGGGCCTGGGGGACATCATGGGCATGGGGGACACCATGTGGACAGGTGACATCATGGGCATGGAGGACACCATGGGCCTGGGAGACATCATTGGCCTGGGGGACACCATGGCCATGGGGGACACCATGGGCATGGGGGACACCATGGGCCTGGGGACCGGTGACATCAGAGTGGGTTCTGGCATGTGGATGGGTGACTGCCTGGAGCTGTATGACGTGGAACCCTGTGCCTCGAGTAAGGCGCTAGTGCTAGTAGGTGACACTGGTACAAGTGCCTTGCTCTCTGACAATTTGGCCAGAGGTGCACCGGGCTCCTCGCTCTCCGTGCCAAGAAGCGGCTTGACCCTGTTCACGGAGGTCAATAGCATCTTGGCGACAAGTGTCGTAGATTCTTGGGCCGCGCCGCCGTCCAAGGCGCCCGGACCCTCGTCGGCGTCGCCTGAAGCCTCGGCGCCGCCGCAACGCTGGTCGGCTTGGGTCACCCGCATGACGGGCTTGCGACGGAGGGGTTCGAGGCTCTGGGCCTTGATCGCCCTGTGTTCCGCCATGATGGTCCTCAGGCCCTCCCTGAGGGTGTCGCCGTGGCTGATCTGCAGAGCCATGGACAGCACCTGCAGGTCCTGGCTCAGCTTCTGACCGACATCGTGGAACTTGGACTCGTTGATGCTGGAGTTTAACACCTTGGACACGACGTTGGTTTTGGAAAGTTTCCTCATGAGGTCGGTGGCGTCCTCCAGACTGCGGGTCAGCTCCATCAGGGCGGTTCTGACATCGGGCGAGACGCTGTCGGGCCGCTGCTTGATGCTCAGCACCATCATTTCCAAGGTGCGCACGCGGTCGGCCACTTGCAGGCACTGGGCCTTGTTGGACTTGGCCGTCTGCCCCATTTTGTTGAGCTCGGTGCACAAACCCAAGATAGGTTCCACCAACTGGTGCCAAACACAATCGCACATGAAATACCGTGAAGAGCTTGCTGGGCTGGGCAAGCACGCGATGGCTAGGACTTGCTAGCCTGAAGTGAAATGATGACGCATGCAAATGAAAATCCGCCATGTTGTGCGCTTGCACTTACCTCCATGTTGAATGGTGACTCTGTCGCTTTAATTCTTTACTTGTTTCCTGGAATGTCAAAGTCAAACGTCACCATTTTTTTTTAATCCAGACTTCACATACAACGAAATCTTTAATGGTCTTGTAAGTGGAAGAACCGGTCACTCGTACGTCGTTTGTGATATCTTTGCATTCGATATATGAACCAAAGTGTTTACCAAAAGAAAGACCCAATGATTGTCACACACACACACACATCTTTGGGTGTGGTGAAATTTGGCTCTGCATTTAACCCATCCCCGAAGGGAGCAGTAGCAGTGCCGGGCCCGGGAATCATTTGGTGATCTCATTCCAAATATTCAACAGCTCATATTTCCCAAAGTGGACACATTTTCTTTCGCAAGATGGTGTTTCGTCCCGACGCCACACAACAAGTGCTCAGCCTCGATGAAAAATCTTGCCCCTCGTTCCGTTGAGTTCCGCGAGTCACACGTGCTGCGCATTGTGTTGCCGAAATAAATATGAGCGGGATGAATTGAAAAGGAATTCAACAAGGGTCGGTAAATAAGCCAAAGTCACCTGATTTGTCGTCGCCCGTCCAACGCAGTGGCTGCTGGCATCAGAATGCAACCCAGCGCTCGTCGAGCTGAGCTGATGTTTGCTGCCAACGTCGACCTGTCCCACAGCATTCCTATACCTCGCATCCAAAGTGAAACCAAAGTTGCTTTTTGGCTTTCAAAGTACGTACAAATATTGACGGGAAGCAGCAACAGTGTGTTGAGTCGACTTGGTTTTATTGCTTAAGAAGTATTGCACGTGGAGTAGCTAAGTGTGCTTGGTCAACTTTGCACAATTTCTCCTTTTTGAGAAGTTTTCAGAAGCGCCAGTCCACGCGGCGTATCATTCAGCTCACCTAGTATAGTAAATGTTTGTCAAAATGTTGCCGCTCATATGACTTTGCGGCCGGGAGTGTGGCGGCCCCGGGGCAAAAGCTTGTGCCAGCTTAAGGGCTTGTGAAGAGGGGGCACGGTTGTAGCTTATGAAGGTGCTCACCGCGGTGTTGGGTGGCTGCTGGTACGCCATCGGCATAAGACTGAAGCTCATCGCAGAAGGTGTGGGCGCATAGGAGTAGGGGAAGCTGGAGACAGGGGGGGATACCATGGGGGACACCATAGGCATGGGGGACATCATTGGCCTGGGGGATACCATGGGCATGGGGGATACCGTGGGCATGGGGGACACCATGGGCCTGGGGGATACCATGGGCATGGGGGACATCATGGGCCTGAGGAGCGGTGACATCAGAGTGGGTTCTGGCATGTGGATGGGTGACTGCCCGGAGCTGTATGACGTGGAACCGTGCGCCGGGGCGCCCTGTGACTTTGGGGCGGGTACCTTGGTCTCGGGTGAGGCGCTAACGAGTATCATGCGAGTAGGTGACGCGGGTACGGGCGCCTTGCTCTGTGACAATTTGGCCAGAGGTGCACCGAGGGGCACTTTGCCATCAGGCGGCTTGACCTTGTCCACGGAAGACAATAGTATATTGGCGACAAGTGTCGTCGAATCCTGGGCCGCGCCGCCATCCGAGGCGCCCGGACCCTTGTCGCCGCCCGAACCGTTGTCGTCGCCGCCGCAACGCTGGTCGGCTTGGGTCACCCGCATGACGGGCTTGCGACGGAGGGGTGCGAGGCTTTGGGCCGTGGTCGCCCTGTGTTCCGCCACGATGGTCCTCAGGCCCTCCCTGAGGGTGTCGCCGTGACTGATCTGCAGAGCCATGGACAGCACCTGCATGTCTTGGTTCAGCTTCTGACTGACTTCCTGGAACTTGGACTCGTTGTTGCCGGAGTTTAACACCTTGACCAAGGCGTTGGCTTTGGAAACTTTGCCCATGAGCTCGGTGGCGTTCTTCAGACTGCGGGCCAGGTCGATCAGGGCGCTTTTGACATCGGGCGAGACGCTGTCGGGCCGCTGCTTGATGCTCAGCACCATCTTCTCCAAGGTGCGCACGCGGTCGGCCACTTGCTGGCACTGGGTCTTGTTGGATTTGGCCGTCTGCACCATTTTGTACACGTCGCCGCACAAACTCAAGATGGATTCGGCGCTTCCCAACAACAACTGACAAACACAATCACACATGAAATAGTGTGAAGAGCTTGCTGGGCAAGCACACGATGGATAGGACTTGCAAGCCTGAAGTGAATTGATGACGCATGCAAATGAAAGTCAGCCATGTTTTGCACTGCTACTTACGTCCGCCATGTTGCTTGGTGACTCAGGCTCCTAAATTCTTTACAAGTTTCCTGGAACAACAAAGTCAAACGTCACCATTTTTTTTAATACAGACTTCACGAAATCTTTAATGGTCTTGTAACTGGAAGAACCGGTCACTTGTTTGTCACGGTACTGTTTGTGATATCTTTGCATTCGCTATCTGAATCGAAGCGTTTATCCAAATATTCAACTTGGCTTATATATCCCAAAATGGACCCATTTCCTTTAGCAAGACTGTGTTTCATCCCGAGCCCGCCCCAAGACAAGTGCTCAGCCTTGATGCAAAATCTTGCCCAAGCCCCAAATTCCCTCGTTCCGTTGAGTTCCGTGAGTCACAAGTGCTACGCACCGTGTTGCCGGAATAAAAATGAGCGGGATCAATTGAAAAGAAATTCAACAAGAATCGGTAAATAAAACAAATGCTCAGCCGTGAAGAAAACTCTTCCCCCTAATACCCTCGTTCCGTTGTCCGATTTGTGAATTTGCATCCTTTTCATGTTCATGTCCCCTAATGAGGTACGATTCGGCAAATAAGCGAAAGTCACCTGATTTGTCCTCTCGTCCGACGCAGTGGCTGCTGGCATCAAAATGCAAGGGCAGCGCTCGTCGTGCTGATGTTTCTTGCCAGCTTCGACCTGTCCCACAGCATTCCTATCTCGCATGAAACCAACTTGCACGTGGAACGGGTACAATTTATTGAACAGCATGGTACAGAACAGAAGCGGTCCTCACGGTAATTGCAGGCGGCGGTTTCACAAATTCATTCTGCCACCTAGTGGAGGTCATGGTTATTACACGCCCGAACAATTCTCGTCACTAAGGATTTATTGTTCAAAATCGATGAAAATGGGATCGAAGTGATGAAGGCTCCTGTTGGCAAACAAGCGCGGCACTCAGCATGCGCGCGGCTCGCCGTCGCCGTGGCGGCGCTCGGCGAAGAGGCTCTTGAGGAAGCGCAGCTGCAGATATCCGGCCAGCACGATGAGAAGGGCCAGGGCGGCCGAGCAGTAGCCCACGCGCCGCCGCTTGGACACCAGCAGGAATTCGTCGGCGCCGCGGCGCATGCGTCCCGCGTTGTAGTGACGGAACATGTGGAAGGCGGCGTTCTCCACGCGCCGGGCCGACGCCTGAAAGCAAAGCAAAGCAGCGATCGATCCATCTATTGATCGAACAAGTCCGCAACAGCCACCTCTTTCCTTCAGACCTCGATGATGCTCAGCGTGTCGTTGAGCTTCTTGGCCTTATCTTCTACTTGTTCTTCTTGTTTGGGGGGCGCGTGATCGTAGTAAACGCCAAAGCTGAGGGACACCTGCATGCTGCCGAAGCGGTTGTGGAAGTTGCTCAAACACATCTGGTAGAAACCTGAAACACGCACACGCACACGCACGTCCACAAGTGCAAACACGGTCATGTCAAACAACACTAATATGAAAACAAACAACATACACGTGCATCGAAACATGCGTGTGCGCACGCGCACGCAAGAAAACCGAAAACCGTGCAAGCTTTTTCAAGAGTATTTTGGCGCCCCCTTCGGGCCAGTGTGTGTTCCGCAAGTTTTGGGTGATGGAAAATGATGCTCATCCCACCCAATTCAAATCATGTCGGAGCCGATGGTTTTGGAGTGTGTGTGTGTCTTTGTTGCGCGCACCGGTTTCGCTGGCGTCCAAGTCGATTTGCCCTTTGGCGTCATCCACGGTGGAAAGCAGGAGGCCGCCGGGAGCGTTGACGGTAACCGAGAGGTGGCGGTCGTGGCCCACGCCCGTCACCCACTGCACCTGAACGCACCGGTGTCGTACCAGGCAGGCAGGGCAAAAGCGGCGCTCGCAGCGGCGTTCCACTCATCTCACCATGAAGTTGAGGTAGAACTTCTCCCCGTGGTGAGCAAAGTGCCAGAAGCAGTCCATCCCGGCGCCGGGCAGAACCACCGAGAAGTCGTACTGGTCGGCGCCCCAGAACAGCTCCTGGTCCGCCATGTTGGGTCGGAGGCCGGTCTGGGGTCCCCCGCGGGCCCCTGATCCCCAAAACAAGGCCGCTAGGAACCAGCCGAGCGCGTGCCGCATCATGTCCCACTGATGCCGCCCGAGCGAGGGCCCACTTGTCCACCGCGTCGCAAATCATTAACCGGCTGGGAAGGCCGACCGGCCCGACAGCCGCTGCGTGGCGATAACAGCCACGCTTTCATCTACTTGTACTCGCAAGTGCCAAAGGAAGGAATAGAAATACTTTGAAAGGCCAATTTTTGTCTGCGAGCTTTTCATCCCCACAAAAAGGTCATCCGATTATTTCCATTCCTCGCTTCAGACGACAGTGGGATTGTAGTCCTATGAAAATCCCTGTCAGAAGAAGGCTGACAGACAAAAAAGATGTGGCATGCAAGATGAGTTTTAATTTCAGTCCAAGCATGATGTACAAAGTTAATAAAAGACGGACGGAAAGTAGTAGAGAAGTTATTCAATGGCAAAAAATGCACTTTTGACACTTTTGATCATTTCCCACCACTGCTTTCATCTCCGTCACAATTGGCTGAATCCCTTTTTGACCTCTTGGCCCGCCCCCTCCCCTCTGGTGTGGAGAAGATAGATGATGGACGCAATTTCCTGTTTGCGGACGTCTGTTTTTCCCACCACCAGCTTTAGCGCGCACACTCTATGAGCTGTCCTCGGCACTCGACCGGAGTTGTCAGCGTCAGCCCACCCTGGGGTCACCGGAGATGTCGTCGATAGGGGAGTGGGCCGTACGAGGGCTGGCGTCTTGGAGGTGGGATGTTTCAGCGGAGTCGTTTTTGTCACAGGGAAGAAGCAGCGTGTCACAAGGCGGCCTTGTGTCTTTGGCGTCGGCCACGTCACTACAAATGGGCGTGTCCCTACAAATGGGCGTGGCTCCGATGTGGGCACTTGAATCCTGAGTGTGCGACATGTCACACGGATTGCCTTTTCCACTAGCGAGACCGGTGGCAGACGTGTCACCGGAAATGGCCGCCGTGTCCCCGGCATTGGCGTGTAGCGGCGGGCTTGCGGGTAAACGTGAAGTGACGTCACCGTCGTCTGACGACCGTTCCGTCACGGAGTCGCGCGGCGTCTGTCCGTCTGACGGCGGCGGCGGCGACGTCATCAGAAAGGCGAGCGCCGCGGGGCTTTGGCGCTTGGTGTCGTCGTCGTCGTGACGACGTCTGGTCCAAACGCGCACGTCCATCGGCGGCTCCGGGGCTTCCTCTCCCGAGTCCAGCGTGTGCCAACGGGTCAGGCCCCGCCCTCTGGAGCCAGGGGTGCCGTCGGGGCTCGCCGACGAGGCGGTGGCGTCCGCCGTGCCGCCGCGCCGCAGCCGCGGCCTCCTCGCCCCGGGACTCACCTGCACACGCAAACACATCTGCTTAGGTGCTGCTCATTTCCATGAGCCCATCTCTGGCGCTTAGCATTTAGCTCGACAACTTTTCGGTGGACTGCCATATGTGGGAGTGATGGAAGTGACGAGTAATAATTGACAGGAAGACAAAGCGGACCTGCTCGGGTGCAGCCGAGCGCCCGCTTGGACTGCCGGACGTTTCCTTCGTCTGCTGAATCCTGCGCACAAAAGAAGGTCAAAACGGACGAGGAAGGTGGCGATGAGGACCAACGAGGGCGACGACCTGCCGGCGGCTGACTTTTGGCGGGCGGGATCGTTGAGTCTCAGACACTGAACGAAGGAGTGAGCTGCGAAAAAGGAGGCAAAACATCAGCGGGTTGAGTGAACGTAGCCGAGCCGGAGGTCACGCTTACCCAGGGTGCCTTTGGGCACGGAGAGAAGTTTGATGGGCTCGTCATCCGGGGGGAGTCCCGAGGCTTTCTGCAGCGATCGCACGATCTCGGCGTTCTGAAGCACAGCCAAAAGAGAGACGGTGACGCGACGGTCAGTGGGAACGTCATTTCCATTTCTTTGTGTGTCTTGGCATGTGAAGACATTGACAAAGAATTGACTCACCTTTCCGCCTCGCTGATACGCGGCGTCCAGAGGCGTCCTGTGTTTCTTGTTGCGCAGGTGCGGGGAGGCTCCGGCCTTCAGCAGGACATCCACCAGGGCCCGGTGGCCGGCCCGCACTGCGCAGTGCAGCGCCGTGTTGCCCTGCCGGTTGCGCACGTTCACCAGCGCCTCGCTCTAAACAAAAAGGAGCGGCGTCCGTCTGCGCGCCCGCCTCTCTACGGCTTGACGTCCGCACTCACCTGCAGGAGCGTGGCGGCGGTGTCCAGGTTGCCGTGGAGACAGGCGCGTATTAAAGCCGTGTTGCCGTACTGGTCCTTCTTGTTGAGCTTGGCGTTGCACTCCAGCAGGAACTTCACCACCTGGACAGGCCAGCGCGTTACAAGCGTGGTGGCCGGCGGCGGCGCTGCCCGCCCACCTGCAGGTGGTTGTTCTGGCTGGCCAGGTGAAGCGGCGTGGCCTTGCGCTCGGTGCGCGCCTCGACGTCGGCGCCGTGGCGGACCAGGAGCGCCGTCAGCTCGCCGTGGCCGTACATGCAGGCGACGTGGAGCGGCGTCACGCCGTCGGCGTTGGCGCTACGCACGCACAAGGCGCCGCACGGGACCGCACGCGCCTGATAACCACAAGGCACGCACACTGACGTCAACATTGGACACAAATTTGATGGGAAGGTACACCCGAGCGAGCCAGCCACCTTGTGAGCCGGCGCGCACGTGGCACATTGACACAGAGGATGACACAGCGATGCCTCGGCCGCCGCCGCCGCCCCCGCCTCTTCCTCGTCTGTCCACTCCAACAGGTAGCGCACCTGAAACACGCACAGAAATGCAACCTCAGAAAAATTGAAAGCAAAAACAGAGAGGCAATGACAAAAGAGTTATAGTGTGTGTGGGGGGGAACCATTTGCACGTCTCCGTCCGCCACAGCCCGCAGCAGCTTCTCCACCTGTCAAGCACACACACACACACGCTCAGCAGCAAAAGGAAAGGCGCTTGGTCGGCAACGGCGCGGGCGTTACCTGGCCATGTCGCACCGACGCGCTCTCGGGCGGGAGCTCGCGGGCCGGCGAGGACGACGCGCCGCTTGACGTGGACGAGCGCCGGCCGCTGCGCTCCGAGCTGGCGGCAGGAACTCGCACGGGAGGCTGAGGGAGGGGCAAAGACGGACGTCGTTAAAAAAAAACAAGGTGGCGGCGGCGGTGGCGGCGTCCTCACATGAGCGCAGCGCTGCCCCTCGTCCCTCCGCAGCAACGCCAGCACCTGCGCGGCCAAAAAAGCAGATCAGACGCCGAGCCGCCGAGCCTCGTCCCGCACGGACCTTGGAGTTGAGGGCGCAGTGGGCGGGCGTGTGCGCTTTGCTGTTGAGCGCGTGCACGCTGGCGCCGTTCTCCAGCAGCACGTGGACGATGGATTCGTAGCCCCAGCGAGACGCCACGTGCAGCGCCGTGTCGCCTTTGTCGTTGGCCAGGTCCAGGCTGCACCTCTGGAAGTCGTAGTAGACCAGCGCCTTCACGCACTGACGAAAAGGACAAACGTGGTGATATGGCGTGCGGGAAGACGGGTGGGATTTTGGTGAACTCACGTCCTCGTGTCCGTACATGCAGGCCAAGTGCAGCGGCGTGTTGCCGTTGTTGTCCTGAGCGTCCGCATCCGCCTTGTAATGCAACAGCAGCAGCTACGCACGAGCAAAGATGCATTTGCAAACGATGGCGGCATGCGGCGGCGGCGTCCAAACGTACCGCCGCTCCTTGGTATCCCTTTTGACACGCCAAGTGCAGCGGTGTGAGCGTGTGGTAATCGGTGGCGTTGACCGGTGCTCCTTTGGCTACCAGAAGGTCAATCAGCTGCGCCTGACCTACACACACACGCGAAGCAGCCACGTTGCTAATGCCCACGGGCGAGAATGCCGCGCGCGCCTTCCTGCTGACCGACCGCAGACGGCGGCCACGTGCAGCGGCGTGTAGCCTCGCTCGTCTCTGGAGGACGCCGTGACGACGGACGGGTCGTTCAGCTTCCTGCAATCACCAACAAAAGCGACTTGGGGATGAAACTGACTGCAGTACCCCTGAAAACCACCAGAGTATTTTCTGCGCCTTCATTTATCATTCAGCGAGCGAGACACCGCAGGAAAAACAAAGTCTGACCCGGACCGTTGGAGGTCGCAGAGGTCACAGGAGCACAAAGGGTGACACGGCCGCACGTCTTCTTCGCTCTCGCCTTCGCTCAGCAGACGCTCCACCTCCGCCTCGTTCCCGTCTGCCACGTGCTGCGCATGCAAACGCACGTGAGTGGCGAGCGCGAGCGAGCGAGGACAGGTCAAAGGTCCCGCCCGGCGCTGACCTCCAACAAACGGCCGATGGGCGTGGAGGCGCTCGCCAGATCCACCTTCATTTGCACCTTGTTGTTGGCATGGCCGTGGCACTCCTGAGCACACGACACGCGTGCATTTGTCAGCGCCAGCGGGCGAGGCGCGGTGGGCTAGGCGCGGCGGGCTACGCACGGAGAGCGTGTGGTGCAGCCTCCCCAGGCTGATGTACTGGACGGCCGCCTCGAAGGTGCTCAGACAATAGCTCAGCTCGTCTTTGCTGGACTGACAGAAGCAGAAGTTCCTCATGTAGCTTAGGTTGGCCATCCTGCAAACACACACACAAGTCAGTAGCCTGCACGCACGCACACGCGTGTGTCTGTGTGTGTGTCGGGTCTCACCAGTTGGGGATTTCCATCTTGACCAGCAGATAGAGGATGATGGACAGCAGGTCATCGGCGCACACGGCTTCCACGCTGACTGCAAAACACGCACACGCAATGAGTGGAAAGTCAGCTTGAGGTTGGCGTGGCGTGGCGTGGCTACCTGCCGAGGACGCCGTGCGGGTGGCGGTCAAGGCCACCTTGCGCAGGCAAAGCAGCTTGAGGAGCGGCGACGTCTGCTGGTTGAGTTGACCCAGCTCCCGTTTGGCGCG
Organism: Syngnathus typhle; assembly: GCF_033458585.1. Classification (NCBI taxonomy): domain Eukaryota; kingdom Metazoa; phylum Chordata; class Actinopteri; order Syngnathiformes; family Syngnathidae; genus Syngnathus; species Syngnathus typhle. Next base: position 18,230,344 of record NC_083744.1, read on the forward strand.
AGACAAGTTGATGCTGACGGCGCAGAAGACGACACGAGTTAGCATTTGTTCATCATCATCATCACGTAGCATTTGTACGTGCCGCCCACAAATCATTCCACCTGAAATGCGCTTTGACGCCGACGTCTTTGTGCTGAAGCTCTTGAAGACTTCTGGTGGTCTTGTTGAAGGCGGCGTCCTGCAAGCAAGGGCAAGGCGTCAGTCAGGCGGCCGGCCGGCCGTCTCGGAGCGGCGCCGGGCTCCGCCCACCTGTCCGGCTTCCAACGTCGACACCAGGTTGAAGATCAGCGGGTGGATGGCGTGATGCACGTACACCTGAGCAAAGCGGAGCGCCGGCGTGTTAGTTGGCGACGGCAGTGCATGCGCCTTTTGCCGTCCTTACCTCCACGGCTTGTTTCACCAGACTGGTTTGGAGCTCCTGCTTGGCCGACACCTTCTGAACACAGCACGACAGCCTCGTGATTGACAGCTCGTCGGAACGCGGCCGGACGGAGCTTTGTCAACGTTTCCTGTCGTGGGCTGCCTCGTTACTACGCATTTGCACGGAAACGATATTTTCCAGAACATGCGGTAAACGCTCAAGCGTTCCGGGTTGGCGATGGCTCGATGGCAACTCTAATTGGCGGACATTGCGTAAAACATCACGGGAAGCTCGGCAGTCGAGATGGATCCGCGTGACCTCAATGACAAAATCCGCTAAGATGATGACAAAGCTTCACATGATTTTGATCAAAAGCAAAGCGGAACTGGTTTGCGGTTGCCATAGCAACGGAGATGACGACCGTCACCACGAGTTCGCCCCCCCCCCCCCCCAATACTCACTGGCCGAGCGTCCCGCAGCACACACTGAAGGCAGCGTGTGTACAAGCCGTGGGTGGAGTCCTAGCAACACACAAAGGAGTGACGTGACGTGGCGCATCCGTGCGGCCCAAAAGCGCAAGCGGCTCGCCAGCGCGTCCTACTATGTGGTGCCGCAGTCCCTTTCGCTCGTGCTGCTTGAAGGCCAGAGAGAAGTTTGCGATGAGTTTGTCCAACTTGTGGCTGTGGCGGCCCAGGAACACTTTGACGTCTTCTAGGCTCCTGAGGTGGTAAGTCGCGCTGGGCGCCCTCGGCGGCGGGCCCGACTCCGCCTCCTCCGCCGCCTCCACCGGCCCGGAGATGCACAGGACGCTGTAGCTCTCCTCCTTAGCGTTGTAGAAGGTTTCCTCAAACAGGATGGGGAGCGAGACCGGGGGCGCCAGGTCAGATCCCAACAGGACCCGCCTGTCCTGGATCCGGACGTCCTGCGAGGAAAGATGCGGAGGATGAAGACGGGATTTCTTTTCGTTTGTCCGTGATAGGAAAAGGCCAACCTTTCCGTCTGCCGTCTGGTATCCGTCTTCCACGGCGTGCAGAACGTAGCTGTCAAAGTGAAGTTCCGACACGACGCTACCCTCGAGACTTCCGCAGCACGGGACCAGAACCTGCGCAAGTCAGCAGCAAGCGGTTCGCTTTACGGCTACAAAAATGCTAACGGACGTCGCTAGCCGGCACGGTTCGAGAAAAAAATGATTGGGTTAAGTCCTTACGATGCCGTGCAGCCGGGCCACGCGCTCGCACAGGTCCGGCCGGAGCTTCTCCAGCGCCACGAAGAAGGCGTTCTTGGCGATGTTCTCGTCGTACAGCGCCATGGGGTGCTGCAATTGCGCCACCTGCGGGAGCAAACGGGCGCACGCGTCACGTTGGCAGGACGAGGGAGCCATCGCACCCGCTTGCTAACATTTAGGGTAGTGACGCCGTAACGAGCATCAATTCAAAAGTCAACCTGAGGCTCGTTTCATAACTTGGCTAGAAAAGTCGCAACGAGTTGGAGCGCAGGTCTCGGCAACGTAAAGAGGAAGCGGCAAATGGGAAGTCAACCAAAGTGAGAGTTGACAGCCAAGCAGACGACTGCCCTGGACTCACCTCCTCAGCTGTCAGCTTCATGGTGTTGCTAGCACGCACGCACGCACACGCTCGCTCGCTCGGCGTGGCAAGTGAGGGTGCTTACTGGGCGCCTCAGTTAGGACCAAAGTGAGGAATGAGATCACGTGACGCCAGCGCCGGCCCTTGTGACCCCCCCCGGCAGGAATGTGTCCCGACCCCTCGTGACGGGATGCGCTCGGACAAGCCGTGACATCAGTCAACATCACGTGATCGCTTGATGACCTCACCGTTGAGGCCTTTAAATTTACCGTGTGAATTATTCATTGTTTCCCCCCTATATTTGAAATCAATGTTGCTTTTTGTGCCATTTGAAAGATAATGTAAATTTCCCATGCATAAATGTGGAAGTGGCCATTAAGTGGCAACTTGACGCTTTGCGTTGCCTTGTGCGATGTCACTGCTTGGGAAATTCAGCGGGCGCTAGATTCAAACCGCAGATGGATGATATGTTCTGGAGTGAATTTTCTGATTGAACTGCGGTTCTAAATAAATGGAGTTCCTGAGGTCTCAATCTTTGTCTTCACCCCCCGCACCCCTTTGTTTGTTTGTTTTGAAAAATTGCTTACTGGGCCTGAGTCATCTAAATATTTGATGACAAACATAAAGTCTAAAAAATCAACCTTAGAACCTTTTGGACTATGAAGTATTTAGTCACCTAATATGCATATCTATGAAGCGTGGGAGAAAATGACATCAACTCATAACAAAATGTAGCTGTCAAACCAAAATACGGTCGTCCCACTTGAGCAACATTTGGTGCTATTTTTATTTCCAGGTGTTTTTTTATTTTTATTTGCTTGTCTATATCCCAAGAGAATGGAGCTGGCCGAGAGCGAGCTCACTCCAAGTTGGAGATGTTTGTTGTGGGCTGCTGTGACTCAGCCAATCCGAACCGGGCCCGGAAGTGGCCACAATTAGCTTCATCGGCTAACAACAAAACAAAGAGCCGTCGTTTGCTTCCGGCTAAGGGCGCCGACGTCTCGCGTTCGCTTAAGCCGGAAGACGAGCGACTGAAGACAGAAAAGAGGCAACGTTGTTGGTGGTCACCTTTCGTCGACGCGTCCTGGGTTCCTCGGCTGCTCATCCGGTGGCGGTGGCGGCGGCAGCGGCGGCGTCTCGCACAGTCGCAGGCTCGTCACTCGCCCGTCCGTCCGACCGGCTGGCTCGCAGCCCCGTTAGCCGCTGTGCTCAGTGGCAGTTAACAAGTCGCACAAAGACAATGCCGTCACGCTGGCTGACAGCCATTGTCCCAAGCCCAAAAGCAAAAGCATGTTCGTACGAAACGCAAAGCTTCATCCAAGTGAGCTAAGCAGCACTTGACGCTCCTCGACCAGCTCTGACTAGATGGGCAAACAGCACCCTCTATCGGCTTGCGTGTGTACTGCAGGCTATTCCGCTCGTCTTGTGCAAGTTGAATAGTCAATACTAAGTGTTTTCAAAACGAAAACTCGTGACTATCCAGACGTCAACGGCTTCTGAATATAGTAAAACGAACAGTTGGAATAGTCACTTTTCGCACAAGATATCCGAACTCATCCTCAAATATGTGCAGCGGCATGTTGCCGTGGGCAATGACGTCACTCCTGTGAGTCATGGGAGAGGGTTTACTGAGATGCAGCAATCCACTAAACGTCGATTTTGCCTCAAAACAAATGAGACATGCTAATTTTAAATTTAAGCATGTCATCGCCAATTGATCACGTTATAACATGACATTGAACGTGTTCTTCATGTGTGGCATACGCAATACGTTTCCATCCATAGTCCAAGAGCCAATTGGAGACAAATCCCAAATGCTCACTTTGGAGACAAATATAAACCCATTTATTGTTATGGCAAAGAATCTGAGACATGAAGTGCCCAGGAGTCCGGTGCTAAAAGGTTGGTGAGGTTCACGTGGCGTTTTTCAGCAGCTTCCTGAGGACGCTGTTCTTCTTGACCAGCTTGGCGTCCAACACGTCCTCGGCGATGACGGGGACGCCGTCTTCCCCGGCTCGCCCGTCGCTGTCCTCGCCGTCGCTGTCGGGAAGCGCGCACAGCAGGGCGTCGTTCTCATAAGTGGGGAAGTAGTACCTGACGGAACAGATAGACGTCACTTCCTGAAAAGAGGAACGAAGAAGTGGAGTTGCGAGTCCAAGTGTTGACTTTTGAAACTCACTGCGGTTGGTTCCAGGCGCGGGCGGGCGGCAGCGTCATGGCGTGTCGCCGCTCCCGCAGATGGCGTAGGACGTCGCCTCTGCAGCCAAACTTATCCTGGCAGGCGTGGCAGCGGTTCTGATGGATCTGGCGGCGGATGAAGTTGAGCAGCTTGACCTGCTGGTAGAAGCTCAGCTCTGAAAAAGGAGCAGCGCGCGTATCAGACGCCGGACGGCGCGTGGCTTCCGGCGGCCAACTCACTGAGCTCCGCCCTCAGATGCTGGAGATCAAAGTCGTGGGCCCCCTGGAACAACAGACAAGCAGCGCCCAAATTGAGCCGTCGAGTCCGAAACTCAAAGACATTCCCGCCTGTTTGGCTACCTTCATGTGAGCGTAGATTTCGTCCATGGTGTCGCGCCGATAATTGCAGAACAAGCAGACGGCCGTCATGGGACAAGCGCGCCAGTCAGACCAGTCGCTGGCGAGAAGCAAACAGAAGGCGGTCAGACGGGCGCCCCGAAGCGAGCGCCCCCGCCACGCCACGCAACCCCACGCCGACTCGTCCGCTCACTCGTCTCTGTCGTCCGGCAGCTCGCGGTCGTCCTCGGCCTGCAGTTCCTCCCACGTCTTGCCCAGCTCCTGCCGGCGGGTTAGGGTTAGGGGGAGCAAGCAGGCGCCCGGACGCTAGCGGCTACCAGGTAGTTGATGATGTAGAATCGGTCATATTGGCGGTTGGTGGCGTTGATGCGGCGGTGCGCTTTCTTCCTCATGTGATCCTTCAGCGTCAACTTGTCCTTGAACGTCTTCTCGCAGTACAAACACTGCAGGCTGCCGCCAGGAGACGACGACAGCGTCAACGCCACGCCGTCTTTCAAAGGAAGCGGCGTGCCAACCCACTTGTCCACTTTGCTCTGCAGCGTGTCCAGAAGCTCCTCGCAGTAGACAATGTTGTCGGGAAGCCCGATGCTGAAGGCGTGCTCGCGGGCCATGTGGTTCAGGAGCTGCGACCTGAAAAGCAGGTCCGATTCCCTTTGAGGTTTAGTTTGACGGTCTCTGCGCGTCGTCTGACGTCTGACCTGTTCCCGGCGAACTCATCGTTGCAAAACATGCACACTCGGCGGAAGCTGCGATCTTCTCGCTCCTTCTGCTGCTGCTCCAGCACCTCCTCCTGGGGATGCAAACGAGGAGAAATCATCAGGGGCTTCCCATTGGAAGATGGGAGGCCAAAGCCCACCATCAACCACAGAAGAGCCCAAAAACATCGCGTGGTTCTCACCAGCCGTCTCTGCTGGAGCTTCTCGCGCAGGGCGCGGTCTTCCGGAAGGACGTCGCACAGCAGGAAGTAAAGCTCCTGTTTCTCTGGACGGTCACCGGACGGACGTTCTTGTGATGTCATGTGTCACACACACAAACACCTTTGCGCGCTACTCACCGACTGGCCCGGTGGAGTTGGTCTTGATCTCACTGCAGAAATCCGTGACGGGCTGCTCCAAGAATCGGCCTTTCCAGTACAGCAGGTACCTGCGCACAACTTGGTTTGCTCGGGAGTAAAGCGATTTTCACGCGAGGCTTGCGTGTGACTCACTTTGGGAGGTCTGCAATAAGTTTGACATCAGCGATGACCAACTTGTGCTGCAGTAGTAGATGTTTGAGGAAGACGTCCTTCTGGATCACTGGAAGTGTCTCTGGGCAGAAGAGACACGCCAGCGTCTGTGCACCGCCGCAGGGTGGACCGGGTGGATGGCAGTCGGGATCGCCGGGATCGGCAGCTTCAGACTGCTCTGGGAAACACAGCGGCTCCAGGATGTGGTCCATGCCTGACACCGACCACATGTTCGGAGGAAAAACATTTGACCCGTGACACTTCCGGTTTTTTCCTCTCTATTATATGAATTCATTTCACTTCACAAAGAAAGCTGCCCACATTCGCTATTGTTTACACAAAGTATAATCATATATTACAAAAGTACGATCAGAACAAGTTGCTCTTTGTCCATCGAGCTAATTTTGGGAAACACTCAAAAGTTAGCTTGTTCTACCACGAGCAGCTAAAGCCGGTAAAAACGGAAGCGTTGGAGATGTCACTGATGGTTTTATTTGACAACCATCTCATGAGTTGGCTTCTTTCAAAGAGCCCCGGAAAGAATCGAAAAAGAAGCTTAAAATGGCGTGAAATGCATTTCAAAAGTTGCTCATACCATCATCGCCACTGTCGCGAGCTGCCATCTTACTATATCACATGACCAATACAGCAGATTTGACCAATCACAGGCCACACGACGCCCATGATTTATGACGTCAGCGGTTGCCTTATGCAATAAAATAAATGGTATGTTTCGAATAATGTTTTGTTTTCCGTATGAATACATCTTGTGATTTTTTTTCTTTGGAAATAGTGCGAGGTTGAAGAGGTAAACACCTTGAAGGGTCAGGCTTTGGGACTTCGGAGTGACTTCCCCTGCGGCATCAGGAAAGTGAAGCTCATGCTGGTGAGTGTGTTAGCATGAGCATAGTTTCTTTAGCCCGGTACATGCTCACTTGTCCTTGGTTTTCTTTTGCTGTCGAAGGTGACGGACGTCACGGCACGGAAAGTGAAACTACCTCTGCGCCGTTATTTGATTATGTTTCATATCCTTAGAGGCTCTCAATAGTCACGTGGCTAGCTGTTAGCTCCTTTTTTCAGGATGTTGCGGTCAAACAAAAAGCGTTTTTTTTTGTGTACTGCAAATTAAGTGACCAAATATTCAATTAGTAGTGAATAATGATAAGTAATTATTCAAATTGTGTGAATTAAAAGTGGGTTGAGGGTTTACAAGCAGCATATGAATATTCGAAGGAAAAGTAGCTTTCTTTTACAAACTTAAAATCTGCAGCAATGATTATTTTCCTTTGCACTATTCTTACTTCCATTTCCATCTATTCATACAACAAAATAGATTATAATAAATTAATTCCATTTTTCTTTAGTCATGCATGTCATTTTGTGTGCCGGCCCCCCAGCTTGCTGTCTCCCGCCTGTCCAGGTGAGCATGGCTCAGGGGGCCGCAAGAGGGCGGCGCTACCTGCGCGCCTTTGTGAGCGGCTTCTTCGTGGCCGTGCCCGTCACCGTCACCGTCCTGGACCGCCTGGCGTACGTGGCCAAAGTAGAGGGCGGCTCCATGCAGGTGACCACACCCACCCTTTTATAAAAAGCACAAAAAAATGGACACGAATGCGCACGTGTTTGCATTGCAGCCCTTCCTGAACCCAGAAGGAGCGTCCGAGTGTGACGTGGTCCTACTGAATCGCTGGAGTGTCAGGAAGTACCACGTCCAGAGAGGAGACATCGTGTCCATCTTGTGAGTCCCCTCCAAAGGTGATGATGCTGTGTCAGCCCACGGTGAATGGCTGGCTGCGTGCGTGTCCTCTCAGGTCACCCAAGAACCCGGAGCAGAAGATCATCAAGCGTGTCATCGGCCTGGAGGGAGACTTCATCAGGTCATTGCTTCCTTCCTTTCCTCTCTTGGAACATGCTAAGCTAGTTTGCACTGTTAATCCAAAAGAATACCATTGGACCATGCAGGACTCTGAGCTACAAGAAGCGACACGTGTGCGTCCCCGACGGCCACCTGTGGATTGAGGGCGACCACCACGGCCACAGTCTGGATAGCAACACCTTTGGCCCGGTAAGCAAAAGTGCCGCACCAAGCCTTCTGTTAGATTGCCGGTCAATCCAATGGGAATTAGGATGGCGCTCAGTCCGTACTAATAGTTTTTGTTTGGTTTGGCCTTGTGCCGCGGCAAGGTGTCGCTGGCGCTCCTCCACGGCCGCGCGTCTCACATCGTTTGGCCACCGGGCCGCTGGCAGCGGATCCGAGCCCACCTCCCGCCAAACCGAGCGCCGCTCGTCACCCGCGACGATGACGAGTGAAGGCATCGTGAATGAGGCGTCGGCTTTGAGCGCTTCCTGCTGGCGGGATGCTCTGTGGTCGCCGTGACAATCAACTTGTCATTTGCTGCAAGCGGACCGCATGAGCGTCTACTCGTTTCTTTCTTGGAGGGAGAAAATGTTCTTGCCTTGCCTTAAGAAGTAACTTTGATGTGTTACGTTGACATTGAATCAGCATCACCTCCATCCAATTTTTAGACCTTTGACCTCACTTATTGACAATAAATCAAGTTGACATGATGGTCACTCATTGGGTCTGAATTGTTATTTTTTTAGACTAAATTTTTCTTTTCTTGGTTTTTATTTTATATAGAATTATTCTACACTATTTTATCGAGGTGTTGATTTTATTGTTACTCTGAATTTGTTTTTTGGATGAGATTTTTTTTCGGTGGTCTAAAAATAGCATTCGTACGGGACGCTATTGCCGCTCGATGACTGTAGGTGGCGTCAGTGTACGTTTAGCAGCAGTGGTCACGAAGCGAAGAAGAAGAGGTCCTACTTTGGGACGAGAGCCGCTGGATAACGCGACGTGTGACCATGGCGGTGACTCTTTTGGGTCTTTGCGACGGCGAGCTCGACGAGTCCAAGCATCGCACGTCCTTCCTCACCAACAAGGTGGGCGGCCTTCCGGACGTCGTAGCGGGCTTCCCCCGGGCTTTTCCCCACTGCGGGCACTGCTCGGCCCCGCTGGTGCACGTGGTACAGGTGTACTGTCCCCTGGAGGAGTCGCCGTACCACCGGTGCCTCCAGCTGTTCGCCTGCCCGGCCGCCGAGTGCGGCGGACGGCCGGACAGTTGGGCGGCGCTCCGCTCGCAGAGCCTGGAGGTCGACGAGAGAGCGGCGCCCGGCGAGCTCCAGCCGGCCAAGGAGACTCTTCTGTCGGCTAGTGACTGGTGTGACTCAGCTGATGACTGGGGCATCGTGGCTGACGAGAAGGAGAAGGAGAAGGAGGAGGAGGAAGGCATCGCCAAGCCTGTCCCGGAGGAAGAAACAGGTAACGTACGACTTGAGCCAACTTTGTTTACCACGGCGTTACCCTTGACGGCCGCCAGGGGGCGGAAAAAACAAGCTACCTTTAGTGGGACGTCAAGTTGTAGTGACGTTTGCATTTCATGCTGAAGAATTGGTTTTAAACTTGACTGTTCTACTGTGTTTTAAATAAATGATCATTTGGGATGTTTGATACAAAATCTGTCTGTCATCATTGTAGTTCCCGTGGACGTCATGAGCGACCGACTGGACGTCCTGCATCTGGGAGAGCCTCCGCCGGACGTTCCCGTCCTGCGACCGTACTTCATCAGCGTGGTGGACGAGCAGGACGCTTGGGGCCAAGATGACGTGGAAGAGCGGTCGCACGCCGAGCAACTGCTTAGGGACTACGAGAGGAGGGAGGGAGCGGTCGCGGGCCAGCCGGATGACGACGGCGGCGAGAAGTACGAGAAGAGCGGAGCGCGTCACGGCGATTGTTTCTTCTCCAGGTTCCGCAAGAAGATCTCGACGTGCCCGGGGCAGATCCTGCGCTATTGCCGCGGCGGGCAGCCGCTCTTTATCTCGAAACCTCCGGCCGACGAGTGGCGGCCGACGTCGGCGTGCGCGTCCTGCGGGGGGCCGCTGATGTTTGAGCTGCAGCTCATGCCGGCGCTGGTCGCGCTGCTGAGCTGGAAGGACGCCGATGCGGCTTGCCACCGCTCGCCGCCAGAGTTCGGGACCGTGCTGGTCTACACCTGCGCCCGTAGCTGCTGGACGTCCTCGGAGCGCCGACCCGTCCGCGAGGTTTGCTTCGTCCAAATGGACCCGGACCAACGGCTCTTTAAATGAACGACCGGTGGGGCCTCAGGAGTTGCTTGTGGGCCTGTTCCAAAAATACCTCATTGGTGATGGGACATTGTGATTTTCTAGGAACGATGCTGAAGGCACAGTCTGAAATGGAAAGGCTTTGAGACATTACAAAACGCAATGGAAATGTGGCTGCCGAGTGCACATTGCCTCATTAATTAATCAATCAATTACAGAGCAATGCGTCGCTTTCAGGCCAACCCAAGTCGGCCAAAATCAACTTTTGTCCTTTAAGTTGGTGTCCATGCTATTTTAATTAAATCAACAGAAAGAAATGTCAGATGTTGGCGTCTTACATGCTTTCGCGCATCCTGTAAACTAAAACCAGCAATAGCTGTAGACTCCAAAATAAGCACACAAACTAAAATTCCCCGAGCTTAGCTAGGCTAGGCTAGCTATCATAGCAGAAAGGGAAGGTGGCATCATTGCAGTCGCTCTGGCCGTGCGGGTCCGGCGGGTCGGCGCCGCTCAGACTGCCCGTGTCTCTGCCGATGATCTCGTTGACTGCACAAATTGTAAAACAAATGGTCTTGTTTTACCAATGAAGCAGCGGCAGCAAAAAAAGGGGGCGCTCTTACCATCGTCCAGCGTGATTTCCTGGAGCTGAGACGCTGACGCGAGGATGTCCTCCGTTTCCCGTTGGATGTCCGTCCCGGTGCCCCGCGCCCACCTTTCGTGCCGCGCCTGCTCGTCGCCGCGGCAGGAAGGCGGCCCCGTCTCCCGGGGCTCCTGCTCGAGGAGGGGGGTGGGGGGCGGCACATTAGGGAGGACCCCCGGCAGATACGTGAAGCTCTGCTGAGCGCTTCGCCTTCTTTTGCCGTTGCACACGTAGAAGAGCACGTGCGCCGGAAGGCCGGCGTCGCGCCCGTAGGCCGGAACCACCACCGTCAGGCTGGACTGGCACCCAAAACAAAGAAACATCAGGCGGGCTGGAGAAAGTGGCGGGCATCCAGACATGTCCTACGTTGCTGCTGGCTTCAAGCACGCCTGCGGCGTCGGTCTCCCAAAGGACACGCCCATCTGGCAGCAAGTGATTTCCCATTAAAGCTCAAACGCGCCACGTTGAAAGATTCAAGCCAGTAAAAAATGTGGAGAGCTCACCGTGACTTTTCTCCAGGAAGACCACCCTGGAGCGAGAGGACAAGTTGGAGCCCATGATGAGCAGCCGCTGTCCTCCTTCCCGCCGGCAGCAGCTGGGCGCAAAGCGCTCCACGCGAGGAAAGTCCTGACCCGAACGCTGCGCTGCAAGACAAACGTCAACAAACGTCGGCGGCAACGACGACGGCGGCGGCGGCGTCACTCACAGCACTCGATGGGCCGCGAGGCCGTCTGGAGCCACAGCGTCCGTCCGTCCGACTGCGGCACGGCCACCCGGAAGGCTAGGCGCAGCCGCGTGTTCTTCCTGCCCGCGTCCGCCTCGCCGTTTTTCAGCTCGATGTCGGCGTTGCGCAGCTTCAGGATTCCGGCGCAGTCGATGCTGAGCAACAGCGAGCAAACCCAATTCTTGCCTTTTCACATCTTGTGCTTTCTTTTCAATGGCGTTTCCCAAAATTGGCCAATTTGTCCGCCTTATCAAAACGAATAATAGTCGGACATTGAAAAGAGACCAATGACATTTGTTGCGCTTACGTGGCCCTCATGTCGGGCGTCAGTGGGATCTCCAGGACTTTGGTCCCGTTCAGCGTCCTCTCCTGACAGGGCGTGCTCACCGTCTTACCCGTCACACGGTGGACTTGGTAGAAGGCGTGCGGCCGGACGGGGCAGCGCTCGTCCGCTGTGCCCATGAACAGCAACAAGCCGGCGGGGGGACGCCAGCACGGACCGCTCAGCTGCACACACGGCCGACCGAGGTCAAGGGTCGCAGCGTCGTTCCCGACGCGTGGGCTCACCTTGACTCTGGGGTGTCCTCCGTCGCCGGCCTTGACGGCGCCTCGGCTGCCCTCCGTCTCGTAGTGAGCGCGGTGGTACGGCCGGGGCTCCGCCTCCACGCTCAGCCGGTTGGGCCCGAAGCCGCTCGGGAGAGGAAAATCCAGAGGGGGCGGTGACGACGCTCTGAGGGAAGCGGACCTCGGGATCACGCCACTTCCTCTCTTGGACATCAAAGAGCGGGGTACCTGAAAAGAGGCGCGGCTCCGGTCCAGCTGAAGTGGGCGGGAACCCGCAGGAAGAGTTCGCTCAAGTCGCCGCCGGCACCTGACTCCTCTGCCGGTGGCGGCGCCTCGACGTCGAGAACTTCCTCAAGCGGCGAATCTCCTACCAGCTGCGTCCCCAATGTCCTTCTGGTCTTAGGTGGGACGTCCAGCTCATGGAGGGAGTGGCCCGCCCAGGCGTCGTCCGAAGACCAGCGCTGAGGGGAAGGCGAGCGGGAAATGGCGTCGGCCTCTGCGTGCCGGCGCTTCCCGCACGGAGACGCTGGGCGGGCGGTCAGTCTGCGCAGTGTTGGGATCCATTGCTTAAACGCTTCTACTATTGCGATACGCGTTACAAAGAAAACGATCCTACGGGTTGCTCTGACAATCGAATTCAAAAGGTGCTAGCGGTAACCGTGGTGACCTGGAGGAAGGCCAGCGGCTCATCCACGTGTCCTCGGTGACGCTGGTGCGAGGCGAGTGCTGGGGAGATTGGTGAGGCGACAGCGCCGGGTGCGCCGGGTCCTGGTACTTCTGCTGCCACAGCTCCACGCCAAAGGCTCCGCCTCCTCCTCCAGCTCCGCCTTCCGAGGAGCCCAGCGCCAGCAGCAGGGCGGCATCGCGCAGATCCTCCACGGCGTCCTTATCGGCGGCGTGAGACAACGAGTCGCAGGACGACAGGTCCGACACCCAGCTGCGGGACGACACGCTGCTGCAGGGGCTGCGGTGGCACAAAAAAGGCAATATAATATACGCTCACCTGGCCACTAGGTGGCGCTCAAGTACAGGCCCGTTGCACACCAGGCCTTTTTTTGGGGGGGGGGTAAAAAATACCCTGCGTGCCTCTGCATAACAACCTGGGACAGAAGGGGGCGTCACGGTAGCACGGGTCCAAAGGGAGGTACAGCTGGTCTCTGGGCCAAGCCGCCTCCACGTAGCCGCTCTCTGCGCACTGCCCGCCGCTGCCGCCGCCGCCGTCGTCATTGTTGGCCGCGATGGCGGTGATCTGGATGCTGGGACAGTGCAACGCCGGCGAGCTCCCCCGGGCGCAATCATCGGACAGGGCGTATTGCCTGCAGGGGGGAGCGGCCCGCATGGGCCACGGAGGTGCGGTCACGTGAGGACGGAGACCTGGCAAGAGACGGACGGCACCCTCGTCAATGTTTGCATTGCAAACTTGTGGCCGGCTTTGCGGGCGGCAACGTTTATTTACACCTGGGATTTCAAACACTAGTGTGCTGACAAACTGAGGCTGGGACAAATGGCAAATCACGTGACACCATTTTTCTTGATGTGCACTTATTGGGTTGGCAAGGTAAATTGGATTGGCCATGCCCACAATGGCCTTTTTCCAAGCTACTCCAACCGGTCAAAAACAGCTGACATCTTCAGTGGCTCTGAGTATTTAAAGTTGAAAGTCACTCGAGAAACGAAAGAAAAAAACAAGGCAATAAAGTAGAATAGAATGATTAAACTATAGTTGGCTTTGACAAGATTGTTTGTGGCCTTCCTACTTGGCACTGTGCTGTTAAAAGTGCATCAAGTGTTGACACGGCAAGTAGAAAAAAATTCACCATGGAATTCACCGGTCAAGTATCATCATAACAAATTTGTGCAAGTTTCTTTTTCTTTTTTTCTTTCCAAGTGCCAATTTAAAAATGGAGCAGAATTCAACAGCTGACACCTGGGCGTGTCAGATTGAGGCACAAAGCAGAAGCGCTTCCTCTTGTTCATTTCAAGATAAATCGCGGGCATGTTTGGTCGACATGCTCCGAAAGGCGAGCACCGTGTTTATATTCCGGGACAAAAAGAACACCTGGCGTTGTAAAAGATGTGGAAGGAATGAGCATTGTTGTGCTTCTTTGCTTCCTGGGGAGTTATATTACGCCAACGTCGCCATTTACAACATCCGGCCGAACTTGCGCTAAATGACGTCAACTTGACGAGGAAGCCAAACTTGTTGGAAAAGTGACAGGCCACTACTAACCTTCACCTTGTCCACTGTCCTCCTCGAAGATGAGAGCAAAGTCCAGCTCCTCCTCCGCACACTTTGCGGAGGACATAGTCACCAAAATAGGTGTGCTCCAAAAGAATGAAAGAAAAGTTTGCCTGTCTTCGATGTCGCCTGTCTAGCTTGCTCGTGGGCATCTGCAGCCTTCAAGGGCAACTTTGTTGAGATGATGGCTACATTTGGAGGTCGGAGGAGATGGCCAACTGACTGACTGACAGACTTGTTGGGCTGCTGTTTGGTGCAGCAAGAGTACATTTGCACTCCTCGCGCTGAGCTGCTGCCGCGTTCAGGTCGCCTCGGTCCTCTTCAGTTTGTTCTCATCTTGCGTGGAATTCGAATTGAGTTCAGATACGCGACGAGCATGGATGGAAATTGTAGATAAAATTCCAAAGTCAATTCCATTTTATTCTGATTGAATATTTTCAGCAAATAGGGCGGGAAGCGTGTTAAGTTGGCTTGCGATACCTTAGTCTGTCTTGGGTCTCATCCACTTTACTAATTCGGTATATACGTAAAGTCCCGAGATGCCTGAACGCACCGTATGCTGGCCCGACACTGACGTCATCGATCGGGCGTGATTGTGATTTGCCTTCCATTAGTATTGGAATTGAATTAGAAATCAAGCCCATAAACAATTCGAGTCAATCAAATCAGTGTGATTCCGTCTTTTACGGTTACGCACTGTCAGGAAGAAATATCCAAAGGTATCATTTGTTGATATCAACTTACAACAAAAGTTTCTGCTTTTCTTTTCATCCCCGTTCTTTCCGGTTTGTAGTTGGCCGTGCACTCTTCGCCCCTTTCATAGCTCCTGCACTGTGCGATGTGCAGTTAAACTTTATTTTGGTACGCTCTGCTGCCCCCAATGCTCCTTGGGGGTCACCCTACTATTTCAGAAGGACACTTGTTTGATCATAACATGAGCTTCTTGTGCTAATAAAGAAAGAAAAACTGGATATAGTGCTTCTCCTACACCAGGCATGTCCAGCTTGGGTTGTGAAGGGCCGCCGTCCTGTCCTGCGTGTTTTACATGTGTCGCTCCTGCAGCACACCTTGCAGCAAAAGCAGGCAAGACAGCTGCCCTTCAGAACCCACTTTGGACACCCCCAACCTACATCATGGACAAGAATCAAAAGATAATCAGAAGGTTTCCAGAAAACATAACATTCGCTTAATGTTAGGACATAAAATTAGAATCTCATTGACTAAATTGACGTGCAAGAAATTGATGATATCCCAAACGATGTTGCCCCCTGTTGGCCGAAGGCAACGTTTGCGGGCAAAAGTCGGGCGTGACATCATCTTCAGTGCATTGCAGGTGGCTGCGTAGAAGGGAGCTAAAAATAAATAAAAAGTCAAACGGGTAACATTGATGCCGTTTTTGCCTTCAGCAGCTTCCGTCGTCATTCATCACTTGTTTCTTCTTCCTCTTGTCTTCATCCTCGTTGCGAGTGTCCTCCATCTTCCTTTTGTGCAGCCCTTCCACATTTTCCTCGCCCGCGCGACCTTCGGGAATTCCCAGAGCGCGCAGACAAACCACGGCGGACGCCTGCTCCGCAAACTTCTTTGACTTCTCCCTGAAAATTGACAACAGCAAAATATCCATTGGGACTTTGTCAGCACGATTCTCTTCATTGTGATTTTGGTTTGTGTGTGTGTGTGTACACACCAGAGCGACGATCTGTACTTCCTGTCTTGCACAGTGACGGTGGACTGGAAAGCTCGATCCTGCGCACGCTGCACCTGAACGGCCACACAAACGCACGCACGCACATGTTGCGGTCTGGCAGAGCCATTCAATGGCGAAGGCATTTTTCGTTTACAGTTTGGTAGGTGGGCTGCTCCATCTTTTGTCGCCGGCTCCATTCCAGGAGGAACATCTTGGGCGTGAGCTGCGGCGGGTATTCACGTCTGCCTCCCGCAACCAAACGACGACATCAGCTCCCTCAACCTTTTTCATGTGGGGCGGGTGCAAATGGTACCGTTGAAACTTGAGGGCCATGGTGGTGACGTCGCCGTCCATGGCGATGACGTCTCCCCGCCGTCGCTCGGGACTCAGCAGGGCGTCGCGACGTGCCTCCAGCTCCGCCTGCGTCTGCTGGAACAGCTCCTCCAGGCCGTACGCCTCGCTGGAACACGCACGGCAATTGTTTATCTGGACACGGCCGTTCGGGCACGGCGGGTCTTTGCGTCCGAGCTCGGACCTGAGCTCTCGGTTGCTCTGCGCCGCCTGAACGCGTTTGCCCAGAGCCGACTCCACTTTGTCCCGCAGCATTTGACACAAACAGTACTTGCTGTTGAAGGCGTGGTTGTCGTAGCGCAGCGCCTGCACACGCACACACACACCAAGTCACGTGATGCGTCGCGCACCCGTCCGGCGACTCGTACGTACGTATGTGAGGTATTGGATCATGACGTCGTGGAGAGGAAGCGGTCCGGCGCTGCGAAAGACCGACGGGTTCCACATGGCTGCTCGCGCCAACATGACGGATGAGGCGCCCGTGGCCTCCTTGAAGGCCCGGATGTCGTCGTAGCTCTTGACCAGGTCCAGGGAGCCACCACTGACGGTGTTATTTGATTTGCAAACGTCAACTTTGGATTTGGAACTTTGCTCCGTGCGCATCCTTACTTGGCGACGACGGGGACGGACACGGCCCCGGCGACGCCTCGGATGTAGTCGCAGTGGACGGGATGTCTGGGCCGCTCGTCCTTGAACCTGCGCGCTGGTCGGTTCAGTCCGCGCCGTCGGCACGCTAACGACGGGAAAGGGCTCACCTGCCGTGGACGGCGATAGCGGCCACGCCCGTCTTCTCGATCCGCCGCACCAGAGTCAGCGTGTCCTCCAGCTGCGAGAAATTGGCTTGAGGAAAAATACACGCAGCGGACAACGAATCAACGAGTTGTTACCGAGGGCAGGATCCTGATCTTGCAGGTGACGGGCACGGCCACGCCGCCGACCAGCTTGCGGAGGATCTGCACGCAACACCCAGCGCATTAAGAGGCGAGCCGGGCCGAGCCCGGCCGCTTCCGAGGCGCCCGACACTCACAGCCTCGATCTTGTCAGGATCGGACAGGAGAGCTGCGCCCATGCCGCCCTGCAAAAAATGATTGACAGCCAATAAACACGGGCTGGAGTTGAATAAAAGTACCTGTGATGTTCTTCAACGGACCTTTGTGGAATACTCCTTAGGGCAGCCCATGTTGACGTCAATGGCCGCCACGTCCTTTTCCCTGTAACGCCAGCGCAAGCGTTTTTTGGGGCGAGCAGCAGGACGACATTGACAAACACTTTCTGGAACAGCCCAGAGCAGTCTGCAAATTCGAGAACTCACACCAGTCGGGCCACGGCGAGGGCTCTGTCCGGGTCGGCCGTACCCTGCGCCGCAACAGACGCGTCAAATAAGTGCGCGCCCGCGTTTGGCTTCTCGTCTCACCATCTGGAAGACGACTCGCTGCTTCTCCTTTGCGCAGGTCTGGAACATTATGCGATCATCCGGCGCCACAAAATCCACCGTCTGCAGAACCTCTGCCAAGCGCACACGCGTCACACACACACACACACACACACACACTCCCTGTTGCCGACCGGCCGGCGCTCACCGTTCTCCACCCTGCGACACTGCACCATCTTGATGTCAATCAGCTCCTGCCAAACAACGGGACAAGTGCGATGGATGGAAGCCCGCTTGGCCTGGACCTCAACCCGTGAACTCTGTCCATCCTCACCTCGGAGTAGACCGCATCAGCCCCGTAGTCTAGCGCCAGCAACCTCATGGGCAGCGTGCCCACCCGCACCATGGGGGCCAGGGCTGTGATGTTTGAGAAGCTCAGTCTCCCAGCCATGACTAAAGTCCCTGAACGCAGCTCAGCAAAGTCGGCTTGACACACCAGCAACTTCGACTTTCCTCCTGCTCATGTGGAGTCCCTGAACGCACCACGAGACAAAATGATTCATGAGTTCTCATGCAGCAATGTCACCTCATTCTGACGTTTGCTCAAATATCATTTTTCACTGACAGCAGGATTTGACGAGAGGTCATGAAGGAGAACGAGAAGCCTAGCGTCCACATTTCAATGGGATGAAATGGGAGAAAAGGTACACAAAAGAAATGCCGAAATCACCGCGTCATGGCCTAAGTTTGTATTTAGATTGGATCCACTAAATGTTCCGCTTGGTCTCCAAGCGACACTCGAACTAAACGAAAAGTCGAACGCCTCAGAGTGAAGTTTGGGTGCTCAGTCAATTCGGGTTACATGCTCGCATTTTAGCTCGGCTAACTGGCACAGTTAGTTGCGAGACGACGCGCAAATTATACAAAACAATGTCGACAGAATTTGAGATTGACTTTCTATTCACTTACCGACATGTAAACTGTCCAATTGGGCCAAAGTGGCACGCTCGTGCTGCACGCTCATGCAGCGAGCGGATCGACGCGTGCTGGCTGCTCTACTTCCTGGTCAGCGCGATGACGTCACCAGAAGGCGTAAAAACACTCAATTCAATTCGGTTTCATTCAAAAACAAGCTGTTGTTGTTGTTGTTTATCAATCACTAAATCATACCAAATAAACAAGAATTGGTTAATAAGCAGTCATCGGGAAAATGTTTTAATACAATTTAATGCAAATAACATGATATCTGATATTTCTATTAATCGATGAAATCGATAGAATGGTCGGGTCTAAAACTATTTCATGTCTAAATAGATGATAGTTAACAATATTGCGTTGTCAACACTTGACAAATAATTTACAGTGGAAAAAAAAGCAACGTCAGGGAGGTGTTCATTTTGACAAGTTGCCTTATCATGATGTGAAGGTGAACGAACGATGACATTTCCCATTGGATTGGAAATGAAGGAAACTTCAGTCAGAACCAATACGCTGGCCCACTGCCACGCACAGGACGAGCTGACTCTTTTAGAAAAAGAAAAGAAGAGACGTACTACCATGTCAACCTAATCCATCGGTTAGTTCTCAAAAAAAATCAAGTACATTTGGCCCTGTCAAAAATCCAAACGCTGACATAAAACAAACGACTTGTGTGACGATGTTTCTTTCCTAGAACCCAGTGTATTTTCATGCTTAGCTGGGTTGGCTCACATCAGCAAGTTGTACGTTGGGTGCGTGGTGGGAAATAAAACAACGTGCAAAAGTCCGCAAGGAAGAAAAGGCGTCCGCTCGGCGTAAATGTCACACGGGGACGCAACGCAGCATGAGGTGGTGGAAACATCCGTTTTTAGTTAGCGGCCGAACCGGAAGTCTCCACCGCCTCGATGGGGTCCAACTGAGGAAAGACCACCAAACACAAGCTCTGGCCCACCACGGTCGCCGTCTCTGCACGACAACAACAGCGACGTTAGCAATGTTTCTTGGCATGGCCAATTGGCCGGGAAGACCGTTCAAGTTGAAAGTTCAACAAGCGCTCACCGATGAAGCGCTCGAGGCACTTTGGTTTTGCCCTCCAGTGGACGGCCAGAAAGTAGACAGGCACGCCAGTTAGCATGATGAGAAGACCCACGCCGCACACCAGCGGCTCAGAGTAGAGACTGAAGCCCAACAGCAGCGCCCAGAACATCAGGTAGCACACGGGCACCAGCAGACGCACCTGCGCCAAGCACAAAGTCATGAAAGGAACAATTAAAAAAAAAAAAAGAAAGAAGAGGTGAGCCGGGCGGGACCTTGATGGGGCGGTAGAGGTTGGGCTTCTTCCAGCGGTGGAAAAGGAGGCCCGCGATGGTGACGCCGTACGACAGGTAGTTGATGAAGGACACGTAGTTGATCAAGTTGTGAGTCTCCCCGATGCACAGGATCACCATGGCGGCCGTACACTGCGAGCATGCACGCTGCCGTGAGAGGAGACACCGGGCGGGCCACGCGCTAGCTAGCTAGCAAAGGCCGCTTTGAACGTACGCAGACCAGCAGAGCCGGGATGGGCGTGCACTTGTCCACGTGGATCATGGCCAGCAGGCCGGGCAGGTGACCCTCCCTGGCGCCCGAGAAACACAACCTGGTGGCGCAAACGCGGTCAGGGCAAACGCCGCCAGCGCTCGCGCCGCCGTCAACGCTAGCGACGCTCGCCTGGACGAAGTGAACAGGTAGCCGTTGATGCCGCCGAACGTGGACAACGCCACGGAGATGGGCATGATGACAGAAAAGACGCCGAGCAGCTTCTCTCCGAACGTCTGGACGAGAGGACATCTTAGTATTTCGGCTAACGTTAGCATTAACACTAGCTCATGCGGGAGAAACTCACGACGGCGACGGCGTTGGAGGAAAGCAGCTCGTCGGAAGACATGGACGAGAAGTAGGCCATGTTGGTCAGGGTGTAGACCAGAGTCACCAGCGGGATGGAGATGTAGATGGCGCGAGGGAGGTTCCTGAACCAACAGGGAAACCGGCAACGTCTGTCGTTGTCGTTGTTCTTGTAGCCAACAAGGAACAAGCCCCGGAGAGCTCTGCAAGGTCAAAGTAACAAAGCAGAAGCAGCGGGCACCTTCTGGGATCCACGACTTCCTCCGTCACGTAGTTGAGGAAGTTCCATCCGCTGAAGGCGAAGGAGGCATGCAGGAAAGCCAGCGCCATCTGCCCCACCGAGGGGGTCCGCTCCATGGAGAAGACCGCCTGCGGAGTCAGCGCCTCATAGTTGCCTGGAGGAAACAGAAGACCACGGTCAGATCCCGGTGGGACGTAAGGTGAGGAAAGGAGTTTTACCCTTGAAGATCTGCACCAAACCCACGACGATGATCAGCCCCAACGCCAGCAGCTTCCCCACCGTGAACACGTCCTGAATCCTGGTGGCCATGCGCACGCTGGAGCAGTTCACCCACGTCAGCAGCACTGCGCCAATGTCACAAAACACATTTGCCCCAAGTCCTTTTAATAACAAATACCATCCATCCATCCATCCATCCATCCATCCATCCATCCATCCATCCATCCATCCATCCATCCATCCATCCATCCATCCATCCATCCATCCCTCCATGGCTGGGGGCGGGCGGGTCTCCATGGCTTGAGGAATGCACTGTGCCGCCGGGGGCTCATCCATCAGTGTCACGCGCTCTCACGGTGGCCCGGCTCCCGGGCACAAAGAAACTCTTGTGGGCCCGGCCAGACGGATGGTTTCCGTCGCAAAGGAGCCACAAAACGTGAGCGCCCCACCAGAAGCGCCACCTGCGCCGGGGGAGCCTCCCAAGCCACACAATGGTGACAAATGATCTTGCGAGATCAGCAAACTTTCTGCCTTTTTTCACTCACGGAGGCAGGTGGCCGATAGCACTCGCGTGGCGGCGTACGGCGGCGCACACTCGGGGAAGACGGGCTGCAGCACGTAGCTGGAGAAGGTGAGCGCGATGACGGCCAGCGTGGTCGGGTACATGATGACCACGGCGCTCCACAGTATCAGGAACCTGACGTCAGCAGAGCTTCAATGAGGCCCGAAGCGGGCGGCGGAGGGCGTAAAGCAGGAAACGGCAACTGACCCCACCAGGCCTCCGAAGATCTCGCTGACGTAGGCGTAGTCGCCGCCCGACTTGGGGATGGCCACGCCCAGCTCGGCGTAGCACAGTGAGCCCAGGGCGGCCACGCCTCCGCCCAGCATCCACACCAGCAGCGCCGCGCCCACCGAACCCGAGTGCTCCAGAACGCCTTTGGGCGAGATGAAGATGCCCGAGCCGATGATGTTCCCTGAGGGAGGGGTGACAGTTCAACACACATTTATAAATGTTTGCTTTTGTCTGCACTAACCAATCATCAGTATAATTATTCAATGT
The DNA here is from genome assembly GCF_033458585.1 of Syngnathus typhle. Lineage (NCBI taxonomy): Eukaryota > Metazoa > Chordata > Actinopteri > Syngnathiformes > Syngnathidae > Syngnathus > Syngnathus typhle. The sequence continues at coordinate 18,252,126 of NC_083744.1, forward strand.
AATAATTCAGCTTTTATTTTATTTTAACTAGCATTGGGAGCCATGTGTTATAAAAGTTCGTTTTAGTTTACGGGTTGTGGCTTTGAATGGCCGTAGTCTGGACACCCCTATTGGCTTTCGATGAGAGCCAATCTTTGGACAAGCCCCTTAATTGACGTCTTGACTTGTTGACATGGAGCGGCGATCGGCCCAAAGTCGGGCGCAATGTGACGTGCCGGCTGTCCATCCGTATTGATGTGGCAAGTTGACGACGCTGCTCAGCTCAGCTCAGCTCAGCTCAGCTCAACTCAGCTCAGCTCAGCTCAGCTCAGCTCAGCTCAGCTCAGCTCAGCTCAGCTCAGCTCAGCTCATTCATTCATTCAAAGCGGCACACGCGCGTCGAGCACAGACACGCTAGTTGCCTAACGATGAGGACGACGGCGCCGTTCACCAATGATGATGGTGCAGGCGCTCAACAGGCCGATCTCCTTCTTGAGGGTCACGCGGTCCGGAGCCGGGGTCCTCGGGTCACGCGGCGGCCGGTCCATATCGGCCTTCCCGCTGGTGCTGTGGCTCCCGCCGGTGCTGTGGCTCCCGCCGCGGCTCCTTCCAATCTGGCTGGATGGCTCGTCCCGGCGCTCCCCTCTCTCGGCATCCGGGCCTCCTCAATGGGCCGCGCTTGCGCAACACCCCGGCCGCTGTTGGGGCTTGAATGTTAAGTAGGCGCAACTCGCCGCGAGGCGTTCAGGGACACCTCGACTGGATTTAACTCCAGAGAAGAGTAACCGGTGCGGTCGCTGCCAACGTCTGTGAGTGGACATGGACACGGTGACAATCAACCCAGTAGAAGAATGCTCACCTGGATTTGTTGGGCACGCACAGAATGGAGGCCTCACACTGGAGCAGGGGGGGGGGGGGTACTTGCAAGGATCGGTGTCAAGGATGGATGGGCGGATGGATGGGGGGGGGGTGTATTTTGAAGCAGGGTCCCTGGCCAAGGTGCCGGGCTGGCCGGCGTCTTCATCATTTGAATCCAGGCTGGCTCCAGCTAGTGTGGAGAAGTTCATTGCAGGACGCAGGAGTCTTCCCAACTTTGCCATAAGTCGAGAAAGCTGCAGGGTGCCTGTTGTCAGCAAAAGATGATTCATTTCCCTTCTAATCTGGATTCAATCATGTGCTTGTGCTGCAATTTCCCTCCCTCCCTCCCTCCCGTCAGCTTCAACGAAACGATTGCGGCGACCTTTTAAAATGAGCAAACATCGATGATTAAATGGCCGAGCGCTCGGTTGTTTGTTGACTTTTTTTTTTCTCTGTAATGATTCATTCCGGACACGCCGACCTTTGACACCAAGCTTGTTTGTCGTGCACGCCGCGCCGCGCCGTCACACACCGACGAGAGAGTTTGAGCGGCAGACGACAGACTCACCACCAGGTAAGTGTCATCTTCTCATTTATTTTGGAATGGAGTTAACGTGACTGAATTTGTTGCCCGCACGTGCTCATTGATCCGTTACGAACGTACGAGACAGCAAACGCAATCGTAACCGTTCTGTCATTCCATCGAAATGAAGATCTTGATGGAGCCTGATTTAAAGGTCAACCGCTCCAGATTTTTGGAAGAGTAAATCAGTGAAGATGGATGAATCAGCCAATTAGTCTGAAAAATCTATCCCGAATAAATAGATCTTTTTTTTTTTTGCCCAGGGAATTGTTGCGATGACGTCAGCGCGCAGCCCGCTCACCACGCACGTGCTCAACATCAGCGACGGCGTTCCGGCCTCACGCGTGTCCCTCAGCCTGCATCGACTGGACTCGCAGCTCAAGCTGTGGAACATGCTCAACGTCGGGTACGCTGAATCGGCCGGCTCTCTCTAGTGGTAGGGTAAAGGAAATGTTCCATGTTTGGTTTTTAATGTCAGGACGACGGACGAAGACGGCCGCTGTCCGGGTCTCATCAGCCGGGAAGCGTTCGTCCCGGGAATGTACAAGTTACGTTTCGAAACCGGCTCGTACTGGACCAGCCTGGACCGCGACTCCTTCTATCCCTACGCCGAGGTGATCTTTTCCACACGCTTGCCAGTGGTCCTATTCTTTTTTTTCTTCTTTGAGCATTTTCAGTAGATTTGGAATGCTTTCAGATTGTCATCCAATCAAGTGATCAATCATCTTTGGATCAACGTGTGTGTGCTCCAGGTGGTGTTCACCGTCACGGATTCGATGCAAAGTCTTCACCTGCCGCTGCTCATGACCCCCTTCTCCTTCAGCACGTACATGGGAAGCTGAGGGCCGCCGCGCAGGCACACTCAATCGCTCACACATGCTTACGGATGTCGAATTATCATTCTTATTTTTGCCATGACAGATGGATATTCATAAACTTGGATTTGAATTCATCTCAGTTGCAAACACAAAATGTGTGCCACTGACTGAACTGTAAACATTGATGTTGTGGGTACTGTTGCCCCGCCTTCTTTGGCTGGTCAACGGCCTGGCTCGACCCCGGCAGGGACAGGTGACCATCCCGTTTGGACAACAAGGAGGAGAAAGTTGCACCGTTCATCCAGTTCACGTGATGGGGAAACGTTTGTGTTCACGGCTCACGTTTGGACCTTTAGCAGATGGGCCACATTCAATCATAAATGAGATTTATAAAAAATGTCAAATGTCTCATTTTATCTTGTATTTGTGGATAATTACTTACTTAGAAATGATCAACCGAGATTGCTTTATTAAATGATTAAATTTCAGGAAAGAAAGGTGTTGCCAGTTGCCCTTCTTTGTCCACCCCTGCTTTAGCCTTTAACCTCAAATCTAATTCTTTTTGTTTTGTTACTGTTTTACTGGAGTAAAGTGATCATTGATAAACGATACGACTACAAAGTTGTTGATTTTGTGATTATTCTGACAACAAATATATTTCCTTTCAATGTATTATTTTGTTTTGTGTCTATTTTGTAATACGAGTGTCTGTCACTGTCCCGTTTGACTGTGTTTTGGGGGCGTGATCTTTTTCCTCTCCGACCAATCAGGGAGAGGTTTCTCAATGAGGCCCCCTTAACACTTTGTTTGCGCCTGCTTGAAAATAAACCTTGATAGAATATGTAAAAACCACTGTTAATATGCTTAGACAACGGAAAGAACTGTTTTAAAAATGCATTAGCAGCAAATACATGTTAAAATATATGTCCTTAATGAAGTCTGTTTTATGTCTCTATTTCTACTCAGGCGTTAGAAAATGCCACCCCAAGGCTCGGCATGATTGGGTTGACATTTGACGTCGGTCCTTGTTCAATAACAGCACGACGATGAGTTGGGGAAAGACGAGTTGACTTGAACAAGTTTGAATTTAGAACTCCTAATCGACAGGAGCTTGGCCGGGTGGGAAAGGGAGGATGTCGCAGCTTTTGAGGCTTGTCTCAGCGGCCGCGCGACCTCTGTGCTGCCGGGCTGGACTTGTCGCGGCTCGGTTAAACGCCGGCGCCGTCGGACGTCGCTTCATTGGCGGATACACGCGCTTCGGCGTGCCGGTAATGACCTCTTGGCGTCATTGGCCCCCCTAAAGTACTTTTCAGTTTATCAATGATGTCATTTGTCTTAGCTGTTGAACTTAAGAGTCCATTTGGAGAATCGCGCGAAGTTTAAATTTGAGTGGATCTGCTTCCGTCAAACTTGAGCAAGGACGACCAAATGTTTCCTTTTAAACGAATGTAAATAGTAGCTGAATTCATTTTGGGACCGATGTCCGTCCCGCTCCAACGGAAGGTAAACAATGTGCTGAGCTGACGTAACAGCTCATTCATATAACCTTACAACATGGCTAGGTTGGTTGCAAAACGTGGGAATTGGCGTCCTTCTAAATGATCATCACCACTGTTTGTCAGTTACAAAGACTTGCTAATAAAGTTGTTGTTTTATTAATGAGATAACGTCAATTAATGACTTTGCATGCTGTTTTCAGAGGGCGTCCCCAACCTACGGCTTTCGGGTGGTTCGGCAACGTCTTTATTCGACTGAGCCCCAAGGTGAAGGCCTGGCTGGATTGAACCCGAGTCAGATGTTTTACAGCATCAACAAAATCGCCGTCTGTTGGCTTTTGGATAAAAGGAGTGCTTTGCACTGTCTGTGCTTTCCAGACGTGAAAGGAGATAGCGGAGGCGGACGGGGAGGACGGACAGGAGGTGGCAAGAGAGGAGGAGGAAAAAAAGACTGGTGGAGTCGAATGCAGAAGGTTTGGGCTCCCCAAACGTGCCATGTTTCACACACCACAAGAAAAGTTGCTCTCGCATGGTGACATGGCAGCATCCCCCCCCCCCCACGCAATCTTTTCCCATCATGTTGCCTGGCACAGAGATGCAGCAAGATGGCGCCAAAGCATTCCTTTTACATCAAGCACGCCAAGGCAGGCGCTAACTGGTGCAGTGGTTAATCGGCAACGCACCAATTCCCAAATGAATTCCTCATCCTCCACAGAAGGAGACTGCTAACCCTTTTTAGACGTTACAAAGCTAAACAGTCACAGAATCACTCACAGAAATAAACTCAAAGAAAACAAAAGAATGTCCTGGGCTTTTTTTTGCCCGAGGTGAACAAAATTTAAATGTACCAAACATGCGAGGGAATAAATATTCACGTACACTATGTCGCTTGCCGTTTGGGTTCAGGGCGACTTCCCGTGGGACGAGAAGGACTTCCGCTACCTGGCTGTCCTGGCGGCCGGCGCCTCTTCCACGCTGCTCTACATGTACTTCCGCGACAGCGGGCACGAGATCACCTGGAAGGACTTTGTGCACCGCTACCTGGGTCGCGGCTTGGTAAGGTGCCTCGACGAGCCCCGGCCACAACTTTGGCTGGCTATTTTTCTTTCTGCGTGTTTAGGTGGACCGTCTGGAAGTGGTCAACAAGCAGTACGTGCGCGTCATCCTCATGCCCGGCGCTGAAGGGGTGAGTGGCAACATTGTCATTTCCAACCAAGTTTTTTTTTGCTCCTCTTAAACATGAATTTGACGCCATCTGAAAAATGTCCTCCTGTTGCGCACAGAGCTACGTGTGGTTCAACATCGGCAGCGTGGACACATTTGAAAGGAACTTGGAGACGGCCCACTTGGAGCTGGGCATGGAGGCGTCGCGCCGGCCCGCCGTGGTCTACAGCTCCGAGAGCGACGGGTCTGCCAGCGCCGCGTCAAAAGGCCTCGCTCGGGACGTTCCTCAACGCCGCATTTGCCTTTGCAGGTCTTTCCTGATGAGCATGATTCCCACGCTGCTGCTCATCGGCTTCCTGCTCTTCACACTGCGCCGCGGGCCCATGGGTGCGGGGCCCGGCGGCGGCAGGGGCGGGCCCTTCAGCATGAGCGAATCCACCGCCAAGATGATGAAGGACGACATCGAGGTCAAGTTCAAGGACGTGGCCGGCTGCGAGGAGGCCAAGCTGGAGATCCTGGAGTTTGTCAACTTCCTCAAGAACCCGCAGCAGTACCAGGATCTCGGAGCCAAGATCCCCAAGGTGACACTTTTGTTTGAAGAAAAAAAATATGCTGATGAACAAGAAAATGTTTTGCTAGGGTGCCGTGTTGTCGGGACCTCCCGGGACCGGCAAGACTCTTCTGGCCAAAGCCACGGCCGGCGAGGCCAACGTTCCCTTCATCACCGTCAACGGCTCGGAATTCCTAGAGATGTTTGTGGGCGTCGGTCCCGCCAGGGTGAGCGCGCAAACTTGCAAGTGTTGGCCACGTGCTTGGGCTTCCTGATAGCAAGGTGTCTGTTGACGACAGGTGAGGGACATGTTCGCCATGGCGAGGAAGAACGCTCCCTGCATCCTCTTCATCGACGAGATTGACGCGGTGGGCCGCAAACGGGGCGGCGGCAACTTTGGCGGGCAGAGCGAGCAGGAGAACACGCTCAACCAGCTGCTGGTGGAGATGGACGGTCGGTCCCGGCTGCAGCCGCTATGCGCCTTCTTTGGTGACCCACCTGCCTCTCACTTTGCCGTTTCTCCGTCAGGCTTCAACACTGCCACCAACGTTGTGGTCCTGGCCGGCACCAACAGACCCGACGTCCTAGACCCCGCCCTCATGAGGCCCGGACGCTTTGACAGACAGATCTACATCGGTAACAAAGGGTCCTTTCGCTCTCACAGCCACAAGGAGGAGCCAGAGTAAAACCTGTTGCGGCTCCTCAGGTCCTCCGGACATCAAAGGACGGGCGTCCATCTTTCGAGTACACCTGCGACCCATCAAGTTGGACCCTAACGTGGACAAGGACATGCTGGCCAGGAAGATGGCCGCCGCCACGCCCGGCTTCACCGGCAAGTGCCCACGACATGGTCTGAGCGGCCGTTGAAACAAAAGGCGATGCTCATGCATTTTTGTGTGTGTGTGTGTGTGTGTGTGTGTGTGCGCACGCAGGGGCAGACATCGCCAACGTTTGCAACGAGGCGGCGCTGATCGCGGCCAGGCACCTCCACCCGCACGTCGGCCACAAAGACTTTGAGCAGGCCATCGACAGGGTCATTGGAGGTCAGTCCGGGATCCGCTCGCCGCTTCCGATCCTGATTCATTTCCTCCTCTGGCATATTGCAGTTCAAATACTTGATTGGCTCGTTGGACTACTTGCCATCATGGTCCGCCTTGTTCTTTCAGGTCTGGAGAAGAAGACGCAGGTGCTTCAGCCCACAGAGAAGAAGACGGTGGCCTACCACGAGGCGGGTCACGCCGTGGTGGGCTGGTTCCTGCAGCACGCCGACCCGCTGCTTAAGGTGAGAACGGTGGTCAAAGCGGCAAAGGGGGCGGGTTGGACTGAGACTTGCCAACCGCCACCAGGTGTCCATCATCCCCCGCGGGAAGGGACTGGGCTACGCACAGTACCTGCCGCGCGAGCAGTACCTCTACAGCCGCGAGCAGCTCTTCGACAGGATGTGCATGATGCTGGGAGGGCGCGTGGCCGAGAGCATCTTTTTCGGACGCATCACCACCGGCGCGCAGGACGACCTCAAGAAGGTCACGCAGTCGGCGTACGCACAGGTATGCCCGCCCGGCAGCGCACGCTCCCGGTCTCGGTTTCGAACAGCTCCCGCCCGTGGTGTGTCGACGGACAGGTGGTCCAGTTCGGGATGAGTGACAAGGTGGGCCAAGTGTCCTTTGAGCTGCCGCGCCAGGGCGAGATGGTCCTGGAGAAGCCGTACAGCGAAGCCACGGCCGAGCTGATCGACGAAGAGGTCCGGGCGCTGGTGGAGCGAGCGTACGCGCACACGCACCAGCTGGTCCAGGACAAGAAGGAGCTGGTGGAGCTGGTACGTTGGCAACCCCGCTCTCCCCCCTTTCAGCTTCTTGAGTCCTGCTTGTGCATGCTCAGGTGGGCAAGCGGCTGCTGGAGAAGGAAGTCCTGGACAAGGCGGACATGTTGGAGCTGCTGGGCCCACGGCCCTTCGAGGAGAAGTCCACGTACGAGGACTTTGTGGAGGGCACGGGCAGCTTGGACGAGGACACCAGCCTACCCGAAGGCCTGCGGGACTGGAACCGCCAGCGTCCCGCCGCTGCCGACCCCGATGACCAAGCTCGCGACAAACAGCACGCCATCTAGACTGGTGGTCATTTTCTCGGACACTTGTTTGGAAGCATGGCTGCGAGACCTCCTAAGGTGCTCTCGGACAGATTGGCTTCAACTTTTAAGCAACAAAGCAACACCAATTATTGGATTGTTCAAGGACATTCTTTTGTGAAATCTTAGGGGTCGATGTGTCTCATAACGTTTGGTTTGGATACCTGCTGCAGCTCTGCTTACCTTTTGGCTTTTTCATTTCAACGGCCACTCCCACCATCTGCCTGCCTGGTGGCTTTTCCCACTCTGGGGACTTCACCATAACGTTGGCCGTGGAACTGGTTTGCTCCACTGTAAAGTCACAAGTTAGCAAAATCACATTTTGGCAGGTTGTCCAACAACTTCACAGTTGATGGCCGGGTTGGCACTCCAAACACATGACACCCCTCCGTAATAGGTCATCTTGGGGCTCCAGCACCGAACGCTGCAAGGACGCTGTTTGTATACCATTTTTATGATGTTTTTTTTCCTTTTATCCCCCAATTTTCTAATGAAGACCATGACATAGTGCCACAGCCTACTGTGACATGATGTAAACATTTTGACGGTTTGAGTTATTCAACTTTTTTTTTTAAACAGCAAAGTTGACGTGAAAGTAAAAAGAGGAACGTTTCCTGTATTTATTCAAAATTCTTTTAGATTCAGGATTCCAGAATAAAATTTCAACAATGTTCTTTGTCCAAACAGACCTTTTTGCTTTTTTTTTCTTCCTGTTAGAAAGGGGATAGCTCTTGGGCATGATTTAAGAGGTAGCAGTAGACAAAGTAACAAAAGAATAACGTCTTACGAGTCAGCAAATAGAGATGATGACGGGCTTTTCTTCATGTCACTTTCTAAAACAGGCCCTTTTACTGTGACTACTTAAAATAAAATGAAAATTGAGAGTAGAGCAACTTCTCCAAAGGATCACGACACCACTGAAGACAAAAACTAAATGTACAATAAAAACATCATCATACCATCATTGTGCACAAAATGCGAAGGACTTGCCGGATCTCTCGGAAGTCAGAAGTAAATAAAAAAGATGCACGCTAATTGACGTTAGCAACATTAGCACAAGCGCTAATTGGCGTTAGCAGCATTAGCTCATTTGATCGTTCGGTGATAGCTCAAAAGCGTCACCTGGCGACTACAAGGCGAACCCCAAATCACATAGGAGATCTCTACCCAAGTATTTATCACGTCCCTTTTGCCGTAATGTGGAGTCGTATTCTTTTAATTAGCCGAAATCGAGAGAGCGCAGCTCGTGTCTTACCTCAGCCACATGCAGCGCGAGGATGGTCGGCCATGTGGTGTGACGTCACCACGCACACCACATAAGTCCTAAATGCCCAGGTATATATTGACAATAAACAAAAGAAAATATATAGTATACTGAATACAATCCTAATCATACTAGAAGTGTTTTAGTAAAAGAAACAGATTACTGCAACGTGTTACACTACCTTTGCTTCTCTGCTGGTCGACAGGATAGACAGAAGTCTCTATGATATAAATATATTGTTTTTATTTATAACAATCATCTCTGGAGACTGGAAAAAAGGTCGCATAAAGTTATAACAAGAAAAAGAATACAATAAATAGACCAGATCCTTGCCGTTCGGCAACTATCCTCCCCCACACACACACATTTATAGAAATATTTTATTTATACTTTTTTTTTTAAATTTGGGGTTGCTACTTAATCCCCGTGTTTTTGTGGAAAAACTCTAATGGCAGTATATCACCGTTCAAGAATTTCTTTCGAAGGAGACCAAAAAAGTCAAACCTATGGCTATGAATGAATCTGTCCACCAGAGGGCGCTGAGCGTCCCATAAATGTCTTTTTGCCTCAACAGCAAAAAGCTGCTAAAGCTTCGTTGTGAACAGCCATAGAAACGACCGGAAACCAGGTTGGTCTTGACATCCCTGCTTCAGGTCTGCTTCCGCCTCCTGAATGGCCGCTTGCTGTGGTTATATCATAAGGAGAAGGGTACCCGAAAAGAGCAGGGAGGCGCAGAAAAGGCTCAACGACAGGGAGATGGTGCACGCGCCCCCACAGTCCTTGGCGTTTTCCTGACACACAAAAGTTTGGCAAAAAGTCAAGCGGATGGATCACAATTTTCAAGAGAAACATTTTTAAGGGAGTCAGACGACAAATGGAAAATTCTGCACAATTGACTGACATGTTGAAATGGGAGATGCTGTAACTGAAAAGTAAGTTGTAAAAGTTTGAATCTTTCAAAGGGGCATCAAAAGATGCGCCGGCCCGACCTTGGGGTGGTAGGCGTGGCAAGACTCAGGACGCCTGCGTACTTTCTGCGACTTCATCCTGTTGCACTTAACCGTGGCGTTATGTTGGCAGTCGTCAAGGAAAATGAAAACCCAACCAGCTTTGCCTTAGGCGGCCTGTAGGTGGCGCGTGGCAAAAGGATATATTTGATCTCTTTGGCCTCCAGCGGGATGGGGCTGTATTGGCGAGAACAGTCGCAGTTAGCCTCCGTCACCACCACCAGCAAGTTGCTGTCTGGGACACGCTGCACCACAAACATCCTGCAAAAAAAAATTCAAGCATCTCATCATCCATCAGGCGCAGAAAAAAAAAAAAAAATAGTGTGTGTGTGTGATTGTACTTTTGGCAGCGTCCACATTTGATGATGCTGTTTGCCTCTTTGACGGAGGTGTCATACATGAAGCCGGGGTAGGCCGTCTCGCATGGAACCAGAGCCTCCACCTTCTTCTGCTTGTGAGCTGGGCACACGCAAGTAGAAATGCAAATCAATCCAGCGGGCGAGGTGCTAATGTGATGAGTCGTCCATGTTGAACTCACAGGTGTGATAGCCAGCCTTGGCTTAAATGATGAACACAACCATGATGATGATGATGATGGAGAGAAACATGGAGAGTGATGACAAGGAGACTCAAACACAACAGGTTTTGCTGAGCCGGATTCATTTCATGCGTTTTGAGTCATGGGCACAATCACAAAATGGCTGATGACAGTGGCTTACCGTCCACAAAGTAATCAGAGTGCCACAAACCGCACAGGTTGAAATCCAACACGAACCTTGAGAGACACACGCCACACAAAGTTAGTTGGAAAAATAAAAATAAAAAGAGAGGTCAGCAAAAAGTTGCGCTTCCTCACATGAGCGCATTGGAGAAGATCCAGCGGACGATGGCCGCCAGGTTGTAGAGAGGCTGCGCAAACACAAAGACAACAACCGTCAAGCCGGGCCGCCAAACGTCGGACAAATGATTAGGTACGCCTCGGCGCCCAAGTTTCAATGTGCACGCCACTGACGCTGAGCAGGTGGCGGGGAGCACCGCTGGCGTGCTGATGGCTGTTCTTGCACATGGCCTGGTAGTCGAACAGCGACACTCTGCAAGTGGAGCAGGCGGGAAACCAGGGGTGACAACACACACACACACACACACACACACACACACACACACACACACACACAATGTTGTCATGCTGGCTTTGAACCAGCACAAAACGGCAGCCACAAAGTTGCCCAACTGACTTTTTGTACATGCCCATCTTGATGAGCGTGGCCATGACGGCGCCGTCCACCTCGCCCATGAAGCGGCCCACCTGAATAAAAACAAAACAAAAAAATGGAGTGGACTGAATAACATGTGGTGGATTAAAGATTGCCTGAATGTGAGCACGTGGCTTTGTGTAATGCGCATTAGTTTGACTAATGTGTGTATGTGTGTGTGTTAATGGCCAGGGCTAATGTGCCGCCGCGCGATGGCCAGCTGTCACCGAAGCAATCAAATAATGACACGATGGCATCTCGTTCTTCTGCTGGCAACGCGCACGGTCAGCGTCCGAGGTGAGCATGAAGGTCGTGCGGCCAATCTGGCGCTCAAACGAGCCAATCTTGCCTCGTCAGTCGCCGGACGGCCTCGTCCTCCTCCTCACGTTGGCCGTGACCCCTGACCTCTTACCTCCTTTCTCTCTTTGGACAGCAAGATGAAGCCGTGGTTGTCCACCAACAGGCAGCGCAGGTCCTGGAAGATGACATCACGTCAACGACGGCTCACGTGCGTCGTCATGTGACCTACGCACGCACGCCACGACTTTACGCCTTGGAAAGTGCGGTGTGTGTGTGGTGTGACGTGACTTACGTCACTTTCGCAGTTGAGGGGGCACAATCCTTCCACATTGGAACACTAACACGCAAGCAAAACATGTCAATTGCGGCGTTCCCGCCTGGAGCTGAGCGACAAAAGAGGAAACACTCACGTCTGTGTCGCTCGCCTGAAAGAAAAAACATAGAACATTCGAAAGATAGCCATCGTTAAACTAGGACAACAAATATTACATGTCATTTGTGTTGAGCAAAGTATAAGTTTGTGTACTTTTGCATCCTTTCATGAATGACAAAGGTCCTTCCTATGTAGTACCACAGTGTGCCCCTGGGGGCAGCACTGACACTTAATTCTTGTGACGTAGTTACGCTTACAATTAAAAATGACGATTAAAATTGAAAAATAAAGCTCAAAAGACATTTAAAATGACGAAGCCCAGCATGGAAATGTCAAGAGAAATCTTCAGGAGCTGTCAGCTTTCATTAAGCATCGGCTGCCTGCCTCACAAACAGCTGGCTGTGTATGTGTGTGTGTGTGTGTGTATTTGTGTGCGTGCCCTCAGTCACCTGCTTGGTGACAGCCCAGAAGGCCTTCTCCAGCACATCCAAGGACATCTGCAGACCTACGGCTATGAATAGAACAAAAATACACACACACAATCAGTCAATGTGAATGAATGAATGAATGCACACACTCCATTTAATCTTCGCACGCACGCGCACACTCCACTAACGGCAGCCGTGCGGCAACATACAGCCTCTGTCTCTCTCTGCCTTTTTTTTCCCCCCCTCCAAACCACATGATGCTCGCTCACCCCGGGCGTGTGTTTGGGTGTGTGCTCATGATGTATGCCCGCGCGTGTGTGTGTGTGTGTGTGTGTGTGCGCGAGAGGCAGCCGAGAGAGCAGTGATGACGCTAACGGATAAGGCGCACTATACCAGAATGACGCAGATGAGGAGGAGCTTCCAGGATGAAGTGCGCCCGCCCGCCCGTGTTTGAGCAGAAGCAGCAAGTGGCTCCACACTTGATGGGGTGAGGAGCGCTTGGCCACCTGTGTGCAGGTGGACTTTCCGTTCCGGAGGAGGACCTTCTGTGCTGGAGCTCCACTGCACGACTTTGACCTTGGGGGCACATGGTGAGTGTGCATGTGACGTGTCTGCAGTCCAGGGGCGTGCAAAGGGAGGGGGTGAGGGGGGTCGGCGCCCCCCTGGCCTCCGCCTGAGGGCGTCCGTGGCGTGGCAACTCCGACAGGTATTTCTGGGCATGTTCGACTTTGAAACTTCTTGGGGTTCGGGTTTTAAATTCAAGTTTGAAACTACCCTTCGATTTCAAATGAGGGCTTTCAACTTGTCATCAGTCTGCGCTGACACTTTGGCAGACATTTTGTCCATATTGTGAGGACGATGCGCTTCAATAGCGGCGGCGGGCCTCCGAGGCAGCCAAGATGGCTCCTTTGTGGCGGGCTGACAAAGCGGGACGGAAGGTCCACAAAGAAAAGCGCTGGGGGCGGCGTCCGTCTTGACTCAAGTGCCTTGGCAGGAAAGGAAGGCCGGCGTGGATTTGCTCCTCTTTTCTCTCCATCCTGCCATCTGGCGATGCTTTTAATCGTCCGTCCGTCCGTCCGTCCGTCCGTCGCCGATGTTTGACCAAGTTCAGCATTTCATCCTCACTGGGAAGGAATAAAGCTTTGCTGGGATTATTCAATTCATTTGAGGATTAGCGCCGGCCGGCAGTTGATGGCGGGCTCGGCTGGAAGGGGCAAACTGCTAGCGCTAGCATGTAGCATCACAATTGCATCCAAAGGGAAAGTTTGCCGCGTGGCAAAAACAGAACGTCGGGCTCATGTCGGGTTCTGGTCGTTCTCCGCAGGATGCTCCGCTCGAACGGACCCTGCTGTGATCCATGTGGTTGACATGAGGCGGCTGGACCAGCACCCGCAAAAGCTCCAGCGGCTCCTCGGTGCGTCTTCTCCACGATGATTGGAAATCATTGATTCATTATTGAGCTGTGTATAGTAAGATGTTTTGCCATGATCCACCAACTTGGAATCTAAAAGGCAGCAGTTCATTCCTATTGCAAGGCCCATTCCTCACCCTTTGTTTTGGCTTTTGGCAGTTGGCGCCGTCACGCCCACCCTGGTTCTGGTGGTCCTCCTGGGCTCGGGCCGGGGCTGTCCCGACATGTGCACCTGCACCGGGAACACCAGCGACTGCTCGGGTCTGGATCTGATGACCTTGACGCCGCTCCTGCCTACGCTGGATCAGGACTGCATGACGCTGCGTCTCCACCGGAACAACCTCTCCACCCTGGTGTCCGTTGACTGGACCAACCTCAGCGGCCTGGAGGTCCTGGATATCTCCCAGAACCGACTGTCCGGCCTGCCCGCGGGAGCCTTCGCCGATCTGGGCAGCCTACGTTGGCTCAACCTGTCCGCTAACCTTCTCGGAGAGCACCTGACCACCGCGAACGTCGACTGGAGCCAGGAGTTGGAGTGGGGCCTGGACAGGGAGGCCTTCAAGGGTTTGCGGTGGCTCCGAGGTCTGGACCTGTCTTCCAATGCGCTCCCCTGGCTGCCTACGGGCCTGCTGGACGGACTCCAGAGGTTGCGGTGGTTGTCCCTGGCCAGGAACCGTCTGGTCGTCCTGGAGAGGGCCACCTTTGAACCTGTGAGGGAACTTAAGCAGCTCCTCCTGGCTGGGAACCCCTGGTACTGCGACTGCAAGATGAGGGCCTTCAAACACTGGATGGAGTGGATGCTCTACCGAGGTGGGCCGCCGAGACATTCTGACAAAGACCTCCTCCTGATGCCATTTACGAGAAAAGGCCAGGACCAAACATCTCCTCTCCTCCCTAAAATGTTGAATCCATCTTTTCTCCTCCATCCTTTTAGATGGTCTGGTAGACGCCGTGACTTGCAGTCTACCGAGGAGCTTGTCGGGCCGGGATATCCGCGGGGTGCCGGCCGAGATGTTGGCCCACTGCACGCAGAGCTCCAGCGGAGACTCCGGCGCCAGGGAGTTTGCGTCCGGAGACCCGAGCCGCCCCTCGTGTCCGCCGGGCCGCGACTGCGTGCGGCAGCGCTACCGTCCGCTCAGCGTGCGGCGGGCTCGCGGCACGCAGATCGTGGCGGGCGTGGTGTGCGGGACGGTGTGCCTCATGATGGCCGTGGCGGCCACCTACGGCTGTGTCTACGCCTCGCTCATGGCGCGCCACCAGAAGCACCTTAACCACCGCGGGCAGCCGCTCATGGAGCGGTCGGGACCGGACGCCGACCCCGAAGATGACCTTCTGCCAGAGGAGCCGCCGCCCAAAGAAGGCTGCGTGGTGCACGGCTACCGCATCAGCAGCTTCTGATGTGTGCTTGTCCGCCGTCTTCTTCCGACATCGTCATGACTCTACTACAATCTCAAAATAGTGACAATTTGGCTTGATTTGATTTGATTCCTCCTTCCAGCCATATAGTCTGTGACATAAAAGGCATTCGGGAGTAATAAGGAATTAGCGAATGACTGCATTTGGAATGATCACATCAATCTTTTTCTTTCAAAGGAACTATCTAGTTCCTTAGATGATGTACAAAATCCCCGTGTAGTGTTTAGGGAGATGGCAACGAGTGAACGATTCGGAAAAATGTCCCCTCTTGGTCCTGCGCCAAGACACTCTTATCCTACAGCAACACTGCCACCTACAGGCCGCACGGACTTCCTGCAACTTCAGCACCACTTGTAAAAGTTCCCATTATTGTTCCAGATGAAGAGACGGCTTCCTCAATAAAAGTGATTGGTGTACGTTTAAGTGTCCAGGGTCCGAGCAGTAGCTGGATTGGTTAGCTGACTCTGGAGCGGCAGTCGAGCTCAAAACAAACAAAGAAAAGCGACCTGACCTTCTGATGAATTCCAAGGAAGGATGACTGACCTCCGGCCACGGCCGTCTTGCCTTGCGCTGCCACGGTGACCGACGTCGTGGCCACCACGTACTTGGTGCCTGGAAGCAACGACAACAAACACGTGTGAGAACAGCAATGACAAGAAGATCAAAAGAAAGAGGAGCGTGTGTGTGTGTGACCTTTGTCGTTGATAGGGTAGTAGAAGAAACTTCCCGGCGGGTTCTCCACGGCCAGGCGGTACCACAGCGGGAAGTGGTCCACCGTAAACAGGTTGTCCTTGTCCGCGGGCGTCAGGAACTTTCTGGGAGGTGAGGAAGATCAGCACGCGTATTGATGCGAGCGCCGGCACAGTGACAGCGCGCCGCCTTCTCACTTTGCCACGCGGGTCTCCACGCCGGCGTATCTCATGATCCTCGTCAGGCCCACGCGCGTGCCCAGGAAGGCCGTCTCCACGCCGGGCTCCACCCTGCCGTCCAGCATGATGGCGTTCCAGTAGGCCTCCATGGGCGCCGTCACCACCGCGTCAAACAAGGTTTGCTGGAGCAGCAGCTCGTCGCCTAGCCCAAGCGCACACGGCCGACGTCATGGAGGCCCGAAAGCTTTTCGGACCACGCGGCCACTTACACTCCAGGTCGGGCTCCTCGCCCTGCAGGTAGCGGAGGGCCGCCTGCAGCTGCGAGTACTTGCGGTGGGCGGGGTCGATGTCCGTCTCGCAGTAGGTCCTCAAGGAGAAAAACGAACCGTCGCATTGAATCTTTTTGCCATGAGTAAACTCACTTCATAAAAAGGAACCAAACTGAGATCACAGTCGTACCACTCGGAGGCGATGCTGAGGTCGGGAGAGGTCAGGTCGTGGAGCCCTGCGGGCGGGCGGGCGCAAAGGTCACAGCTCACCGTGTGAGCAAAGCGTGAGGAAAAGCGAGGCCAGCGCCTACCTTCTTCCACCGACACGTTTCCCACAAACATGAGTTTCCCGTGACCTTGGGTCAACACCATGCCGAAGCTGTGTGAAGCACACAAAGAGCTCAGCCTCAATCACCACTCAAAGCATTGAAAAATTGTCTGTCTACGCAGATGGGACTGGCATTCAACAGACTCGTTTTGAACAAGTCACAGAGAGCATTGCCCAATGTCCAATCGTACCTGAAGGGAGTGTCGTCAATGTTTGTGTAGAAATAGTCGTTGACCAGGAAGAGGGGCCTCCTCTGTTCAAAAATGGAACGTCATCATTTTGCCTCTTGCTAGCGACAAAGTGGACTTGCAACTCTTTCTGGCTCGCTCAGTCGCTTTTTGTGCCTGGTCCATCCAACGGACTCACCCCGTTCTCCAGCGAGGTGCGGATGTTGAGCGTGTAACTTCCGGTCTCGCCTTTCACCATGGCCGTCCGCAGCTGCCAAAAGACGGTCGGTTGCGAGCGAAGAAGACCGGCCCGCCCGCCGGTCGCGCTTACCGTCTCGTCGTCGTCCTCCCACTCCACCTCGGACAGGTCCACGCTGTTGTAGTTGGGCTTGGGCTTCAGCTTCTTGCCGTCCTTGTACTGCAAACAAAGGCTTGCTTTGCTGCCGTTCTTCAACGGAGTACATCGCTCCGATTCTGATGGCGCGCGTGCTTGTGCGTAGTCACCAGAGGTCGAAGGTCGGGGTGCGCCAGGATGTAGCCGTTGTTGGTGATGAGGAAGGCGTAGCCGTGCGCGCCCAGCTGACACGCAACGACGACAAAGGCAAAACCGTGACGAGGGGGACGAGGAGCGCGAGGGCGCGGCCAGGCGGACCCACCATGTAGCGGGGCACCAGCTTCATCACCTCCATGAGGGGAACGTCGGTACCCACCACGCCCAGGAGGATCCCGTGCGACAGCTGCACACACGCCATGACTCAGTTGACACCTTCCCAACCGAGGCTACTTTTCGTGCTGAATTCTCACTGACCGTCTCCTTCTTCTTGCTGAAGACGGGCATGGCCACCGACGTCATCAGCAGCAGACTTTGCGCCTTGGTGCTGAACAGCTGCCAACAACACCGTGATCAAAACACACAAGCGGATTGGCTTCAAGCACGGAGCTGACGAAAACAAAGGCCTGCGCCTGAGCATTGCCAAGGGAGCAGGTTTACCTCTTTGGTTTTGGGAAGCTGACGGCAAGGTCATGAAGAGGATGAAAAGGATGATGATGATGATGGAAAATCATGAGGAAGATGAAGGGCGGTGCGCCGTCTTTTAGGAGCGAGGGGGACGGACGGAGCGGGCGGTCTCACCACAGTGTCCATGTAGGCTTCGGTCCAGATGATGTCGTGGTCGTGGTTGATGACCATGGGCCGACTCAGCACGTGCAGGTACTCCATCACGTTCTCCTGCACGTCGGCCAGCGTCGACACGTGCGTGTAGTAGCCTGCGTCAAAGTGTCGCTAGCTCCAAAAAGTGCATCTCTCACATGACAACAGAGCAAGACTTGCGCCACCTTTGTTGTTGCAGGCGATCCACTTGGCGTTCTGGGCAAAGGTCATCTCTCGGCCAATCAAATACGTGAAGACGCGCACCTGCAGAGCCAAGGAGCTCAGCCAACGTTGAGCAGGCACACGCACAGCCACAGGCGGCGAGGCGAGGCGAGCTCACCCTGCGCTCGGGCCAGTTGAACTCCTCAAAGACGGACTCAAAGTCCTCCATGGCGCCGTCGGTGATCAGCATGATGGCCTGGTTGCACATGCTGCCCTGACCCAAAACGCGCGCCTACGCGCACAAAAGACGTTTCTTCTCCCATTGTGCCGTGCGGGATGTCAAAGACACGCCCCTTGCCCCCCTCTCACCTCATTGAGGATCTTGAAGGCTTCTTTCATGGCGTTCTTGAGCTTTGCTTCTCCTTTCACGTGAAGCTTCTCCACCAGTATCTTGAAGTGCTGACACGCACACGCGTCAACAATGACGACATCACGCCGTGACTTTGTTGCGGCGCTGAGGCTGCCGACGGAGAGCTTACCTCCCTGTTGTCCAGGTCGGATTGGACCAGAGTTCCCTTAAAGCACGGCTCCACATAGCGCACGTAATCTGTGTACTACACACATACACACAGACGGGCGCGTAAAGTCATGCACACGTTCTGGCATGTGCGCGCATGCGTCTCACGGCGATGACGTTGACAAAGTCGTTCTCTCCCAGCGTGTCGAGGATGGTGTTGATGGTGTGCTTGGCGATGGTCATCTTCAAGCCCTTCATGCTGCCGCTGATGTCCACCATGATGATGATGTCCTTGGGCGATGTGGCCGCCTGGATGTACCTGACGCGCGTGCGAGTGGTGGAACTTCTCAACTCACATCATCATAATTCATCAGTCAAATGAGAATAGCGCAAGGTGGCAGCAAACTTTTGTCTGACTGAACCTCCTCAAATGTGTGCGCACAACATTTCGAATTAAAGAGTCACCAGTTTCGGTTCCTGCAGTCGAAGGCTGCGACGCCGTTGCTGTCCGGCGTCCATTTGATGCCTGAAAGGATAAACACGCTAAGCTCAAAGTGGCGATTGGATGACTCCAATCGTGTTACCGGGGTAGATCCTGAAGAAGCCGGCAGAGCTGCCAAAGTACTGCCAGGTGAGCGTAGGGTCCTTGAGGAAGTTGCCCACAAAAACGTCATTGAGGGCCTCCGAGTTGTACACAGCGTTGAGGATGTTGGGGTCTGGAAGAGGAGGAAGGGTGAGGAAGGGCCGCCTGGGCCGAGGGGCGGCGCCGACGGACGAGCCACCTTTGTTGTAGACGTTGGTGGGCACCTGCACGGTGCTCTGCTGGGTGTTGACGGGCATCTTGTTGAAGTGCTCGTTCTCCTCCAGCGGGAACTCGCCGCCCAGCTCCACAGCGTTGCCGTCCTCGTCCAGCGTGTTGATCCGCATGGAGTTGTAGTAGTCAAACTGAGAATGGGAGGAAAAACGCTGACGGGACTTGCTCTGCGTCGGCCGGCCGGCCGGCCAGGATTTGCTTCAACGTGGACGTGATTATTGGCTAATTCAGACCAACTAAAAAATTACCTCTAAGGAAGCGTTGAAGTCGTGATAGAGGTCGGCATCTTCCGCCGACTCGGCGAGTCGCTGAAGGACGACATCGAGATTATATTTTGTGTCCCCTTTTTTTTTTTTTTTTTGCACAATGGTGCCGGATGATTGATGAATGAATTCTACCAGCTCATCACTCAGCAGCTGCTGGTCAACAGAACAACGGCAGAATTCTAAAAAGCACCTTGACAGACTTCATTTTGCTGCCCAGCATGCGTTCAATCTGGTCAGCAAAATCCTTGACCAGATCGCTTCCGTCCAGGTCCACCATCTTGATGATGGGCTCCACATCCTTCAGTTTCTGAACACAGCACACAAAAATGGATTCCCGGACTTCTGCCAAAAAAGGCGCACTCCATAGTCGTGCACCGAGGACATCGTTCTCGGACAGAATTTGTACCTTTACCTCAGTAGACATTTCATCCGTAGACTATTTACCTGCGCTTCGCATAACCAACGCGAGCGACGAACAAACGGCTCAAGCTAGCCGAGATACGCTCGTTAGCACGGAGCTAAACATAGCACGCTAACCCTGTTTAGTGAGGTTATTTGTGTCACGGGGATTTGTGTCACTTTATTATGAGCTTGGAGATCCTGGCCACCCCAATCTGATCTGATCTGCAAGTCAGCCAAATCAGACATCGCGTGACCTCGAGTCATCAGGTGACTTTCTCGCTCCATCAAAGTGGATCGATGCCAATCGCGGATCAACAAAAAGAGGAACGAGCTGTACCTTTTGCAGAAGAAGCGATCCGGAATACTTGGTGGAAAGCTCTCGAAGCTGCGACGAGAAGATGGACGCCCATTGCTGCACGCTGTAACACAACGACACAACCTGTCATGTCGATTGCACAATCGGCATCATTTATCATCTCAACAATTTCAAGTGAATTGCGATTGCCCCACCTACAAAAAACACGACACACAGAACGCAACACAACTCAACAGAACCACAATACCTGACGCACAATAAGTAGCAAATGAAAAACACAATTCAAGCCAACTTAACTCAGAGCAACTCAACCCAAAACAAGACAAAAATGATGACAACATGACTCCGTCATAATATACAACACAATCTATGCAACCCGGACGTATGACAAAAATCACTCAACCCACAGCTCAACAAAACAACACATCAAGTGGAACAAAACGCAAAATAACTCAAGTGTCAAGTTAACAAGCACAGTGGAAGGCTAAAATCGCGTAAGATCACGATGATGTCATCAATGTGATCAATCGGGAAGCACTTCCATGTTTGAGAGACACGCGCGCGTACACACACTGCGAATGAGCACGTTAGCATATTGGTGTGTTAACAAAATAATTTCTGAGACAAGTACAAAAAACCTTTTCAGCGGAAATGGGACAAGGCCCGCTTATTGCGGGTCCAGCGCCATGTTTACTCGCAGGTGGAAAAGGACGAGCGTGACAATGGCTAGTTAGCTGTAGCTAATTGCATTCCTGTTCCAGACATTAGCCTAGTGCAGTTAGCATAGCCGACTAGCTAGCCGTGTTCGTTAGCTGCACTAGCTAATGGCGGGAACTACGTCAGAGGAGTGAGTTCGTTTGCGCCGGAATCGTTTTCTTCTTGCCTGTCTTGTGAGCCGACACCGTGAGTTCGATTCCCGCATTGATGGTGTGAATGTGTGTGTGATAAAAAAAAAAGAATAGTTTTCTTCGTGGGAACGTCACGTCGTTTGCCGGGGATGAAAAATACTCGGAAAAGATACGATCTTCCAATTGTAAGTACTGTACACAGAATTCCTCCGACGAGGACGCCACCTACTGGACGTCATGTGAACATGCAATTTCTTTGTGGTTTTGCTTTTTCCCTCTATGAAATGCCGATTTAGATTCTAAAAATTAGCTTGTGTGTGTGTAAACAATGCATTCATTTGCATGCTACTTTCATATTACTTACTGAACATTGTGTAAAATCGCCAACCCATTTTAGAATAGTGTGGGAAACAGCATTAGGGCCATTATAGATGTAACAACATTCTGTGATCATTCGAGAACATGGTGCAAGATTCTGGAAGGTGGGGGGGACATTTAGAAAACAGCCAAAGTTGCAAGCGGGGACACAGCCCAGATAATGTGGCGGTGTGCTAGTGCAGATTAACCAGATTAGCAGGATGAGTGGACAAGATGGCAGAGGGACAAGAGGCGGCTAAATATGTGGGACAGTTGGAGCCTTCCAAATCCTGCCCACTGACCTAACGGGCCGGCAAGGGGCGGAATCTGCGCCCCGGCAGCCAACGAGACAGCAAGAGGGCGTCAATTCCCCCAACGGAAGCGCCTCGTTAGCTCTCTGACATCTCGACCACGAGGGATCACGCCATCATTGTGATGACGTTTATCAACATGTGCATTACTCCGAACCAAAGCTACTGATTTACCATGACATCGTTGAGTCACTTTGACCGTCAATGAAACGTGGGTCGTCATAGTCATGAATGAATAGCTGGATGAGAACCCCTTGGAAGCTCATTTATCCATTCAGTCAAAGTGAGACTATCGAGCTCAGAACCCATCTGGACAGGTTTCACTCATGCACAGCAAGACTATGAAGATCCAGATCAAGACCACTTTGAAGCCTCGTTCCTTCATCCACCGGGTCAGAAAGAAGACGCTCCAGATCCGAAGCCGTTTGGCAAGAAGGAAAAGCGCACTCACGTCTCAGGCGGGATCTTCAGCTGAGCGTGAACGCCGAGCCACAGCAAGAGCAAGGCGGCGACTTGGAGGCCGCGCTTCATCCCGACTCAAGAGGACGGACGGCGTCTCCTCTCGTGGGCCGTACCGGCTGGTTGGCTTTCCTCAATTTTTGCCTCCTTCCAGCCGCTCATGGCTCCCCCGCCACCGCCACCTGTGGTCTCGGACGGCCGTTCCTGGGAGGCTCCTCCCGCTGCTGCTCCCACTTGCCGCTTCCTGCGGGTTCTTCCTCACCTCAATGTGCCGCCCAGTCAGCGCCACATAATCCACTTGGATTAAATGGCGGGAAAGCGGGCGAAGGGCGGGTAGGACCAGACGGCACGCCGCCGCCTCATTGGATGCATTCGTTTAAGAGGATTACATGTGCGCGCACGCACACACCTGGGTACGCAATAACTGTTCATTCCTTTGATATCCTCACACACATATGGCATTTAAAAAAAAATGTCCTCAGACCCAAATCTGCATTTTGTGTTCTTAGCTGCCGTGCATCGGTCGTAACCGTGGTAACCGACATGTCACTTACTGGAGAGTACAGTCAATACGATTTATTGTCATTGTGCAAGAAGCATACAAGCTAAGCGGCATAGCATGGCTCCATCGGCCCCGATAAGAAAGGAATGAAAAGTTGGTCCAGTGCTGCGTACGGTGTTGCCGAGAGCAGACCCCAAGACCTATTTCAATCGGAGGTGTACCAGGACGAGACCAGGACCTTCGCAGATGCCCAGGCGGGTGAGGGCCCCCAGGGGATTGGGTTGGCTTTGGGTCAGCTTCTCGAGTGGCTTTCCTTCCTTCCCAACAGAGCGTCTGCATCCTCCTGGGTGGGTCCATCCACAACGGCCTGGAGAGTGCTAACTAATTCTAGCAGACGACAGAACCAGCAATTCCTGGATTGGACTCAATGATACCATTCATGTGAATCATTCTGATTAACTCATAATGCAAAAGGAATTTGTCCTTCAGACTTTGTCTTGTCCTAAACTTGGACGTGCAAAGCCACACAGGAAAAAAAGCAAGAAAAGCGGGATGAGGAGCAATACTGGGGCGACAGCGCCGTCTGGTGGACAAGGCGTGTAAGTGCCAATAATGCTGCATTTGGGCTCGCACTTTGTCCCATGTGGCCTGCTGTGGTGCTTTTGGGGCATCGAGTGAGGGGTATTTGATGGGGGGGGGGGCGTCCAAGTAGGAATATGAAGGGGGTGTTGTTGAGACCCCGCAGCTGTCGCACAGCACACTCCGGCCCACGAGGAGAAGCGGCCAATGGCGCGCTAAGGAGCACTCTGTCAACAGCGGGCATCTGGAAGCGGGGGCCCGGTCCGGCCAGGCCTAGCCTCACCTACCTTACCTCTGCCTCGCTCCTGCGTCTTGAGCAAGGCCCGGGCCAACGTGTCCCCGGAGACGCACGCACGCAGAGTGTAGTGCGGCGCGTGACCCCCTACCCCCCCCCCCCTCAAGTGGGGCCCGGTTTGTGTGTAACTGACACCGCAGCTGTCCACTGCTAGTAGAACGGAGAAATTGTGCACTCAAGTTCAGCTGCCAGATCAAATGCAGCACAAGTCCAAAAGAAGCCAAAATGGCCGCCCAGCACAAAAAAGCTGAGCAGAGCCATCTCAGGCGCCGATCGGCACGTTTCGTTTTGGATGGAAGCAACATCCACTTCAGCACGTTTGTTCCGTGCAGGAATAGAATCCTCTTCTTTGACATCATGAATGCAACACGCAGGTGAGGCGTCCCCTCGCCACAGATTCCTGAGCGGCGACTTCCAAAGACAGTCTTCAGCCCCTCCATGGGGGGGAAGAGTGCGGAATGTTCCGGACAGTCCGAACCGGCTCTCGGGTGCATTAAAAAGCCGGGACGAGAAATACCCGCCAAAGGTCACATAGCGCCACCCGCCTCAAAATAGCGCCATAGAGTCATCCATCACGCCACCGGGAAAGGACTCGGGGGGGGGGGGGGGTCATTCCTAGATTGGGTTGTCTTGTACATGGCCGTGCTCAATTCTGATGGACCTTTTTTTTTTTTTTTTTTATTAGAACGTAGAACGACGAGGAGAGAAGGCCTCGCCGTCCCCGATCGAATGACCGGTCGTGTCTGTCCATCTGCAACGGATCCAGCAGCAAATGAAAGCAAAACAAACAAGGAAGCCCCTTCCCATGATCCGTCCCCAAAGAGACAACAAGGTCCAGATCAAACAATGGGCGGGTCCAGATGGCCGGATTAGTTCTTCTTAAAGTCATTAGCGTCACATCCTTCGTTTAAGACCCGGTCCGGATCGTCTTCATCTGGCTCCGTGGCCCGACGCGAGGTCCGTGAACGCCTCGCGCCCACCGGGAACCCGAGAGCTCAGACGGGCTTAGCGCTTCCCGGCCAGAGTTTTCCTATCAATTAGATGGGCGACATTTGAGACGGGCTCGCTAGCTGCCCGCCGACCCAACATCTGCACGGGATAATGAGGGGGGGGGGCGCTTTTGGGGTGTCGGGAGCGATGGGGCACTTTACTCTGCAGCAGCAGACACAAGTTCAAAGCCATCATGAAGAAAGTGGAACACATGCGGCCGCCGCTGGTGCAGCAACGTGTCTCGCTCGTGCGGCACGAGGGCAAAAATGGCATAAGAAAAGAAAAGACAGATAAGACAAACAGCAACAACATTCACGTGCAGACATCAAAGTTCACACTTGACGTTGGTTTACTTCCCTTAGGGGTAACTGGACCCCCAAAAGCCCCTCCCCCTCAAACCTCCCCGCACACTTTGTCCTCACTGACCCGTCACTGAGAGGACTTGTCGTTCGTCGCCACCAAAACAAAGTGCGTGTAAACCATCCGGATGAGGATTTGTTAAGTGGGGTCAAAGTTCAGGGAGAGTGTCAAGGACAGCATGTATACAGGTATACAGTGTCTATATGTGCGTGCGTATATAGATGTATACTGCATACACACACTCACATGTAGATGGTATCTCTCTCACACACACACACGCACGATGCGAGCTTCCTTGCAAAAGTGCACGCTGCTCGATGATTGACAGGTGTGGCAGGTGGGCCGTGTGTGCGCGCGCCTGTGCTAGTGTGTCCCACCTGTTGTCTTGCACACATGCACACACTGACATAGAAGTGAAGCTTGCTATCGCTCCCTGACCTCTGACCCCGTGACCAACTTCCTATCCTCGTGGGCACAGTAAACACCCCGCCTGTAACCCCCCCCCTCCCCCAGCTCCACCCCAAAAGGATGTCCTTAAACTTTGCCTTAACGCCATTGCTAAAACAAAAGTGCCAACGTGTGTCCGTCTCCATTTTTTTAACGTATGACGGCAAGTACATGTCTACGCGTGTGTGTCTGTCTGTCTGTCTGTCTGTGTGTGTGAGAGGAATATTTTTGCATATGTTTTGATAGTACGTGTATGTACTGTATGTCTGTGTGTGTTTAAGCTGTGCGTGTATATGTTTGGATGGCAAACATCCAAGATGGCGTCTGTAGCCATCACGACTCCCAGCATGCTCGCCTCCGCCTGGGGCTCATCTGTGTGTGTGCGTGTGTGTGTGTATCTGCACATTTGCTGTGTCAGTGGCAGGTGCAGATTCAAGGCGTCGTTGTTGCGACAGTTGCCGTCAGTGAAAACAACACATGTGACGCACGCCCACACATGAACGCACTCGTGCAGCACACACACACACACACTACATTGTCAAGAACTGTTTGAAGATGAAAAAAAAAACGGTGACAATCACAATGGAGCCTTCCATGTGCTTGCTTCAGACAAGCCACACTGAAATGAGCACAACTTGCTCCATGACAATGTCAGTAAGAAGAAATTTGGGCCGGGGCCAAACTTAGTTGCTGAGCCCTGCTCTAGAGGGCGCTAAGCTAGGCCTGCCGTGCCAGTGTGTGCGTGTGCGTGTGTGTGTGTTAGGGACTCCTGTGGGACTCTCCGGTTGCAGGCCTGCAGACTGGCTGGCACCCTCCGAGTAGCTTCTTCATCCTGGAGACAGCTGTTGTCTCCGTGACGACACCGCCGACCAATGAGGGGGCACACACACACTCTGCGTGTGTGTGCGTGCGTGAGTGTGTGCGTGCGCAAGCAGTTGGCTGTCTGCAGTAAACAGCATTCCTTCAGTCCCACTGAAGTTTCAGGCAAACGGTTCCTGTTGAATCTGTTGACCAGTCTGAAGCCCGAAGATAGTCATGAATGGATAAGACTCAAAATGGAAGACATCAAGAAAAGCCGTGTTTGAAAAAAAATATACTTTTTTTTTTTAAACGTGAGCAGGTTTGTTAGTCGGCGAGCAAACGAGCAGCTCTCTCTCTCTCTCTCTCACGCACGCACATACGTTCAGTACATAGAGTACACGAGAAGCCAGAAATAAGCTTCAGTCATCGGATCACGTAAATGAGTCACGCTGTTTGGGACGTCACTGCCGCGACAAAATGTCACCCGCTTCCAGAACTTTCTTGAAGTTTACCTTCTTGTCATTTTCTGCCCTACGTTGCCGAAGACTTTTGCATGTCGTGCGTGGTGTGGACTTCACAAGCATGACAGCAGGTTCAGAACCTGAATGGAAAAATGGGGGGAGTCAGCAGGAGGACATCCGTGCCCATCCGAGTGAGCCAAGATGAGTTTGGGTTAACAGTGGCTAGCCTGTGTACTGTACACGAACATCGCCACCGTGTACAGGAAGTCGACCCCCAGCGTGTACAGGAAGTCAACGCCCCGCCGTACCGGACCAATGGCGCTCGTCAGGAGATTCGGACTAAAAATATATGCTGGAGATCGGCCGAAGTCAGCAGACCAAAAACTTTGGGAGCATTTGGAAATTGATAACCCCCCCAAAATGTCCTATTTTGAGCTCTTGAATTATATGAAGTCAAACGCTAGCTAGCCATGCTACATTAGGCTTTTTTTGAGGCATGTGGAGCTCTTTGAGTTCTTTCCTGTGACGTGTAAAAGTCCGGGCAGGTTCTCCGTGTCCGTCAACGCGCGCTTGCGTTCGGAGACCCCCCACGGGTCCTGGCTGCGGGCCTGGATGGGCTGGAGGCGCTTGCTGTGGGCATACAGCCTCACATGCCAGAGTGGAACACGCGATTAGACTAAATCCAGCGAGAAGGAAAGCTCTCAGGGAAGCGGCATGACACAACGCCGCAAATATTTGCTGGCACGAGCGAGACAAAACGAGGCATGGCCGGCTAGCGGCTAACGGCTAACGACAGGTGCCGGAGGACGAAACCTGAAACGTTGACATGAGAGCTCGCTTTAACGTGCGTGCGCCTCACGTCAGCGCTGCTAACATGCTATCGTGGGTTAGCGGGTCCCGATGCGGTTACGGAAAGTATCAGGATGGCAAATAAAAATACAACATGGAGCAGGTCTGGCTCCAGCTTTAGAGACTCGGCTTCAATCGATTGATATCGAAAGAAAGCGGGTCGCTTTCCAAAAAGTTAGCATGGGGACCAGATTAGCGAGGGGACGAAAAGTGCGAAAAGTATCCTCGTCTGGATACTTTAGAACTTGATAACATGGAGAACGACAAGACGGTCATGCTGCAAAATGGAGAATCGATCAATCAATCAATCAGTAGTTACGACCGCGAATGAAAACTTGCGCTCTGTCACAATGAAATCCAAAAAATGCACAAGTGTGGTGTTGGGTGGTCCCGTTTGGGGGCCTTGTGATGGTTTTAGGGGCTCAGCTGTTGCGGGAAGCATCTTCACCTCACCACCCGGACGGAGACCACCTCACCTCGCTGACATTGACTTGCTTGCTGGATGAATAAAGTTGATTTGCAGCGCTCGCTGTGTGTGTGTGTGTGTGTGTGTGTGTGTGTGTGTGTGAGCATTAGTCTGCAGTTAACATGTTGATGAGCACATGAGAGTAATTGCTTACACAGCAATAAGACTCAGGTTACACGTGAGTGTGTGTGCGTGCGCCTGTGGTCATGTAGCAGTGGCAGGCACTTGTGTGGTCCGTGACCTTTGAACCCGCAGGTGACGAGTCAACACACTCGTCTTCTGCCGCGGTTGCCGTGGTGATATTTGACACCTAGATGCGATATGAGCGTTTTGTCTTTTTGATCCTTTGGAGCCACCGTCCTTTAAGTTATCAAATATAAAGCCGATCACGAAAAGTGTGCCAAGCTTCCGATGTCTTTTTGGTCATTGTGTTTCATGAAAGGTCCCTCTCCTTGTGATGCCAGCACTCCACAATGAAAGGAAACGAGAGGAGGTCCTTCGATTGGACTGAATCAAGTCGGATGAGTTCACGCCCGCAACGGCGCAAACAGCCCTTGTTCAAATATGCCGCCATGCATGCATGGATCATCCTCAGGTTTGGCTGTCTGGTTATATATGTGCCACTTTTGGAGTGTCGCTCCAGCCAGGTTCAACGACGTCTAATGAGGCAGCGGGTCGTTATCTGGGTGTGGTCCGAGTGGACCTCAGCGAGATGATTTCCCTTTAAGTGGAAGCCATTTGATTCCCAGCGTGTCTCGTCACCCCCAGCTGAGCTCCAGACGGGGGCGTCCATCTTAGAAGATGGGCAGGGGGGCTTTGCGTATGGCAGCTGAGCAGCACCGGGGTCTCCTTGGCATGTCAACACCTTGGTGGTCCTTAAGGGCTGCAAATGGAAAAGCCTCCACGGACCCTTGGGATTGTTCCACTGTCAACGTGATTGATATTGTCATGATCTCATTTTGTCAGAGGCATTCTCATCATCAACTTCCAATCTCACCTTGTCATATTTTATAAATGGACCCATGTAATAATTCTTTTTTTTTTTTTTTTTTGCTGCCTGGCAGGCCCGCCATACGCTTGGATTTGTCAACATGCTATATTTATTGATGTTTTTTTTGGTGTAAAAACATTCTCAAAGGTTGTGGGGATGAAGGAAAAATGAACACCAGCAGTCGAACATGTGAATGGGGATGTTCTGCGTTGAGTGGCGGCGTCGTAATTGGATCCTAATTGGCGTGAAGTCTTAAGAGCCGTCGCGACGCGCGCGGCCCCCCGATTGGCCAGCGTCAGGTGCACGTCGCCCTGCTAAACACGCCTACGCGTGCCCTGGCAGCTATAAGACGCTGGGAGCGGGTTCGGGGTTCCCCATCAAGTATCAGTGAAGCGAACCCTCCAGCAACCCCTCCCCCCCCGCCCCCAAAGGCCCGCAGCCAGGCCCAACATGAGCACCCGTTAAGGCGGCTGCGCGCAGGGCAACTTTCCGTGGCGAGCATGGAGCTGTCGGACATGCAGTTCAACATGACGCCCTGTCCGGGCTGCCCGGGCGACGACTTCTACGACGACCCGTGCTTCGACACGAGCGACATGCGCTTCTTCGAGGACCTGGACCCCCACCTGGATCCCCGCATGGTGCACGCGGCGGGCCTGCTGCAGGCCTGCAAGCCGGACGACTCGTCTTCGTCGTCGTCCGGGTCTTCGCACGCACGCGACCCGGACGACGACGACGAGCACGTACGCGCGCCCAGTGGCCACCACCAGGCGGGCCGCTGCCTGCTGTGGGCGTGCAAGGCGTGCAAGCGCAAGACCACCAACGCCGACCGGCGCAAGGCCGCCACGCTGCGCGAGCGCCGCCGCCTGGGCAAAGTCAACGACGCCTTCGAGACGCTCAAGCGCTGCACGTCGGCCAACCCCAACCAGCGGCTGCCCAAGGTCGAGATCCTGCGCAACGCCATCGGATACATCGAAGCGCTGCAGGCGCTGCTACGCGCGGGCGGGGCCGCCGGCACCGCCGCCGCCGCCGCCGGCTCCCCGCCGACGGGCGACGCCTGCTACCCGCTGCAAGTCGAGCGTTACGCCGCCGACTCGGACTCCTCCAGCCCCCGCTCCAACTGCTCCGACGGCATGGTAAGGAGGCTAGCAGAAAAGAAAAAAAAATCCCCACACCCTCATGGCTGAAGTGGGCTTAATTTATTTGCTGAATTTTAATTTGAAAAATATCAGAAAAGGTCAACATTTCATTTTTTTGAACAAATGAATGAAAGTCTAAATATTTCTCTTTTGGGAATGAGCTTGTCCTGGCCGCGCGCCCGACAGGAGAAGAAAATAAGCTAAATAAATAAGAAGGGTTGTTTTCGAAATTGTTTTGATATGACATTTAATTTTGCCTCAATTTAAGGCAAAAAGTTCTTGATTGAACTTCAAGCGCTAAATCTTTGCATTTGACCAATTGATCCTAATCAATGCTGACTTGTTCGCATCACAAATAAAACCCCATCGCACATGCGCTCAAATTCAAATGAGTTATTCTTTAGGTCTATTTTAGTTCATGAAAACACTGAAATGTAAGTTTGATAATCACCACAGTCAATATCGAATTGAATCCAATTGCCACTTTCTATATACATTTTATATATTTAAATATTTTCTTTTCTCTGGCAGCCTTGGAGTCAAATGAAAATGAATAACCTTGGAGTCAAATGAAAATGAATAAACTTAAGAACGAGCCCTGTAAATATGACAAATTCTCTTCTTCTGCCCTCTCTTCACAACGAGGTAAAATGGCTGGAAATTAAAATTGAATGGATCTGAATGAGCGCATGCTGCCAGTTTGCCGTTTGCGCCAAACTAATTTGAGAGCAGATTTTTGTTGCCGAAACAGAGTAATAATACAATGTCGATCGCATAATTAAAAGGTTTATAATAAATAAGTTTGTAAATGATCATGGAAAACAAGCCTGCTGTCAAAAATGATCAAGAGAAAAAAAAAAAAACACCTTTTACAAAACACAACTCCAAATGACGCATTTAAATTCGCTCTATTTTGTGTAACAATCTTTCATGTTTGCTTTTATTTTTATGATGATTTGTGCAGGCGGACTTTAGCTGCCCTTCGTCCAAGCGAGCCACTTTTGACGCCAACAACTTTTTCACTGACAGCAGCAACGGTAAGAGCCCGTGACGTCACTTCTCCCAAATGACTATCGATTGGGGCGGCGGGTTGTCGTGAATAATTAGCATAATTATTCATTCTAAAGGCCCCGAAGAACCGCCCTATTCCGGGACTCCATCAAGTGGCAAATTTCGATGAATTATTTTAGGTGTTGGTGACGTTCTGATTTTTATTTTATTTTTTTTTTCAACCAGAATGGCACAAACATATTTTGGGGAAGAACGAAATGTGTGTATAGGCCCACCTCCAGCATTGTTCAGCACACTTCCAAAATAATCATTTCAAAATGATTTTGCGGCCCGGTCCCCTGGCTGTAGCGCGGCCTTCTGCTAGCGCGTTGCATGAATTGCCAACGAGGAAGTGAGCGTTGTAGGAATGACCAATTGTGCGCGCACGCGTGCAGGTGTCAAGCGCGAGCGTGCGTCGGTGGTCTCCAGCCTGGATTGTTTGTCCAGCATCGTGGAAAGGATCTCCACCGACGCCAACGTCGCCAGCGGCAGCAACGCGGACGCGCCCGGCGTCGCTCCCCCGGACGCGCCTGCCGGCGCGCCATCGGCCCCCTCTGGCGACAGCGCCGACCACCAACGGGACGCCAACCTCATCTACCAAGTCCTATAGGAGGCCGGCGCGCCACATCATCATCCAACAACAAAACGAGCAGTTTCCCCGCCACTCAAAGTTGACATTTGCGCCCGGTGCTTACCATGGCAATCAAAACAACCCAATTAGTCACTCAATGAAAGGATCTTTTAGGTAGCCCGTTGTTTTTAGCCCACTATTTGAAATGAATGTCATGTTAAATGCTTATCGTGCAAAATGATCACGCTTCAGTATTTTTTCTCAAATGTTTGTCGAGCGAGTTCTCAATGATTCTTGACTTCGTGAATGCTTCGAACGACAAAACTATTTTACACGTCGTGGATTGTTACAATAACGATAACAACACTCAAGGCGTTTTTGTCGGACGTATTCATGGATGTTTGCGCTCCCTAAAGGTAATGTCACGCAAGTAACCGCTGCCGTGTTTCTTCTTCTTCTTTTTGCTTTGCATTTGCGCAGTTTGTCGGCTTCCCGCTGACAAATGTATCTATTGATGGGGATGATTGCTCATGCAGCCAACACGAAGGCAAGTGATTGTTGTTGCTTACATTCCTAGCTCCACCTCAAGCTTCCCTCGCGTCCTCCACTTCGATTTCAACCACAGCAAAATGGCAAAAACTGACCGATGATTTGACTGCTTGCTGGCTCCACTGCTGCAGAGGACCATTTTTTTTTTTGTATCCATAAACTGATCTTGTAAATAAGAGCGTTTGTTAAATGTATTTAATGCTTTTGTTTGTCGTGACACAAAATGTTCAACTTTATATTTATACAAACCGAGTGACACTCCAATATAAAATAAATCTTTTACTTTATTTATACTGAACTCTCATGTCTTATAGTTTTTCTTTAAAACATGTTTTTTTTTAATTTCTTTATTGTGGAATAAAATAGTCTTGTTATATTAAATATTTGCACTGCACTATAAAATCGGTACTCGACTATTGTATTGTAAACTAGAAAGATTCTGCATTTTCAGTTACTTGAATGTCAAAATGGCCTTGAACTATATTACTAACAATTCTTCGATTTGACGTTGAAATGACTTTTTACTCCACTTTCAAAAATAAATGAACGTACCAAATAGATCCCTCTTACTCCGTTGATTGAAACCAAGATCAAGACTGGGCAACAAAGTTTTTCTTAATGATATCATGAAAAGGAATAATTAGATGAGGACCAAATCTTCTGACCGCTTCATAAAGGTTCCATCGGTTCTCATCTGTCAACGTCGACATGAACTAGCAGCGGTCTTGTGGAGAAACATTGCCGCCGTGTGGCGTGGCGGCGGTGTAGCACATTGTCACCTACACCGAGTCCCCGTGGCGTGATGACGTCAAAAGTGGAGTCCAATTCATTCGAAACTGTGCTGTCCTTCCCTCTGTTGGAAAGCAAACATCTTTTTATCCCTCCTTCACTCAACAAAGGCGAAGGAAAGCTGCCATAAAAATGCGTGTTGCGGAATAGTTAATTCCGGTGACTAAACAAAAAGGGGCCGTTTCCACACGGACCCATTTGACCGACGGACGCGCGCAAAGTGGCAGAGATGTAAAGCAAACAACAGATCAGAACTTTTCGGACTGGGCCAGGGCAGCTTCCAATCAATGTGTGGTCTGGTGAGTTCTGCTTTCTTTTTATTGACTTTGACTAGCCATTATTACGTAGTACTTAGTTTTATGATAAGTTTCAGCCGTTTTGCTAGCTTTATATATGTGCTTCTTAAAGAATGGCCTCAATCTTCCTGTTAGTGTCGTAGAATGACGAGAGGGGTAAAGAGGTCGTCTTGAAGAGTCAAACTTTATTTACAAAAATACTGAGAACCAAACAGTCGAGAGAGCATGGAGGTCCAAGATGTTTTTATTGCTCTCGTTAGCAGCTAGCAGCAGCTAGCCACTAGTCGCTAGCGGCTTGCGATAACGTTGCGTCTTCAGCGCGACGACGTGGTGCGTCTTCTCAGCTAGAATAATTTCGCCAGCGGCGTCTACTTCCTTCGGCGGGCGGCGGCTCCCTTCTTGCTGCTGTGCAATGCACAAATAAAGCCACGTTAGCATCTTTGTTATGAACTTTAAACCGCTGCTATTAATACTGTTGGATCCATCTTTTAAAAACAGGTTGACATGAACATGGAGCTTAATGTGCAGCATTATTGTCTCCTCTAGCATGTCATGAAAACGTTTTAGGAGCTGTTTTTGCCTTTAGTTGGCAATGATGTGTTTAGAAATGTGGTGTAATGTTTCCTCCTGACCAGCGGCGGCGCTGTAGTTACGAGATGCTGCCACGCAAAGGCGTTACTTACAACTTGCTGAGCTCCTCCACTCTCTTACGCAGGGTGGTGACCTGACGGCGTGCAAAAACCACATTTGGTGTTATTTGTTTCCTTTTTTTTGAGGGGGCGGCGCTGTTTTGGTGACACTCACCTCGTACTTCTGCTTCTTCAGCCTCTCCATGTGGTCGAACTTCTCCGACTCCAGCTGACACATCCAATCGTACAACTCGTTGATCTTGTCCCTGGAACGCAAACGGTGCGTCGAGCGTGACAGTAAGCTCACAATATGGACGCCATCATGGTCACGAACGCGGGATTTCTCACTTTAGCTTGTCCTCGTTGAGATGGTCGATGTTGAGTTGCTTGCGCCTGGCGGCCAAAATCTTCTTCTTCTTCTCTCTCTCCGTCTCTTTCTTACCTCCGCGCTTCTGGTCCGCCTGGCGGAGACAAAAGTTGTGAGCGCCGCTGGCCATATTTTGAAGACCAATTCTTGGGATGATGAAGCGTCACACGTACCCTCTGCAGGTGGCTGCCGTAGTTGGATCCCATGTTGGTCAGAGCAGACTTCTTTTTGGCTTCTTCGCCGGCCTTCTTCTTGGCGTCCGCTTCCTCCTTGATGCGACGCTCCTCCTGCACGCAGACAATCGAGAGCGGGCTTGGCATCTTGGGGGGCTTGAAGGGGGGCGGGTACGGTATACGGACCTCACGCCTGGCCTGGCGTTCCTTGTCCTTTTCGGCACGGATCCTCTGTTGCTCAGACCTCTCGGCGCGACGCTTCTCCTGCGGGAATTTGGGTCACATGAGCGCGACTTTCTCCAGCCCATCTTAATGTTTGGCACACTCACAATCCTGTCTTTGAGGGCGATGAGCTCCTCCTCCTCCTTCTTGCGGTGCTCAAAGTGGGCGTCGATCAGGCCCTGCAGCTCCACCAGGTCTTTGTTCTGACGCTTCTTCTGGATGTCCTGAAGGCACCCAAAGCACGGTCAGCGACACTGACTAAAGGCCGCTGGCTCCACCAGACCTGCTTGATTCTGGCTTTCGGCTAAAATGGGACTCGGCGCGTCTCACCTCTGCCGGCAACTTACGTCAAAGTCGACTTTCTCGCCATCGGGGATCTTGGGAGCGCTCATCCTAGAAGGGAACGAGAGCGAGCGTATGCGTTGGTCGGTGCGCTTTGGCTACGGACCGAAAGGACGCTTCGATCCGTCAGGAGACTTACTTGAACTTTGGCTTCTCCTCTGCAGGGACGCCAATCAAGATGGCGGCGGCGCAGGTTGGGAGGGGCAGGGGACAAGTACATTTAATGCTGTTAGAAGTCAAACGGATTAAATAGTCTCTCAAGCACTCAAATGTTTAATTGGTGATTAGACTTGGAAGGGAAAAAGAGCAACCATCTTAAAAGTTGATGACAGTGAACCCTCGCAAGCAATAACTGACGCCAAGTAGCGTGACATCAATGCTAATGCTATTACGTTAGCATGAAGCTCGCTGGTGCAATTCAACAAAAATGACGTTGAACTCAACTTCAAGAGATTGCAGCAAGCATCACTTGCTTCGCATGGGTGTAAACAATTCATTAAGATGCCACGAGATGGCGCCAAAACACCCGACGAATTTTTCATGGCTCCCACGTCGGCCCAGTTGTCTTGAAGACAACGGCAAGAGTTCAGTCGAGGTTAACCGATTGACTATTGATCATCAAATGAACGGGCAACATTACGAGCCGTTTGACAAGAACCCGTTGCCCAGCGAGGGTTCACTGTGTTATTAATGATCCTTCTCTTCAGCTCTAACAAAACGTGTGGTTTTTCTCGTCGGCTTGACCCCCAAACTCGTCGTGGTCTTCTCCGTCTACAAGTCAGGCAGGGTCACATAATCACAAGGGTCCTCTCTTTCCCAGCGGCCGGCTTCATGCCATGCAGCTGACAAGCGGGCGGTGGCGCATCTCTTATTCTTTCACCCTTTTTTTGTCCTCCGCTAGCGGTTTTCTGCACGATTGTGCGAAGCTCCAAAGTTGAAATATGAAGAGTTTTATCGTGAAAAGAACGTACCTTCCTCTTCAAAGGCCTCTGCATGCAGCAAGCGTCCAGAACAAAAGCAGAATAGAAAATAAAAGTGTTAGCTTTGGCGTTGGAGGAGCAGTTCCACAAGCAAACTTGAGCTAAAAAGCTAATGGAAAATGATGGCGTCCATGTTGTGCTGATGATTGACTTTCAATCATCTTCGTAGCGACTAGTGCTGTTATCAGCGCTACTGTTACAGCTAAGGTTGTTAGCATATTAGCTCGCCCAAGGCAAAACAAATCTGAGGTCCGATTGTTTTGTTCGCTTACATGATGAGCTAATCATCCACTTATTTCCTACAAGAAAGACAGCAGCAGCTTTCATTTAAATGGCCACGGTCATTCTCTGCCGTCACATCATCAACGAAATTAAAAACAAAAAAAACAGCAGCTTGAGTTTTGGTCAGGATTTGTTGCCATCAGATTATGAAACAAAGCTTGAGTTCCAGTGATTGATGTTGTCATCAGATGACCGGAGAAAATAAAGCTTCTTTTGTAAATCAATTCATGTTATTGACAACAATATTTGAATTGTTGAATTGAAATGGTGCCATTTTGCCAAAGCATGTCTTTACCAGGATTCATGTTGATTACCATGATTCACCTTTCGAATAACAAATACAACAAAACAATTCCAAAGAAATAAAAATGAGGCATAAATATTAATGTCCAAGTTAGCTCATTGCCTTTGTCCAGAGGTGAAAGGAAGGTAAGTTAGCAATAGCATGACTGGAGCGCACATTGCAGTGTGCTAATGGATGATAGAATAGCCCCGCCCCGTCCATGCCACATACCTTCGGCCTCATCCTCTGCTTCCGCTTCAGGTTCTACCTCGGGTTCAGGTTCTACTTCAGGTTCTGTCTCGGGGGCCGGCTCTAATTCCTCTACTAACTCTTCCGCTACGGCCACACCACGTGCGGTTAATGGAGGCAAAGAGAAGGAAGGTTAGCTTGCGCTGGTTCTCAAACTTTTTGGGTCCGCTAAGATTTATTTTATTTTTTTTCCCAGGGCTCCTTTACATTCCTAACACCAGTTAAAAAAATAATCACCTTTATAAGACCAATGATGTGTTTTTGAAATCGAATTATCTTGCAAAAAAGCAAGTTGACATACAAGTGACTAGTGCAGACTGGAGGCAGCTCTGTCAGATTTGTGTGATGATGTCACAGCCATCAGAACTTCAACGATGGAGGGCTCATGTTTTTGCCGTGATAATGTCAGGGCAGGGCGCCGGCCGAGCCCAGTTTGAGAACCAACCGCAAGTTTAGGGGAGGAACAGTAAGTGTGGAGGACCCCCGCAGGCTGTAAGAGCTGTTGCAAGACGGCGTCCGAGTGCCGCCCGTGCTCCGACGGGGTTAATTTATCGTGACGTAAAAGCAAGACGTCAGCGCAGGTTAGTGCGAGAGGCTTACCATCGTACTCTTCACGGCGATCCGAGAAAGAGAAGGAGCAGAAGGACATTTACAAACAAGATCTCACGGGCACACCGGCGGGATCCATGCCAGCCGTCATGCCGAGACGGCGCCAGTGACAATGCACACAGACACACCACCGAGGACCGTTGTGATGATGACGACGATGATGGTGGGGGGCGGGGAGGAAGAAAGGAGCCCATGAGAATGGATACTACTTACCCTCTGTCTGATCGCTGGGGGCACAAGAAGACACAAGATCAGAACACAAAAAGGGACGGTAAAAAATGGCTCACGCCAAGCACGCAGAAAAGACAACACCAAATGTGACTAAAAGGAGCAAACAGAAACAAAAATTGACAAATGGAAGATGACCAAAAAGGAACTTACTACTCTTCGTTGTCGGACATGTTGAACGTGGACGTTTCACCCTGCGAATCAAAAAGTTGACATCACATATTCAAACGGGCTCAATCGCATTTATTGTGGCGTGTAATTCGCATACAAAGCCCAAGACGTCTTGGCTTTAGTTGCTGCGACGTAGCAACGAGCTGGCTTTATTTAAAGCTCAGCTTCAAAATAACTGAAAGCAGCCCCGCCCCCTCCATACACACACACACATTTAAACACCCCCCCCCCCCCCCCTCCTGCCCGCCCCAACCAAAAGCAGTAAAAAATGTGCAAGGCTTCAGCAGGTATCAAATGGCAGAAGTTTCGAGTTTGCAAAAATTGTCAACGCTTTAAAATTAGACCCAGCGCACTAAACTCCCCCCACAGCAAGTCACCCCACCCCAGCGACAACAAGCGACGCATACAATAACATCAAATCAGATCCTGATTCGTCGTAATCCAATATAACCCCCCCCCCCCCCCCCCCACTTGTTGATTTGCGTCGTATCTTGCTGAGCAAAATGGCCCGTTAGCGTAATATTCCAATCTGTAGTATCATACGTGCTTAGCCTGCCTAGCAACAGTTTGCCCAATCAAACGGGAGACCAGCACACAAAGATGTCACGTCCTCGCCGTGATTTTCAACATTGTAATTCTGTTGCGGTGCTCGTGATTAGCATTAGCGTGAGAAGCATGGCCGGCCGGCAACACTTGATCCAACAGGACGAGCGTCGCGGGCCCAATGGCATCATGGATGCTACGTGTGAGTGATGGAGTGAAGAGTTGATCCAATGAGCAGAGGAGCTTAGGCACACATTATTCCCATTATCGCCTTCCGCCGTCTATTTTGAGTCACAGCTGTGCGCCGCCCGGCTCGGGTGTCCCGGAATGCCGCAAAGGGATTTGTTTCCTTCCTTGGAGGAGGTCCGCCGTCCTTCCACCTGCCGTCTCCTTATGCGGCCGTCCGCTGGCTTCCTTCAATCACGCGGGTCCTGCCTGACCTGACCGATCCTCGCTGACTTCACCTTTCAGAAGAAACCTCAGATCCCCGTCGACGGGAACGCCTTGACGCTAACTGAAGAATTGTTGCCGTTCCTTCTGGCCGCTAGTGTTGATCCCGCCGCCATGTGGCCGCGTGCCACGCCCATTTGCAGCTTCACTGCCATGTGGAAGATGACACCGTCTGAACCGTCGCAACCATCTGCTGTTGATCTCTCAAGAAGCAAACAAACGCTTATACTGTGGCAGCACACATTAGAAGGCCTCGGCGCTGGAGGTTCTGCTAGAACATCTTCATTGACTGACACCTTGCAAACAATCCAAGGCATAACACAACATCAAAGACAACACAGGAAGTTGAAGACCAGTCGACGGCAAGCGTCAAAGTTCTACCAGTTCTTTGAGAACCTCCAAATGAGCAAGAAGTCAGCATAAATTTTTGAAATGGCCAGTGATGAATGCCAAAGGCCACCGGAAATGATGTCATAATTCCTCATCAATGGTATTGGTCCAACCCGGATCATAATGATCAACAATGGATAGCAAAGCGATCTGCAGCCGTGTGGTCTGTTTACATTTTTGGTTGGACGGCGGCATTCCTTGGAAATCACAATGTCCCGTCACTGCTGACCCATTTTCAGACAGACCAGCGGGCGGCCATGTTGGCCACCAGCAGGCGGCCATGTTGGCCAATCGCTGCTCCAACACATAGCACAAGATCAAAATCAACAGTATGGAGGAAGCCACGACAGCTCCCGCAGAACCAACATGCTCCCACTGAATGTGACCGACAGCTGTTCTGTTGACAACACGGGCCTGACCCGCTCTGGCTTACTTTAACGCATTTGGACCGGAGGCAGAACTTAATAAATAAAGCATCCTTGAAGACCAATACAAAAGATTTTTGGACCACTGAGGCTCTTTGAGCACGCTGGTTTGGAATTGTTGGACCAAAGGAACCTGGATTGGGATTTGGACTTTCTTACCTGAGCTAAGCAGAAGGAAGAAGTGTGAAGCGTGGAGGTCCCCGCTGGCGCAGAGCGGCTGTCAGGTTCTGCAAACTTACCGCGCTGATTTTGTTCTTCTGTTATAGTGACACTCGATCCGTCGCGCCTTCTCATTGGTCCGAAGGGCGGGCCGGGGCGGGCCCCGTTGGCGGTGGGCCCGACTCGGCGGCGCAACCACTCCTTCCTTCTCCCGGTCCTCAATAAGGAGATGCCAGCGCTCGGCCGGGGAGGAGGAGGAGACGCCGGCCGCCAGCTCAAGTTTGGCCAAGCCCCAGATCACCGGTACCCGTGTCGTCGGGCTATTCCGGGAACACGGCATGAGTCAAGCACATTTCACAATGAGCAAGGAGAAGACTGAGAAGTTCATGCTCCAACAGCTGCTCCCTCAATGTCCCGGTCTTTTGGTCTTCTCCTCTCACTGTCGTCTTCCTAAAGTTCTCCTCACAACCTTCTGCAATCTTTCAATGTTCTTGAAGATTCTCCCCCTGAACTGTCTCCTCACAGCATCGTTGGACCTTCTCGATCTTCTCATCACAATGAACTAAATCTAGCTCCTTAATTGATGGATGCCGGAACGTTTCCTGGTGTGTGATGTGGCTTTGCGAGTCCCATCTTGACGGAGCAGACATCTTCCACTAGGGGGTGCTGCAGTAACATTTCACATCCACTCAGTGAAGCCCTCAGCAACGTCACAGTCTCCCTCCCAATCTCGCAGAAAAGTCGAGACCAGATGAAATGCGACCGAACAGCGCACGTAACGGAACCTCGTGTAACTCAACACACAACATTATGCAACACAGGGGTCTTCAGTCCTCGGGCTTTGGTGTGGTGTTCAGCAAGGTGTGGAGAAGTTGGACCAGGATGGAAGAGTAACACAAGTGTGACTTAACGTGTCCCGACGTAACCCCTGCCGCACATTCTGTAGATGCGTCATGTGTGCGACAATTAACGTCACATCGCTCAAAGTGTGGGCCTTCTGCTGGGAAGGGGGGGGCGGGGGGGAGGTCAAACTTAAGGTTTAGATTTGCGCCCCGCTCGGCCGCTGCTGTCACTCCGTTTATTTTGGGACTGTCATGGCGAGCGGTCCTTGCGTTCGGAGGCAAAGGGGGTGGGGGTGGAGTGGGGCGCAAACGCCAAGCAGCCGCTTTGACAGTCCGGGCTGCGACAAGCAGGCAGCACCCGGACCGACGGCTGCCGCCCAGCACCGCTGCACCAGGTAAATGCCACTTTTCTTCTCTGGCTGGGCCGTGCTAGGACCACCTCCTCCTTGCTGCTCTTTGGGGGGGGGGGGGGTTGAAAACTTCCTGGCTGCACTTGTCTTGCTTGAACTGGAACCTACCTGCTGCACACGAGCCACCACTCGCAAGCCAGTAAGAAAATGGTTGCTGTGTTTTTGGGTTCATTTCGGCGATTGTGGACCATGACAACTTTTTATGACACGGCTATTATTACTCTTTCCACTTTCGACGCCAAGCTTCCAGTGCCTTAAAAGGAGGGGGGGTGGAGGCTTTTAAGTGGGGGGGGGGGGGGGGGGGGTACACTGGCCTACATTTCACCAAGTAGTGGCAGCTGATTCTTTACAGCTCTTTGATTATTTTCAATTATTCTCAGTTCCTCATTTTGATTGGTTGGAGCAAAATATTTGACAAAAAGAAATCGAATTTTATTTTATTCCCATAAAATGCCATTTTTTTCATATTGAGAAAGTACAGCTTTAAAAATGTATCACCACCCCAAAATTGAAAACCTGGCAAAACTTTATTCTTGAAAAAATGCCTTTCAAAAAAGCAAAATAGTCGTAGCAGAAAACCAAGTTTAACGGACTTACAAAAGGGCCGCACAACAACAAAAGGCCTCAATGACTGCAAGGTGACATCAGCAGCAAACGGGAAGTGATGGCGCACGGCGGCAACAAAGACGTACACCACATGTCACAAGTGCAGCTGATGGTTAATAGCTTAGGCTTGCTTCCGTGTCAATCTTGCTCCAAGCTGAAGACCGCATCAGGAATCGCACAAATCTGGAAGAAAGACAAAATCAAGTGACAAATTTGTTGTGGTTTGTTCTTCAGGAGCTCGAGGCGCTCATGGCGCTCGCTTACAGCACAGCCATCCCGCCTGGATTCTTTCCCGTCCAGTACCCGCCCCCCTTGCTCCCCAAGCCCAGGAAGGACAATGCCCGTCTCCAGAAGGTTCTGAAGCGCAGCGCCAAGAAGAAGACCTGCCCGCAGGCGTCGCAGGCGGCCGGCCCTTTCCGCTCCAGCCTCTCCCCGGTCAACGAAGCCAGCCCGGACCTTGAGCGCAGCGAACGCTCCACGCCGCCCAAAACTCCTGAGGCGCCCTACGCCTTCTACGCCAGCCATCAGTCAAATCGTTTCGCTGCCCGCCCACTTTACCAGCATGTGGCGTCGCCCTACCCGCAACGGACGGCCTTCTCTCGAGCCGCAAGGTTCTCGCCTCAGCCGCAACACGGCGCCGGCGCTGCACCGCTCCCTCCGACGGTGCCCGTCCAGCCCATTCCCTCCGCTGTCCCTCCTCCAGAGTTGACACCCCCAGATTCCAGTCTTTTCCCCAAAACTCCCAGACTAGCCGTAGCCCCGCCCACCAAGCCCAAACCGGCCAGCCCCAATCCGACCTGGTACCCGGCGGAAGGAGCTCAGGCTTTGATCCGCCCGCTGACGGTCCTAACTCAGTTCGTCAAGCCCAAAAGTCCCCGTCCGACATTCAAAGCCACGGAACCTTCCAAATCTCCCAAGTCTATGTTTGAGGTCCCCCAAATCCGCCTGTACACGGCCAGCACGTCCTACTACGAGACATCCAGGACGCCGCCCGTGTACGACACAGTCGCCCTCACCGCCATCGGGGGCACAACTGAAAGCAACCAAGAAGCCAGCCTCGCGTGGCAATGGTCCGAAAGCCCCGATCTTTTGGTCAACGCCGAACCACAAGCCAAAATACCAAACGCGCCCGTGAGGAGAGAAACGGCCAAAGTCGAGATAAACGCGGCGGCGGCTCCGAGCATCGAGATCAGGAGAGCCACGCCCACACCTGAAACCAGAACCAAAACACCCACCCCGGAAATGCATTCACCGAGGTGCCTGACGGAGCGTCCGAGAACCCCGGCAAAGCGTGCCGCCACCCCCGTCTTTGAGGTTTCCAGACCCAACCCTCTCTTGTTTGCAGTGTCACCGATGATGATGGAGTCAGAGAGGTCCAAAACTCCCCAAATGAGAGCCAAGACTCCCGAGATCTACGCATCTGCCACGGAGCCGTACGGAGAGGCCCAGGCCAGCTGTCCACAGACCATGACAAAGTCCAAATCAGAATCTGATCTGACCAGGAGAACTCCCACAGCTGAGTTAACATCCGCAGTGACAACCTTTGGGTATCAGAGGCCCGTCACTCCAACCTACGAGGGCTCCCGCCTGCTGATCTCATCTCCGGCTTTTAAAAGACCAAGAACGCCCACGTACGGAACGTCGCCGCACAGTGGAGGCTTCCAGAGATCAAAGACCCCGACTCTAGTCGGGCCCAAATCAAAGTCTGCCTATCGTGGACTGATGCCCGGAGAGTACGCCGCTTACGGAGGAATCAAAACGCACACACCGGCCTTTGGGATTACAGGAGCTCAGGATGCAAGGCACGAGGAGGCCGCAGCCACCCAACGTAAAACACCAAACCGAGAGCTGATGGAAGCCAAAGAACCCCCTAAGGCAGAGGTCTCTGCCCCCCCAACAACTCCCATGATTGTTGTTTCCCAGACACCCAAAACCTCAGCAGTGACCCCAAAAGCAGAGGCAAGGATGATTCCTCCACCGCTCCCAGAGAACCAAGAGCAGATCCAGAAAACAG
This sequence comes from Syngnathus typhle, assembly GCF_033458585.1. Lineage (NCBI taxonomy): Eukaryota > Metazoa > Chordata > Actinopteri > Syngnathiformes > Syngnathidae > Syngnathus > Syngnathus typhle. The sequence goes on from NC_083744.1 coordinate 18,295,891, forward strand.
CAAACATTACACCGCCAACCTCAGACAACAGAACTCCTGTCCACCCGAAGATGGACATGCCAAAACCTCAGATAGCCAAACAAGCTCCTCACACTCCTGAGAAAGACCCTCTGAAGGCAGTAAGGAAGCTTCTTGGCAAAGACAAAGTCCAGGCTTCCAAACATCAAGCTCAGGCAAAGGTCGAAGAGTCGGTGAAGGTCTCTGAGGTCGAGAAGGTCAAAGCAACATCCTCCCCAAGTCAAGATAAGGACAACAAGGTTGGAACGCTCGCAGGAGAGGACAAGAAAGCTGACGAGTCGCCTCAAACCACCCAGAAGCCAAAGGCATTGAAATCCAAACTGAGCGGCTGGTCTAGACTTAAGAAGCACATGGTGGTGGAGCAGGAGGAGCCGTCGTTTCCGCAGAACCAGGGAGTGGGCCAGGACCAGAGCCAGGGGGTCCACACCGCTGGGGCTACACCACCTAATGCCACCAAGCTGTGGGATGCCGTGCTCTTCCAGATGTTTTCCAGCAAGGAGAACATCATGCACCAGATCGAGCTGAAAAAGAAGGAGGAAGAGCAGCAGCAGCAGACGACGGAGGAGGAGAAGAAAGAGGACAAAAAGACCCAGGCCAAGGAAATCCCGTCCTTTGCTCACCGGCTGCCCATCTTGCTCTTCCGCCCCAAGTTTGACGCCAAGAAGCTAAAGGAGGCAGCGTCCAGACCCCTCACCAAGTTCTCCACCGTCTTTGAGATGGGTCTGATCGCACGCAAGGCCAAGGACGAGGAACCAAAAGACTTTAACAGAACCGCCAGAGGCTTCAGCTCTTAGAAGGGAGGAGGGCCACAGCGTATGGAAAGTGCCGCTGCTGCATCAGAAGCGCCAGGCCTCCTCAAGTAGTGGCCGAGTCCTGGCTGGCTCTGCTTGTTTGGACTCAACCTTTGTCTTGCCATTAAAAAGCTTTGATGTTTGAACAAGGCTCCCGTTTGTTCCAAATGTTCCTTTGGTGAGATGTTCGCCACGGTGCTACTCGTCTCCGCAAGTTTGATGCTTTCATTTTGATGTCGTTAAAGAGAGAACGGTAACGTTGACTTGCTTTGTTGTCTTCTGCATTTGGCTGAATCGATTCGAGAAGGAGAGCGTTTGTGGCAAAGGTAGGTTAAGAAAGGAGAAGGTCGCTTGAAAAGATGAACCGTTAAAAAGGCAGATGAATGTTCTCGCCATGCATGTTGTTGTTGTTTTTCTGGTGTGTGCGCTTGTCTTACATTTTTTAAAAATCCAAATCTGGATTTACACCAAAATAAAGCAATCAGGCAAAATTTGCTCCATTTTCCTTTTTCCTTCATAAGTGTCACATCTGGGATTTGGACTAGGTTAAGGGATTTCAAAAGGGTGTGACTTCTCTCACCGGACTTTCCGTTGGTGGCGAGGTCCACGGAGATCTTCTCGTACTTGCCGTGGCCCGTCACCACGAAGGTGTACTTCTTACTCGCTGCTGCCGAGCCCTGACGAGAACACGCAGAAGAAGCGCAATAAGAACGCGCATGTTAGCGTGTTAGCATTAGCAGGTGTTACCTTGATATTTGCGGTGGACCTCCCTGATGAATCTCCAATCACCTCCCACATGTTCTTCTTCTGCATGACATCTCCACTCTTGACATCCGCTTGGCCCTTTGCCCACTGGCTGACCAAGTGGGTCACGGCCACCTGATTGGTCGATATTGTGAGTCGAAAAGGCCGGCGTGCGTGCTTAGGGAGGCCTCGGGCCTCGCTTACCTGACAGGAGGTTGTCTTGGGGGTGCCGCTGCTCCGCCCCTCAAACAAGTTCTTCTTGGAGGTGACGGCCTCCAGAGAGTTGGGAAGGTCCACCAGCGGGGCCTTGGAGCCTCGCGCTTCCTGAGAGTTCTGGACCGAAAGCGGCAGACTCATCAACGACTGGGATTGGCCAAAATTTCTTTAAGCCTTGGATGCACTCTTCCTGAAAAGGGGATCCTTCCATCTGTGGTCCCTTCTCAAGGTTTCTCAGGTCGGGTTTTTGGGAGTTTTTCCTTGCCCTTTTGGGATCTTCAGATCAGGGGATGCTTTGAGAATAATTGTCAATTGTTTGTCTATGTGAAGCCCTTTGAGATTGCTTGTCATTTAGGGCTATACAAAGTAGACTTGACTTCCATTAGTGGGTCAAAAAGGAGCCATATTAGACTCAATGTAGGTAAACACATTTTTGTTGTTTTGGTAGAGAGTCATTCACTTCTAGGATATTATTATGATCGTTTGTGACCCATCTTAGGGTTCAAACTAGAGTGAGGGTTTCAAAGTAGGGTCGAAAGCTAGGGTTAGCGCACTTATGCATCGAACTTTGACCTGATGCTCCAGCCATTTGTGTGCTTGCGCTTGCGTACCTCCACAGCGTGCGCATACTGCTCCTTCTTGTCGTCGATGTTGTTGACGAGGACGGGCGCCGGCGTCTTTTTGAAACTGTTACTGACCAACCCCAGACAACGACCAGAAGGAATGAGGCCCTTGTTGTCATGGCGATAAAACAAAGAAGCAGCCCAAAATGTCCTCCATTTACCTTTTCTTGAGCGAGCGGCTGAGGGACTCGGTCCGCTCTGTGATCTGGAAGTGGCAAGACGAGACACGCTTAGATCGTTATTTGTGGACAAATCCATTGATACGGCAGCCCGCTGTTTACTTTGTGTGTAGGCGTCTTGACGGGACTGAAGACCTGGTCGGCGTCGCCACTGCTCAACAATTTCACCCTCTGGGCGGCATCCGTCCGCCTCCTCGCCATCTCCTCCTTCATTCGGCACCGCTCCTCCTGTCAATGGCGTCCAAAGCCAATTGTCAGCCAAAGCAGCAAGGTAGCTGTCCGTCCATCCGTCCGTCCATCCCGACTCAATGTCCAAGACGCGTCTCGCTCACCTCCTCCTTGGCGAGGCGTTGCCGTTGCTCGTCTTGCCGTCGTCGTTCCTCCTGGCTTCGCAGACGGCTCCTCTGCTCTTTCCTCCTGGCCAGCTCCTCCAGCTCTTGCTCGGCTCGGGCGTGTCGTCGCTTCAGCTCCTCCAGCTCCTGGCTCTCCTTCTCCTGGAGGCCCAGCCGGACCTTCTCCAGGCGACGCTCCGCCTCCAAGACAGCGTCCGTCTGGCCGTTCCTGACGCAATGAACGGCAATGAACTCATGTGCTAATGCTGTCGCATGCTAGCGTGTACCTGCTCTTTGATTGGTTGCTGGATAGTGATGTCACTTCCTGTTGGGCGCCCACCGCTTCGGAATCTTCGAGAAGGAAAGCTTTGGATGTGGATGAGACCTGGATGCAAAACGTGAGCCGCACAATCTGAATTTGGACATGAACTGACAACGGCGGCGGGACAAAATGGCCGCTCACCTGACTGGCGTCCGTCTCCAGCCTTGACTCACCGTCGTCATCTTCCGCTTCGCACCGGACGCCAGTGGATGAAGAAGAAGAAGACGTGCTGGAGGTGGCGGCGCTGTCTTTCGGCTCCGACCTGTAATAATAATAACCTGTAAGCGCCGCCACCGCCGTGCTCCTCCTCGTCCCGTCCGACTTGCCGCTGATGGCTTCTCTGCTGTCTGCGCTGCGTCCAATCGCTGAAGCCTTCGTCCTCCTCCACCGCCGGTGAGCCGCCAGGCTTTGGCCCGCCGTCGAATCTGGAGGAAGAAGAAGAAGTGACGTCGTGAGCGGAATGGTCGCTGACAAGTCAATCACTTTGAGAGATTGATGATGACAAAGCCCGGACTGGTCGGCCGTCAGCGTTGCGGGTCACCGACGACTCGGCAGACAGACACGACGTCATCCGCATTCTTTGTGTCACGTCAGCTGCCGCGTATGCTTGCGTGCGAGGATGACTTACACGGCGAGGTTGTCGGCGGCGTAGTCCGCCTCGCCGTTGCTGTGACACGGCTGCTCTCGGGCACGTCTCCTGCGTTCGCGTTCCACTTCCTCGGCGTCCTCCACGCTCCTCTGCGCTGTCAACCTGGCGCACAGCAGCATCATCATTGTCTTGAGCGAACTTTCTGTGACTCTTCCAGTCTCGCCGACACAAAAGAAAGGTGCCCGAAATGCAGAGGAGAAAAAAAAAGAAAAAAAAAAGAAGGTTACCACCTGCTCCTTTTGTCTACGACGTGTCAGCGCTCGTTTGTGTCTCGGCGGACGTGAAAAGACGTCACCGGTGAGAAAAGCGAGAAGACGTGTTGTCATCGGATGCGATGACGACGACGACAATGAAAGGAATAATTACAGGCCAATGATGTCATAACAAGTCCAGACTTGTCATGTTTGGAGTGCTACATGCAAACATTCCAATCAGCCACGGACGACCACCTGAACAACAACACGAAAAAAAAGCAAGCACACACCTTGGGTGGGGGAGGGCTCACAACCCTTGTCAATCAATCTGATAACAAAAATAACATTCCTCAGCCGCTTGCTTATCTGTGTGTGTGCATGGGGCTCAGAGGGGGGGGTCATAGGTCGCCGTCTGTTTACAGCTGTTCTGCTTCCTGAGCGATGACCTCATCCTTGCGCTGAGATAAACACACACACTCGCTGGCATTTCTTTCCGCAGCGTTTCACAATAAAAGCCGTCGGATCAAAGATTCCAGCAACATTGCTTTGGCATGACATCAAGCTTCCTAGTTGGGAATGACATCATCACAAGGAGCCATGGCAGCGTTTGACCATCAATGGCTGATTGCGCCCTGGCCCCGCCTCCTGCATTTAGGACCCAGGCGCGACTCACAGGTTGACGCCGTGCTCAGTGATGACATCACTGACTCGCCATTTGCTGTCCTGATGACATCACACAAAGCTGCCAGCTCAACTTCATGTTTGTTTTATCTTTTCTTTTTTATTTGTTGTTTTCTTTTTTCTGAATTGATTGTTTGTTTGTTTTTATTTGTTCTCATTTTGATGACACGGCCGGGAGTCAGTGATGACATCACACACCTTCCATATACTATTATGGAATTTTTATCCAAAAAACTATATCCATCATATTTCGAGGCACTGAGTCTCAAAACGGCGGCGGCGCTTCCCGTCCAGTTCTGGATGTCAACATGTTTGTTATCCGCATCCCAAATCCCCGAAACTCTAAAACCTTTGTGACCCACAAAAATCCGCCAGTAATCCCAGCAACGCCACAAATATTAATCAACATCCAGAAAAGGTTGACGCGTCCCACAAAACAGAACCGGTCGGCTTTGGAGAATTTTTTTTTTGCTGCAATATATTGCGTGTGCAAAGAGCAACATCATGCTGTCAATGAGTTCAAAAGAGCTTTGGAGGCCACAAGTCATCATCACCATGACGATGATGACGGACAGTGGCCACAGGCTCCTGTTGGAACTGACCTGATGAGGTTCTGCAGACTTTGTTTGCTGGAATTTCTCCTCAGCAGCGCCTTGGACATCTTCAGGCTTCTTCTTGGTGCTCTCCTGGAGTTCTTCAACGTGGTCCTGAGCCGCCGCCGTACCTTTCTCTTAAGACCTTCACGCTGTTGGCTCTTTTGTTGCCACTGGCTCGCTCACTCTGTTCCCTCCCCTGCGTGGCGTGTCGGGAATGTCGGGGGTGGGCCGGGGTGTGTGTGTGTGTGTGTGTGGAGGGGGGCGAGGGCAGGCAGGGTTTAGTCATCACCCCCAACGCAATCCCCCGTCTGTTGTCCTACATGTGGTTTCCATTGAGAAGAGCTCAGCATCCATCCTTCTGGGTGAAAGATGATCCCTCAAAGTCCTGGTGCCCAACGACACCCCGACATCTGCAATCGAAAACAGACCAGGAGAGAGAAACCTTGTCGGGGTTGTTTTTTTTTCTCCTCATTTACTTTAGTGTCACTATTTCATGTTTGTTCACACCTCAACAGTCTTTCACCCCAAATGCATTTGAGGAAATAAATATCAAATGAAAGTTAACAAATTGAAGAAGATTTTAATGAATGAATGAATGAATGAATGAATGAATGAATGAATGAATAAATAAATAAATAAATAAATAAATAAATAAATAAATAAAATGGCTTTATTCAAGCAAAATATTTGGATTTTGCCACAAAAATAAATGATATACATTTTATCGGGCACTTTTAATTTAGGAATGAAAGCAACTTCTCGGTGGTCGAGGAAGTGGCCTGTCGCTCGCTGTCGTGTCCCGACTCGTATATGGGGTGTGAGTAATCCCCCCGAACGCTGACGTCGGCGCCTCTGACGCACCAAAACCAACAAAAAAACCTTTGACAGATCAGCAAACGCAAGAAGACAAAGAAAAAACAACCACCAAAGGCAAGTAATTCCAAAAAATGCTCAAAAATCACATTTGGGGTGGAACATGGCTGAAAACGACATTGAGAAAAGTTTCTTTTCGAAGTAAACAACAGCACCCCCAAAAGAAAGAGCGCGCGTTGGCTCGTGAGTGAACGATTCGTTCAAAGGAATCTTCCCAGTGAACAACCGTAAACGAATCCCTTCCTATAGCGATTCGTTCATATGACTTCAACCAGTAGGTGTCGGTAATGCGCATTGAAGCTGGTGCTACCTCACCGTAAAACAAAACGAAGAAGAAAATGACGTCACTTTCCGTTCACGAACGGGTCGTGAATTGCATTTCCCGTTCACTAACTGAACGGATCTGTGAGTGAACGGCTCAGTGAGTGAGTGATTCGCAATTCCAGGTCATCGCGAGAACGGATCAGTCCTGACTTTCCCGTTCGCGAACGAGTCAACGAGTGACCTGCCTTCCTTCCCCCCGTGGCATCAACAAATCGATCAGTCATTGAATGTGTTGCGTCTCCCTCCTGGCGTCAACTATGCCAAGCAAAGAAAGAACCACTCAGTGAAACAGCACTTCTTTTATGCAGGTTTTCTCCAAGCTTAACTGCTAATTTTATTGCATGAAGGGATGCGCCCTCCGTTATGCAACAATGGGGAGATAGATGATGCTTCTCTTTGATTTTCTAACACTTAAAATAACGCGTATGCATATATACGGCTAAATATTGTTATCCGATATATCTACTACAATTTCACATTAGATTGCTGGTTTGAAATTTACTTTTATTATTGTTATTATTTTAACAAACATTAAAACCTCTTAAAACTTGTCTGGTCTTTTATTCCTTTTTATTTTTTGGGGCATGAAAACAAAAATCTGACATTTGGTTAACTGCTTTATATGACAATATGTATATGTTTGACGTTGTGTAATATGTGTTGGTGTCCCCCACAATAAAGAGCAAGTAGTCAAATACACATTCTTGACACGTACAAAAAGTGCATAAAGTTATTAGGTACACTTGAAAATGGCGGCGTACCTAATGGAGTGTCCATGTGACGTCACGGATCAAACAGCCAATCAGAAAGTGGGGGTGAGGGCGGGTGTGGCACTTTTTACTTTCAGTTAAGCTTTGGCCATGATTTTTCCCTAATGAACTGGCCTGTTATTAGGTACACTTGAAAATGGCGGTGTATCTAATGAAGTGTCCATGTGACGTCACAGATCAAACAGCCAATCAGAAAGTGGGGGTGAGGGCGGGTGTGGCACTTTTCACTTTCAGTTAAGCTTTGGCCATGATTTTTCCCTATGAAGTGGCCTGTTATTAGGTACACTTGAAAATGGCGGTGTACCTAATGGAGTGTCCAAGTGACGTCACGGATCAGCCAGCCAATCAGAAAGTGGGGGTGAGGGCGGGTGTGGCACTTTTCACTTTCAGTTAAGCTTTGGCCATGATTTTTCCCTAATGAACTGGCCTGTTATTAGGTACACTTGAAAATGGCGGTGTACCTAATGAAGTGTCCATGTGACGTCACAGATCAAACAGAAAATCAGAAAGTGGGGGTGAGGGCGGGTGTGGCACTTTTCACTTTCAGTTAAGCTTTGGCCATGATTTTTCCCTAATGAAGTGGCCTGTTATTAGGTACACTTGACAATGGCGGTGTACCTAATGGAGTGTCCAAGTGACGTCACAGATCAGCCAGCCAATCAGAAAGTGGGGGTGAGGGCGGGTGTGGCACTTTTCACTTTCAGTTAAGCTTTGGCCATGATTTTTCCCTAATGAACTGGCCTGTTATTAGGTACACTTGACAATGGCGGTGTACCTAATGAAGTGTCCTTGTGACGTCACGGATCAAACAGCCAATCAGAAAGTGGGGGTGAGGGCGGGTGTGGCACTTTTCACTTTCAGTTAAGCTTTGGCCATGATTTTTCCCTAATGAACTGGTCAAAGGTCACAGGTGTACCTAATAAAGTGGCCACTTTATTATCTTGGAAAACATGTTGGAGTGCGGCCCCAAGGACTAGAGCTTGACACCTGTGACCTTTGCCCATGATATTTCCCTAATAAAGTGGCCTGTTATTAGGTACACTTGAAAATGGCGGTGTACCTAATGGAGTGTCTGTGTGATTCCCTCGTTAAGCGCAGCTGCGTGAAAACTTTTAGCTCCTGCAGAACGTGAAAGTGACCAAAAAGTTTTCACGCAGCTGCGCTTAACGAGGGAATCACACGGACACTCCATTAGGTACACCGCCATTTACAAGTGTACCTAATAAAGTGGCCACTTTATTATCTTGGAAAACACGTTGGAATGCGGCCCCGAGGACTAGAGCTTGACACCTGTGACCTTTGACCTTGATATTTCCCTAATAAAGTGGCCTGTCATTAGGTACACTTGAAAATTCTAAAGATTCAGTTCACTTAAAAGAACTGGAATGCACATCACCATTGTGTGGGACAGACACAGCCAAGTAAAGACGCCCTCTACTGGCTAAATGCGGCATGTCCCTACAGATGACGTCATGGTGTGCCCTTCCCCAGGGGGCGCTCCAACGCCTCACAAGGAAATTCGTGGAGGTTTTGACCACCCGACGTGCTCTTCCTGGCCCAACACATCTTAATCAGAGTCCTCCAAGCCAAGTCAGAAACATCCAGGAACACACGCAAATGACATTCCAGAACATTCTTGGATCAAAACAACAACCAGAAAAAGAAAACATGTCAACAAATTCCCTGATCGTGAAGCTCTGGAAGGTCCACGTTGTAGCTCAACGTGATTGGCTCAATGAAGCTCCAAGTCTGGGTTGTGTTTTGGTTCTTCCGGTTGTAAAACTTCTGCATGGAGCCCAAAAGTGCTGATGGGGTCTGAAGGTCCAAATATAATCCGGAGGCGTCTCCTCACACCCTCCGGCGGGCCCAGCAGAAGGTTAAAGTTAGATTGCGGTGGAAACCTTAGAACCTCGGCAGACCAGCACCATGTAAGGAGCCACGACCCAAGTACATTTTTGTCACAGACGGAGAAGGAGCAAGAACTGGAATCTACAAAAGTCACACAGACCCAAATGACACAATGACGTTTTCACATTTCGTAGTTCACGCAAGAAAAACACAAATCCAATTTTTTCTTGGTCAAGCCGGAGCGCCTGCGCTTGCTCAAGCTTCTCCTTGTTATTGTTGTTTGCGAGGCTGCGCTTCACACAGCAGCCTGCAGGGGCAGCAGAGGCTCTTAAATGTCAAGGAAGGCCCCCGAGGCCCGTTCACAGTTGTCCGTCCGTCCGTCCGTCCGTCCGTCATCAAATTGGACCAACGGGACGCCGCAAAAAGTCTCAAGGACCAAAATTGAACTGGAAGGCGGCCATTTTGGTTTCGACCTGCCATTTTTAGGCAACGTGCTACACATTAGGGAGCGTCAATGACGTCATAACACTAAATGACATTGGAATCTTTTCTTGAATGGATGCCACAAATATATATTAAAAGATATATATGAATATATATATATTTAAAAATAAATAAAATTCTCATTCTTAAAAAAAATACGAAATACAATAAATACAAATAAATTCTTATTGCTGCTGTTCAGAAAAGACATGACTAGAAATGGACCCAAGATTGAAAAGTTTATTGCAAAAAATGAAGGAGGAGCCTTTGACGGATGTTCAAGGAAAGCAAAGAAGGGCCTTAGGAAGCCTCAAACATCTTCTTCCTGTCAGCTTTGTCTTCAACGTTCTTCCGCCAGTCGCCCACTGCCTCGATGGGCTGAACGCACGCGCACACACACACACACACACGCACAATCAGACGTTGAAAATAACATTGAGGTGGCGATGGAGAGGATGATGATGCGCTTCTCACCTCATCCTTGACCTCCTTCTTGACCTGCTTGAGGTTGGCCCTAAGCTCCATGTTGACGGTGTGCTTGGAGCCCAGCAGCGCTTTGAGCATGGAGTCGGCCGACATGCGCACCTTCTTCAGGGCCGGCTTCTTCACGCCTCGCAGCTCCACCACCTTTATGTGCAGGTCCTCGATCTGGGGGCCAGACGCGCGAGTCAGGCGGCTTGCGGCGCTCCCTCCGCCTCCCTCAGCTCACCTCCTTGTTGGTCTTGTTGACTTTGGCCTCGGCGTCGTAGCGCTCTTCGTCAATCTTGTCGATGGCGGCGTTGAGTTTCCTGCACAGCTCCTGAGAGCGACAAAGCTCCACTCAACTTTTTTGTTCCCGGACGACGCTGGGCTAGGCTAACGCCTTTACGTCACCATGAGCGCGGCTTGGTCGCCGCACGCGTTGGGGGCGGGGCAATGCTCCGCCATATACGCTTCCTTCTCCTCGGCCAAGGTTTTCTTCTCATCCTTCAGCCAGGTGAAAGCGATCTGCAGGATCAGACTCTGCAAGAAAGTCAAGAAAAAAATAAAGGTCAGAGCAAATGACGGCCAGCAAAATGAAATCATTTGAGTCACCCCAAAAAATGTTGCCACCTTGAGGTGATGCCTGCGGCTGGAAGTCATTTTCTTCCTGCCGAAAGAGAAACATTCAAGAATCAAGGCGGCGGACGCAAGACAGCGTCCGAGCGAGAGTGGCGGGCAGCAGCCATGACGGGCGGGACTCACTCCGACATGTTGGCGCCGTGCCGTATCTCAGCAGCTGCACACCACAAGACGGAAAGGAGAGAAGAAGGGTGAAACTCGACGCAAGGCAAAGTGCTGAGCACCCGCTTGACGGACGGCGGTATTTCGGGATGCCCGGGAGCAGGTGACACGTCAGGCGAAAAACATTTTGCAGTCGCTCCGTCCAATTAGAGGCAATCGATGAATGTGTCCCAAGAGATTCCAAAAGTTCTCCAGGAGCAGAAAGGCCCTACATTTCTCCAGACTTTCACAAAAGGCCTTTTGTTTTGAAAATAGGCTCGTCCAAAAAAAAAAAAAAAGGGAGAGAGCGTCTTTGAAAACTGGGGAAAGTCAACCCAGGTCTAAAAGAATGCCCCAAAAATAAAAATAAAAACTGTATTCATGAGACAATGACAAGTCCTACTTGAGGTCCAGATCTGCTAAGGTTGACTCGCATGCAGCAACCGAGCCCAATCTTTGTCATAAGCGAAAATGAAGGTATTCGAGTTGCATGAAATCAATCAATCTCAAATCAAATCAAAGCCAAAAGGACCCCAAATTGGACAAAAAGTTGCAGCACATGACGCTCAGCGGCTTGATCCATCCTCAAAAAGCCTCGCTGCTCTTTTCCCAAAGCAGAACAAACACAATCAGAGGCTGGTGGCACAACTCACCTGAGGAGGAAGAGAAGAGAAGAGGAGCAGGAAGTGGAGCCGCTGCCAAGACGGCCGTATTTATAGGCCACCCGCACGGAGCGGCGCAGGAGCTACAAGGCGGCTAGAAGCCGGCCGGCCAGGAGGCGGCCGGCCAGGAGGCGGCCAGAATGCCGCCGTCCCGCTTATGGAAGCGCATTCTCGCCAATGGGCCCGCCGGCTTCTGAAATACAAGCCGAGGGGCCCCGCCCGTGTCCGGCTCAGCTGACGGCGCAAAAGTGGAGACGACCTGCCCCAATTTGAACCAACGGCTTTCCATTTCAATCTTATTTCAACAATGTCATCTTTTCCAAATGGATACGTCATGCAATAGAAAATAGTGCATGGTCATAAAAGTTTGACATATTTATTGGTTTGCGTTTTAGGAGGTCTCAAACATCTTCTTCCTGTCAGCCTTGTCCTCGATGTTCTTGCGCCAGTCGCCCGCCGCCTCTGTGGGCTAAAGGGGGGGGGGGGGGGCAACACCACAGCGCGTGAGCAGGCTAACCTTAGCGGGCCAACCCTAGCAGGCTAACCTTAGCCTTAGCACTTTTGCGGTTGTGAAATGAAAGCAAATTGAATCAGAGTTGTTGCTGACTGACCTCCTCCTTGATCTCCTTCTTGACCTGCTTGAGGTTGGACCTGAGGTCCATGGTGGTCTTGTGCTTGCCTCCCAGCAGGGCCTGCAACATGGCGTCGGCCGACATGCGCACCTTCTTCAGCGCCGGCTTCTTGACGCCCGCTATCTCCACCACCTTCAGCTTCAGGTCCTGGATCTGAACCCAAGGCGTCTCCACAGTTAGCCAGCGAGCGAGTCAAGTTGAGGTCACAGCAAATTGGGTCACCCACCTCAATGTCCATCTTTTGCACTTTGGCTTCGATGTCGTAGCGAGTGTCGTCGATCTTGTCGATATTTGAGTGAATCTTCTTGCAGATTTCCTGAGAGGATTCCAAAACGTGAGCGCTAACAAAATTCCATTTTGCTTGATCTCACCAGAAGGCTGGCCATGTCTCCGCTGAGGTCCGGTTTGGGGCAGGTCTCGGCCATGTAAGCCTCCTTGGCCGCCTCCAAGTCTATCTTCTCCTGCTCGATCCAATTGAATGCGATCTGAAGCATCAAACTCTGGCGGCACAATTTCGTTCACCGCTATGGTTAGCACCGTTAGCGTCATTAGCACGGTCAACATGGTTGTCAGTGTTAATATCACCTTCAGATGATGTCGGCGACTGGACGTTAGCTTCTTCCTGCGACGGGAAGTTGGCATGAGCTCAAATTTGCCGTCACAAAAAGTCAATTATTATGATGACATTGTTCAAATTGCAAAAGATTAACAACGGCATCAAGCTCTTAGAAAGGTCCTATGGATGAAAATGTTGGCTTTATTTTAAATTGAATGACATTTCATTTGAAGTTATTTCATAATTGTTGTAAGAAATTTATATTTAACTCAAAACAAAAAAATAAATCAACATGGTTTAAAAAATGATTTCCCCAGAGGTGGCCTAAAAGCTCCAGATTAAAAACAAAACACATCAAATCAAACTCGATCGACGTACAACAGTCATGAGCACTCTTTGGCACTGAGCTATTTTTCTGTCCTTTTCGATGAACGTTGATTTTTACAATGGTTTGTTCGAAAAAAAATCATGCAAGAGGAAGTGCGACTCACTCAGACATGGTGGCTGCTCTTGTCGTTCAGCGTCTGTTCAAGAAAAAAAACAAACTGGCTGCTCAGAGAATGGGAAGGCAGCCCCCCCCCCCCCCCCCACACACACACACACACATCTTTGCACCTTTGCACCTGCGACCTCAAAACAGCTAATTTGGGTAGTGCAACATCACAATCCACACCCTGTCAAAGGTCACCGAGACAGCCGGACAACATGGCGGCCAACACACACACGCCGCGGCTGTTAACACCAACACACACACACAATAACGCACAAGCACGCATATACACAAACCTGATTACACATTCAAAGACACTCTCACAAAAACATTAACACGCATCCTGACTGAAGGGCCAAACACTTCCATTTCAAGTTCCAAACAACAAGACAAATCAAAAAAGGAAAAATGCTCCTTAGCATGGGAAGAAGGCGTTTGAAAAGGGAAGCAAATCTCCAAATGCTAACCTGTCGCTGGCTGGCTGGCTGGCTGGCTCGCTTGCTCGCTTGCTTCCCGCAGGTCGGCGTGACGACTGGACTGGACTGGGGGAGATGACGAAGAGGAGGAGGATGAAGAGGAGGCCGCAACAGGAAGTAGGCGGTGAAGAGCCAGATTAAAAAAGAAGCGTTTATGGCCGCTCGGCAGCAAAGTCAGCCAATGGTGACACCGGCGTCGGGTGGGCGGGCACGGCGACACACTGCGCCGCCGCCAGCCATCTTTGGATCGGCCCATGGTCAACGCCGCCCTAGCAACAAACGAAAAGGATGTCGCACTTCGGACCCGAGGGATGAAGTCGCTCAACTAGGACGAGGGGGATGGATTGGGCCGAGCTGTAACAAAAAAAGAAGCAGAAAAGGCTGAATGTGCAATCCTCTTTGGAGGAGATTACACACAGATGGATTGATGAAGCACGCAAAAAATGGTGTCGTTTCTGCAGGGGTCGTCTGGAACATAATGATAATAATAATACCCCCCCCCCTCGATTGGAAAGGGAATTATTCAAAAATTGCGGGTGACATGTGGCGTTTCTCTGAAACTTGGTCGAAAATAAAAACGAAATGACGCCTCATAAGTGGGCAAATTCCCAAGTCGACGTGCCACTGGGGCTGTTAGCATTAGCGTTAGCATGCGACGGCCTGTAGGTTTAAAAGCTCTCGATGGAAGCTACAAAAATGTCAAGTCAGGCAAACAAAAAAAATATGATTTCATAAAGTTAAAAAAGTAGGAGAATAAGATGACATTTATGGTTGGAAAATAAAAATGATTAGGACCTACCTTTAATCGGAACTGGTTTTCCTCTACTTGACAGCAACTGGAAATAGAAACACATGACCCAACTCAACATTTAAACACGAAAAGGAATCACAGAAAATAAGACTTACCTTGTCTTCATGAGGTCTGTTGAAGATATGGGAAATGTATCCATATTGATGTTATTTGTTTTCTCCAGTGTTCCTTCATTTATTTGGAGGGGTTACAATTAAAGCTTGAGAACTCAGCGGAACCTCTGGAAGTAAGACCTGACGTCATGACTAGAAGCAGGAAGCGCTCTAGCGACGTCGTGTGGTCGAAACCGCCAATTACATTCAATGACACGTCACACGCCATTTATGGTTAACGTTTAAAAAGGTTCTTTTATTAATCAAATGAATGAACGAATAAATAAATAATGCATAACACTATTCTTTCTTGTCATGAGAATGTTGAAATATTATCATTTTTCAAAATAAAAGAAAATTGAGAATGATGGCGTACCTAGTTCAATTGCCACTAAATCTGTTTTAAGTGGGATTTTGCCTTCTTTTTCTTTAAAAGTTTAATCAAAGAAAAAAAACGGTGTTCTGCAACACGTTTGTAAATTCAGTTAATTTTAGGATGCGCTTTTAACAACATCAAGTTGTCGTCGCAATCAAACGCATCCTGATACTATGATTTAAAAAAAAAAAAGCAGCTCGATATTAAACAGTGTGAAGGCTATGAAGTGTTTGTACAAAGTCACACGGCAGCGAGGGAGGCAAGTTTGACTTTGGCAAACATTTAATGAAGCAACAAAACCTTTTTTTGATGACAATAAATGTAAAAATGCTTTTTAGGCCGATTCAAACATCTTCTTCCTGTCTGCTTTGTCCTCAATGTTCTTACGCCAGTCGCCCACCGCCTCCCCCGGCTGCGCACACACACACACGCACACACACACACACACACACACACACACACACACACACACACACACACACACACGGGGTCAGCCTTCACTCTCCGTGTAGTGCAGTGCTTCTCAATTATTTTCTGTTACGCCCCCCCTAGCAAGAAGAAAACTATTCGCGCCCCCCCTCCCCACCGTGACTATCCTAACTTGTCTTGTAAGTCGTAAAATGTTGCACTGTCGCAAACGTGACAGACGTAACAATGAGAGCGCCACTGCCCCCTGCTGTAGTAAACGCGCAATTACACTTTATTCTAGTACTGCCAAAAAAAAAGCCTGTTCCCCAGGGTCACACGCGCCCCCCCAGGAATAGCACCGCGCCCCCCAAGGGGGGCGCGCCCCACTATTTGAGAAGCACTGGTGTAGTGTTCTCCTTACGTTCAATTTTTTTCTTTTTCTCTTGTCACATTCCAATTTGTAAAAAGTGCCGCAACGCCATGAAGCGTGGCTTGCGTACTCACCTCCTCCTTGACTTCCTTGTTGACGGGTTTGAGGCTGGCCCTGAGCTCCATGTTGACGGTGTGCTTGGAGCCCAGCAGCGCTTTGAGCATGGCGTCGGCCGACATGCGCACCTTCTTCAGGGCCGGCTTCTTCACGCCTCGCAGCTCCACCACCTTTATGTGCAGGTCCTCGATCTACACCGGAGGAGAGGCGACCGGCGCATTAGCTTAGCTTCAAAACAAGTCGGATGAGCTAACCGCTAGCGGCCTAGCGCGCTAAACTGGACAGTTTAAGAAGACGAGGAACGCACGCTCACCTCCTTGTCAGCTTTTCCGACTTTGATGGACAAGTCGTACCTCTCTTCGTCCACTTTATCGATGAGGGCGTTCAGCTTCCTGCACGTGTCCTGTCCGCATCATTGGGAAGTAGCATCGTCATGACGCGACATCAACATCGCCATCGAAAGGTGACACGGTGCTCATCAAACGACATCGTCAAAACGTGACGTCGTGACGACATCATCACGCAACATTACTATTGTGTGACATCATCATGACGGGAAAAAGTTTGTGTAGCGGTGAGCCGACCATGAGCGTGGCCTGGTCCCCGCTGAGACTGGGCCTGGTGCAGGTCTCGGACAAATAGTTCTGCTTGGCCACCACAAGATCTTTCTTCTCCTGCTGGATCCACGTGGAGGCGATGGACAGGATCAAACTCTGCAAGCGAGCAAGCAAAGACCTTCACGCACCTCCTCGTAGCTTGCTCCTAAGCGCTAAGTTAGCATGCTAGCCTCGCTATGTTAGCGAGTACGTCAATTCGACAGTGACAAAGGAAATCTCCTGCTCAATGTAACTTAGTTTCTTTTAAAACCAACTCATCCAAAAAGTCAAAAAGTTATTTTTAAAGGCGTAATCAAGTTAGTGTTGAGAAGAACTGGAAAGATAGGAAAGCAACTGCAGCGTTGCGTTTACCTTTAAGTGATGCCGGCGGCTGGAGGTCATCTTTTTCCTGAAGAAGTTTTATTGGGGGGGGGGCAATAAGTTAATCAATCAACCAATCAACCAATCAATCAATCAATCAATCAATCAATCAATCAATCAATCAATCAGTTTGAAATCTCACAACTTACTCAGACATGTTGCTGGCGTTGAGGGCTACCAAATGAAGAAGAAAAGAAGAAGAGCAATTAGAAGGCCACCATGGCCGGCCGGCCATCAGTAAGCCCAATCTATTTGCAAACTATGCACTTTATAGCAGCTGGAGGTCAAATGTCAAGCGCAATAATCTCTTGAGCCCATGGCGGGAAATTAAATCTCTTGGGGGAATCCACACCGTCCTAAGTCCTTTCACGGAAAATAATTTGGCGAAGAAAAGCTGCGGCGGCGTCAAAAGCGCCAACGCCAAATGCGCCGCCGCCTCCTCCTCCTCCACTAAAAATACTGCCAAGCTTCAGTTGCCACCAAACCTCAACGGGCATCTTCATCATCCATGTCGTCGACATTTCACCACAAGTCTGAGCCGCTTTTCGCATCAAAAGCTGCCAGAGATCAAATATCGCCGAGGAAAGCCCAGCTGTCCGGCAACAACAACAACTTCCCAAGTCCGGTCAAATCAAATCAACAAAAATAGCAGCGAGAAGAAGAATAACCTTGCAAAGTCTATTGGAAATGGAAAATATAAAAACCAAACATATAATATCAAAAATCTTAAAAAAAACCAATGAAATATATATTTTTAAAAATGGGCTTGAAAAATAACAAATGTAGAAAATGTGATGTAAATGTAAAAACAAAAATATTTCAACCTTGCATTAAAAGCCAGACGATTTCTTAAGGAATGGAAATGGAAATGTAGTCTTTAAAATAAAAAGTGGAAAAATATGATTAAAAATATATATTAATATGTATAATATATATTTAAAAACCAAACAAAGAAATGTGCAATTGAAAGAGACAAAAAATAGTTTGAAAAAATGCCCTTGAAAAATAAATCGTTTGTAGAATGGGAACGCAAAGCGACCCGATGGATTGACTTTGAATACGACGACGTCGTTGTCATCGTCGTGATCGCTGGATTTTGAGCATTTTGGAGAGGAGACACATCGGCGAGTGAGTGAATATGAGCAAGATAACAGAAAGCATGCAGCGGCAGGAGGCCCAGCGGGGGTCAAGAGGTCGCAACCGGAGGAAGAATGGGCTCACCTGTGCCGAGGAGCGAGAAGAAGAAGAAGAAGAAGGAGCAGCAGCAGAGACAGCGCTAAGAGTGAATAGCGCTCCGACCTGCCAATTTATACACGGATAGATTTACATAGTGGCCACAAAAGCCATGTGGCTCCGCCCACTGGTGGAATATCAAGACGGCACGCCGCCCGGGATGAGACCCTCAAGAAAGGCGACCCCCTCGGACCGGCCCCCGACGACAAAAGGAGCAGGAGGACGAGGAAGAGGAGGAAGGAGGAGGAGGCAGGCAACAAGCCTGATGCTAATGTAGCAGCCTTTCAATTTTTGCAAAATAGCAGTAAAGAACATGTTCACATTTCTAGTATGGGGTTCTTTAAATGGTCCTATTTTAGGCATACAATGTGGTAAAATGGTTTTCATACTTTTTATATACACGGCCAACAAATAGGCGTCGTGACAACAACTTACGGGTCGTTTTCAATACATCGACAAGCGAGGAAACCGCCTTCAAATAACGTCAACATTCCATGTTAGCTCCAACGTGCATTTCTGCCATCTAACAAGCCGTGCTAACAACCGATGCTAACATGTTCTAACAACTTGGAAGGTATTTTAACGCCCCCACTTTGAACGGTCAAAAAATGTCAACAGCTAGCTTGACCTTTGGCATGCTAGCTTCCCAACTGACTTGCACTATCTTGGTGTCAACAACCTGCAAAAGTATTTAAAGACATGTGAAGTGGAAATAAACATGAACAGCTTCCCGCTTGCGTTTCAGCCGCTAACAGCTACTAGCAAGCTGTGAGATTGTTTGAAGCCAGGCGCACACATCAAGCGGACAACCGAGGCCATGCTGGTTAAAGCTCCAAACACGGAAGTAGGCAGTAGAAGAACAAAAGAGGAGAAAAATCAAGAGGCAGGAGAAGAAAAGCAAGTGGAATGTCATGGCTATCAAAAGTCCCAGGCAGCAGATTTGCGCCGGACTTTCCACCTGGATAACGTTTCCTCATTAATTGCTTGAGCTCAGCTTGCATTGGACGTTGTGGATATTTTTAGTGGACCGGCACGTTAGCACGTAGGCTTCAGAATCCGGCCTTTTCCAAATGTGCCGGCGACCTGTCTGCAATTCATTGGGAGGTGATTGACAACCTGTCAACCGGTGGGTGCGTTGTTCAAAGTGACAGACAAACTAAGTGGTGACCGTTGGGTTGTGTTTGCGGCCGCATCCTGACACCCATTCTACCTTTGGCTCCACTGACAGTTGGCCACCAACTGGTCAACATTGCAGGCAGCGAATGGGGTCAAGGTTCGCAAGCAAATGTTTTCCATTTAGGTGCCGCAGGAGCCTTCGGAATGTTCCCGATTTGCCGTGTCGCTTCACGCCGACAAAAGCCGTCGCTTTTGGCGTCGTGTTTGAGAGCCCCTTTTCAGCTTGGACGAACACCAGGTGGCCCCGTAAGCAACTGCATGCAGTGATTCAGTCGGACGTGAAAGGGGCAGATTGGGGGGGCATCTAGTGGCCGTCTGAGGAAGTGCGGCACACTGGCGTTTTCACAGAGCGTGTTGTTTTAAGGTCCATTGCAGGTTTGTGGTGTCACTCAACACCTGCACACCTCAAGGGAGCCCAAGTGGCTCATGTGAAATTAGGCCTGCGAGATGCCAGCGTGTTTAATAGGAGGACTTAAAAAGCATCAGCGGCATGCTTCCAGCCTTTACGATCGTCCAAGGCGACGCCGTCAAAGGATTATCTATCGCCGACAGGTGGACGGGCGGCAACCTTGTCAAATGGGAGGGACGGTGTCGAAATCACCGCTCCTCCTTGAAGGAGGTCGTGGCTGCGGTTCAACGAGCGTGATAAACTTAACCTGCTGATTGGCCTTCTCATTTGACCTTGCAACGTCTGATGTCGTTACCTCTTCTAATTTGCACCTCCGCATAGCAAACCACAAGAACAACTTTTGGCTAAGCTCATTGCTAACTTTGCCTCAGAATTTGTATAACCTTTTCCAATTCAAAGCAAAATATAGAAAGAATCAGATAACAGCTGCACTCAAAATGTCTTCATTAAATGTGTTCAGCTCACAGTTTGCTAATGACTTGGTGTGCTACTCAAACAGCAGTTCTTTCACTTTAGCCACTTTTAGCATGACGCTAACATTGCTACCACCACAACAATACACAAGTTCTTTTCAAGTCGAACTTTTTTGAAGTCGATATACTCCCGTTTGGTAAAGAAGTCATTTAAGGGTTCGGGTTATATTTGCTCTAAAGGTGAACACGAGAAGAGGAAACAAGAAGAAGACGCCGCCGCCACCAAGTGGCTCAAGCACAAGAGCTTTATTCCAAAGACAAGAAAACACGCCAGCTTGCTAGCATGGTGGCTCACAAACCGCCAAAACAAAACACCCTTTACGTCAACTTCCCGTCTTCCATCCCAACGTCACAAAGCACCAATCGAGAACTTTCCTTGAAGGACTCCATACTTTCAGGTGGAAATTCTTGAGTTTGGACGAGAAGAGCAGAAGCTAAGGCATGTCGTCGGGGTTTAGCTGTCAAACATCTTCTTCCTGTCTGACTTGTCCTCGATGTTTTTACGCCAGTCGCCAACGTCGCGGAGCTGCTTGTCCTGAAAAGACAAAATGTCCTCGTCAGCAAACATTTGCCACCGTCTGACGGGAAGCCCATCAGCATCGTCCCAAAATAGGTCGCAAACATCGAATAGCAACTTTCAAATATCTCACAGGCATCTTCAAAGATTTCTGCAGATTTCTCCAAACACCTCCAAACCAGGTTCAAGGTTTGGACATTCAAAAACACTGCGGAAGGTCGTCATCTAACATCTCACGGGCATCTTCAAACTCTTCCCAATTCATCTCCAAACCTCCTGAAAGTCCTTCAACATCTCACAGACATCTGCATCATCTGCCAAGTCCCCTCAGCGCTTCCTCTTTCACCCGACGACGTGAAGCATCTGGCCAAAAGCGTGTGGCTCACCTCCTCCTTGACCTCCTTCTTGACCTGCTTGAGGTTGGCCCTGAGGTCCATGTTGACGGTGTGCTTGGAGCCCAGCAGCGCTTTGAGCATGGCGTCGGCCGACATGCGCACCTTCTTCAGGCGAGGTCTCTTGAACTTGCCCCTCAGGTCCACAATTTTGATGTTCAGGTCTCGAACCTGCAAGGTTGACATGGAAAGGTTTCCGTCTGTTCACCAAAACGGTTTACTCCTCTCACAAAGGCATCCTTGACCAGAAACCGTTTACTACTCTCATGAAGACACAAATGTCCACAGACCAGATATAGTCTTCTCACCTCATTGAGGACCATGTCGAGCTTGAACTCGATGCAGTAGCGTTCCTCCTCACTGACGTCAATCTGCTCGCGGAGTTTTTTGCAGAGCTCCTGAGGAGGACGTGACAGCAATTTCAGCACAGAGAAGTCAACAAACACCACGTCCAAGACACGGCCACTCACCCGCAGCTCGTCGCCCGAGTAGGGAATGTCCATGGGGGGACATTGGTTTTCCAGGAACTTCTGGCGCTCCGCCGCCTTCTCGGTAGCCTCGGCCTCCAGGAGGTTGTTGGCCACCACCAGCATGCAACTCTGAGGGGGTCGGCGGGCTCACTTAGGACGTGGATGATGCGGGCGGGCGGGCGGTCCCGTGTGACCTACCTACCTTCAGAGTGTGCTTGCGTCTGGCCGACAGTCGTTTCCTGCACGGATTGGCAACATTACGGACAACTGAAAGGTTCAAGCGGCCGGCAGAAATGTGCCCATTTTATCGAGGCTTTTTGGGTCAGCTTGAAGTTGCTATATATGTTTGCATAGTGACCGTTAGCGTGTCAGCATTTAGCCCACCTCAGTAGGGTTCATCTCATTAGCGTCTGGTGTCAAATGAACGCGACAGCTGAATGCAAGCTGTTTGCATGCTAACAAGTACGTGATGTCACTCACTCGGTGGCCATGGTGGCTTCTCGGTGTGGACCTTATCTGCCAGACAAAAATAGAAAGAAGATAGTTAGCTCTAAAAAATGCACAAAAGATAAACAATGTCGAGCGCATTAGCGGCAGCCTCGGAATGCTCTCCTGAGTTTATTTGGGGACGTGAAGATGTCTCAAGTAATCCTCATGGATTCAATGTCCACGTTTAATTTTAGAAAAGGCTCTGGATGAAGAGTCCAGACCATCTCAGGCAAGCAGTCAAACGTTTCAATCTGGCTAATGTTAGCGTGACCCTGTGCGCTACATGCTAGATGTTAGCAGTAGGTGACTTAAGTGACACGTTGACTAAAAGGTTGGTCGTTTCCTCGTTCTCTTGTCGATAAGATCACTTAATAATCAGCGTGGAAATAAGGTCAGTTTTGCGAGAAGCAAACCAACAAGTTCTCACTAGTGATCTATGAGCATGGAACAAGGTGACAAGGCGGTATGGGGGAGGTGGGAAGGAACGTGGGGGGCATCAATATCAGACGGAGGATGCGCGTCTATTTGCGGCCTCAGCTGTCGGAGGAGGAAAAAGTGACGAGGTGCTCGTCTTAAAAGAAAAGATGTCTGAGTGAGGTGCTCAAGGGAGGCCGTGGGGGGGGGGGGGATTTATTTTGGGAGGCGCGAGGACACGATGCTGAGGGACATCTGCCCAAGGGATTGTCTGCGGGGGCCGTAACCCAACACGCTGGCGCAAGAAGCTTTCGCATGAGCAAAGGGAAATAAATAGCAGGCAGCTGCTGGCCGCCGCCGCCGTCGCCGCCGCCATTTTGTCACTCCCATTTTAGGCCCGATTTGCGCCCAAAAATTCTCGGCGTCGGTTCAACAAGCTCCCACTCTCGAGTCTGCAACGACGCATGTCGTGTTTTATGTGAATGACGAGGAAGCCAGTGGGCCTGGTGTTGTCGTCGTTGCCATGACGACAGAGACAACAAAGACGCTGCTGCTTGCCTGCATGATGATGATGATGATGAAGAAATATCACAAAGCATCAACTTGCACATTTGCTAGCTACCATTGCATCGCATTGAAAGCTCTTCTGAACTGCTCGCTAGCTTTTTCAAATCTTTTTTTTTTTCCAAACTATTTGACGTGCCCTAAAAATGGCCACTCTCTCATTTAGTTCGATGGACTGTGATTTGACGCACGAAATGAAACGCTGGCAAACCAACGACGCTGACCACTGCGGTGAGAACGTTCAAGCAAAGTCAATGCGATGAAGACGCTTGCCCGTCCTGTTGTGCGGTGCGGTGTGGTGTGGCTGACCTGTTGGGGGTGCCGACGCTGTGCTCGCTCCTTCCTTGGCTGGCTGGCCGGCCGCTCTTGTGCTCGGGATGAGAGATGAGCTTTAAATGCCGCGCTGGCGGGAATGCGCCGTCTCCTCTTTAGGGAAGCGGATTAGCCAGCAGGCCAATGGCCACGCAAGCTCATGTAATGCAACGCACACACACACCCAACGTATAAATAACCGATTGACCTTTAAGATGGTTTTCTTCTTCTCGATGACGATGATGGATCAGAAGAAGACCTCGGTGAACAAGATGAAGGTGAGGCACGTGAACCGACGATCAACAAGCTAGAACTTGAGGAGCAAAAGGATAAAGATGAACTTGAGGAGGAAGAAGGTCAAGATCCTCCTCTGCATCTGTTGCCATGGTGACGACACAGATCATTTCAATGATTTTTTTGATTTTTTTAATCGCATCGAAGCTCCCGTGGTTAACGAGCAAAGATTTTTGCACGTAGCCACGGCCAGTGTTGGGGCGAGCCGTCCATGAGAGGGCGTCGAGTTGGACGCTAGGCGTCGCCCTCAAACTGCCGTCCATGCCCGACTTGTCCTCGATGTTCTAGGCGTCGCCCTCAAACATTTTCTTCCTGCCGTCCATGCCCGACTTGTCCTCGATGTTCTTGCGCCAGTCCACAACATCGCGCAGCTCTTTGACCTGAAAAGCAACAAAAAATATCAACCATGCTGCCGCCGATGTTGCCGAGACGTTTGCGCGAGCGACTGACCTCGTCTTTGACCTCCTTCTTGACCTGCTTGAGGCTGGCCCTGAGCTCCATGTTGACGGTGTGCTTGGAGCCCAGCAGCGCTTTGAGCATGGCGTCGGCCGACATGCGCACCTTCCTCAGCGTGGGCTTCTTGAACTTGCCCGTCACATCCTGCACTTTGATCTTCAGGTCATCTATCTGCTCACGAGGCAACAGTGAGACGGTGCGACACACAAAAAATAAAAAATCGGAGTCATGTTCTAAAGTTGGCCAGGGGACAAAATGTCTCCTCCTACCTCCTTGTTAGCCTTTCTGACCTTCACCTCAAGGTCGTAGCGCTCCTCGTCCGTCACGTCCGTCTTGTGGTGAATCTCCCTGCACAGCTCCTGCAAAGCAGATTCCCTTTTATTTCTCAATCATGAAAAAAGTTTCATTTCAAAACAAGTCTTATTCATTGAAAATGATTTTTCATTGAGCTATTTGCTCTTCCACACGTACTGTCCCCAAACACACCTGTAGCTCTTGCACGGTGTTGGGAATCACCAGCTGGGGGCAGCACTGAGCCATGTAGCGTGCCCGCTGCTCCTCTCGCTCCCGGGCCTCCTGCTCGAGGTGATCCTTGGCGATGGCCAGCATCACACTCTAAACACGGAGTTGCGGTCATGTCAACATCTCGCAGGTTTTGCGCATGTCGTGGACTTGTACCTTGAGGTGATGTTTGCGACTCAAAGACATTTTCTTTCTGAAAGATTTCAAAAGGAATCAAAACGTACGATGGATGGGAACGCTTCCAGGCCCAATAGCCAGCCACCCTCCTTGCTACACTTAACAATCAAACACACGTTTCGTTGATTGGCATAAAGCAAAGACACAAGATTTCAGACTTACTGCGACATTTCTGATGAAGGGAGGGAGGGAGGGAGGGATTGGCTTCAAGCTGTGAAAAAAAAAAAAACAGCTGAGAAAAGAAGGCCGACAGAAAAAGAGCTTTCAGATGAAGACAAAATACATTGGATTGATTCGAAACCTTAAATGATTCAATAAATAAATTGTCATGTCAAATGCAGTACATCTTTCAAAAAAAAAAAAAAAAAAAACCTATTCTTACCGTTGAAGGGGAGAAAAGCAGTAATGACGGAGAACATTCTATCGTCTTTCTCTTTATGGAGGCTGATTTTCTCAGCGACCAATCACCAATCAGCGTGCACCTCCCAAAATAACTTTTATTCCCAAAGTGGGACTTTGCCACGCGCTTAATGGTTTGTTTTGTCCAGCGTTTATCTGGTGCTAAAAGGGGAGTAGCGACAGACAAAATGCAGCATCTGCACAACAACGTTAGTAGAGCAACAAGGGCCATTGAAATGGCAATTAAATCAATTAAAAAAAAGATATTAAAAAAAAAAAAAAAGGACTCAAGTTATCACGTACGTCATCTTTTATTGAACGAACAGTACAAAGGTGGTGGCACCACTGAAGAATCACCTGAGAACATTGAGGAGAACCAAGTCCACGTTCACCTTCACCAACGACGCGGGAAAAACAAAAGCGCCAATATATTACAGCCGCCGTTTGCCAAGCTCACATTTGCACGTCGAAAAAGAAAAAACAACAACAACTCAACGGCAGATATCGAAAAAAGGTGCAAAGGTCATGTCACAAAGCCAACCAAGTTCTTTTCACATATTGTTAGCATAGCCGGCCGCCGCTAGCCACTTCAACGACGATAGCATCCTTATTTTGTAAATATTTGCATAAAACTTAACAAGTTTGCCATGAGTTGGCAGGAAGTGTCGACACATGATGACTTGAAGGAAATGTTTTGCTGTACTGCTAACAAAATGAAACAAAATTCTCTCATATACATTTGGCGGCTAACCCAAATGGCGAGCTAACGAAAACATTAGCGTCGATGCTATTTGCTCACTTGCCGAGCAAACATGGGCTAGCCAGCCTCAAAAAATGCCACCTTAAATGAATCTGGTGGAGAAATTCACATTTCAACAAATGTCTTCATGTTCCCTCTTTACAAGCGACTCATTTATTTTTAATTAGGATTTTGTGAAAACGAGCATGAAGGTGAGGCTGAAAATAAACCAGCGGGAAAAGGAAAGGTTCTAGTTTGAAAGTAAAGTTAAAAAGTTCAAATAGTTAAAAGTCCAAATATTAGCAGGAAGGATTGTGATGGAAATTTACCAAAATATTTTTGAAGAAAATAAGCAAAGTTCTACTTGAAAAGTACAAAGCCAAAAATGGTACAGTATTAAAACGAAAAAAATCCAATGTACCTCCCCCCCCTCAAAAAATGTCAATTACATGAACAATCTTATCATCCCAAATGAAACTTCTGCAATTTGATGACACGAGTCATTGAAATGGAGACTGACTTTCACCCCTCCATGGTGTGCTGCTTTCAAATCACCACAAAACATCCACAATATTCACACAGAACACAATTCAGACCAAGAGTCCAAACTCTGCACAGTAGAAGGGAGTAAAAGTTCTTCCTCATGGAGGACAGCTCGGCGTTGTTGTTCCAGCAGCAGACGAGCACGTCGACGCCAACATTTCCACGAGGAACCAACAAGATGGATGCATTGGAGTTTTGGGAGAGGGCGGCCCGCAGGTTCTATCAACAACAACTGAACTGGACCGCGAGGTACAAGAATCACCATTAAAGATCTACTGGGGTGACACCACATCACTGGAATCAAAAGCGAGCCTCAGCCCTCCACACATGTTGGGGCAGATGTCAAAACAAAAAGGGATCCAACTTCTTCACAAGGCTCAGCTGGAGGGCCACAAGATTCCAACTAGTACCAGAAACTGGTTCCACATATCTCTTGAGATGTGGTGGTGGAGCTAAAAAAAAAAAGAAAGTTTGGAGTCCAGCCATGCGACAGCAAACGTCTGGAACCAGAAGCAAGGTTCATTCATCTGGCGGTGACAAAACAAGACATCAACCGGAGGACCATCCATCCATCCATCCACGAGTCGTCGCGGCACCTCCTGGTCCCAGAACCATGTTCGATCGAGTCCATCCAAAGAGTTGCGGCCAAATCTCAACTGGACGCGGCGCGGTAGCAGAAGCAGACGTCGCGGCACATCGCCGGGCGCTAACCACTCGTCTGAGTCAGGTCCAGGCCACCTTCCTGGAGATGGCCTGCTTGAAGCTCTCCGGATCCACGTCGCCGGGCCTGAGCGTCCTCTCCAGGCTCACCAGCAGGTTGCGGTGACATTCGCGGATGTTGACGGGATATTTGGCCCGGAGCAGCTCGTAGGCGGCCATGAGCCTCATGTTGCGCTTGAGCATCAGGTACTGGATGACGCAGGTGGGCGCCAGGGAGAAGCCGTCCCCGCAGTGGACCAGAACCCGCTTGCGCTTGCCGGCCGAGGCGTGGATGCACTCGTTGATGTCCTCGAAGCAGCGCTGCTTGACGTCGCCGATGTCCACCTTGAGGCGGGACCAGCTGTGGCGGGCGCCGCGCGAGCAGGTGCAGGGGATGAGGCTGAGGGCCGGCGCCGCCTGACCCGGGGCTCCGCTCATGTCGATGATGCTGTCGATGTTGTTGCGGCACAGCGCCCGCCCGTTGTACGCCGCGTTCAAGTTGCCCACGTAGATGTAGTCCGTCACCTTGGAGATGACTGGCTCGAAATGCCGCGGGACGCCGCCGCTGCCACCGTCCCCCTCACCTTCGGGCGGATCGGGGGAGCCGGCCGGACCCGTGGCCGCTCGCCGGCTGTAGTTGCGCAGTTTCCGCGACCCGGAGCGAGACGGCGGGTTGGTGTCCGACTCGGAACTGACGTTCCACGGCGGCGAGAAGAGTGAGAAGCGGCCGGTGGTAGCCTTGGACGGAGGAGCTCCCGCGGCGCAGAAGAGGGACGCCCGCTCCAAGGAACCCGTGCTTCTGGCGGCGCCTGCGCTGTGGGCCTGCTCCATCTGATGGAGACATCACACACACACACACACACACACACACACACACACACACACACACACACACGTCTCAGTCATATCGGCATATTCTGACACCAAGACGCCTCCCACAAGAGCTGACCTGAGCTTTGAGGTTGTTCTTCCATTCCTGCGTGTCGAGAGCTTTGAAGCGTCCACTGCTGTCGGATGACACCGACATGCAGAGGGGCCGATGGTGGGCCCGGGGGGGCAGCTGGGGGGTAAGGGTCGCGGGGGCCGCGGGAGGCGCCTCCGCTGCCTCCCTTCTACTCATCATCAGATCGGGACATGAGCCTGAAACAAACACACGCAAGCAAGCAGAACTTTGTCAAGTTTGAACGAAGTAGTGAATTTTTACAAACATCTAATCAAATCGATGTATGCTACGTTGGCAATCTTTTCAAAAGACAAACTATGAATCAAACACAGAACGCACCTGTACATTCCAGGCGGCTGACGGACTGAATATTGAGGGTGTTGTGGTTGGTGAAGATCTTGTGAAGGGCGCTTACGAGTCCTGCTGGAGACAAGGAAGAGTTCCTCAGGTTTTGGCAGCAAGCAAGCAAGCAAGCGTGCGAGCCAGCCAGCCAGCAGACTTACCAGCGCGGCGTCCATCGATCGGACTACTCGGCCCCTTTTCGGCAGCCACGATGTCGCACTCGGAGCGGGCGTCCATGTCTGGCCTCCTACATACAAGGAGACAAGCAGCCGCCGGCTCAGGCGGCGCGTCATCTTGTTGAATGAGCCGGGCAACCCGTCGCCTCCATCGGACGGAGGCGCGCGCATCAGCCGCTAAAGTGTGGAGCAGCGAGCTAGCTCAGCGTGTCATATCGTCAAGCCTTAGAAACTGTGGCCATGCTAACTTGACGCCGCTGGCTAGCATAGCAAACCGGCGGTGTTTCGTTCCTTCACGGCGTTCCGAGCTTGCGCCGCATATGACTCCAATAAAAAGAAAAAAAAAACTCAAGTTTACTTGGGCAAGTTGAGTTGCATGACTAAATGAGCTGGAACGAGTGCTAGTCGGCTAGCTAGCCTGCTAGCCATTCCGCCAGCCGAGCAGCGCGAGCCAACCCGGAAGCGCGCTTTCGTTTTCTTGTGACTTCCGGGAGAATAACTGCGCAAAGGTAGTGCGCCCACTCGCGGGCTGGAGAGTGATTGCCAATATTGAAGTCCGTACAGTTGCGTGAACCAGTTTACTGCGTACGATTCAAACCGGACCCATTTTGCAATAAACCTTGTGCAAAAAAAAATTTTCTAAAACTTTTGTACCTACCTACTGTGAAAAAACATTGATAAGAAATAAAACCCCAAAGAAACATTTGTAAGCAGAAAATATGCACTAATTACAATGATACTAAAATGAGTGTCTTAAAAGTAGCAATGCTGTGTAGTAGGTTGGAGACATTGCCGTTTTGTTGCTTTTGTCAACATATACAGACACAACACAGGATTGATGTTCTTATGGAGTTATTTCCTTCAAAAAAGACTCAATTAGCAAGCCTGGAGGTATGCAGTTTTTCCTCCTTCCAAAAAGAACTGAAGAGAGAGAAATGGCTGCGCGCTAGAGATTGCAATTGTTTTGCATTTGCCACTCAAGTGGATGTGAATGAAAAAGATTCACTTTTCAAAAAGTGGAAGGCAGATGAAAAGCTGGTCAAGGAGACACGTTAGAGTGACGAAGACAGTAATTGCACGGATAAGATTGAAGTAGGAGTAAATGACAACTCACTGCGCGTGTTTGCACCTTGTCAGAGCTTCCTTCCAGCGACTGGCTGAAGCATGGCGCTCGCTCGCTCGCTGGCTCATTCGGTCTTTTGTTTTTTCCTACTCTTGTGCCAGGTGTCATTGGACCACTGGTAACCTGGTAACCTGATGTCACAGCTCATCCTCCTCATCCTGCTCAAGTGGTTTGGTCAAGGAGCAAGCTAGCACCAGGAACACGCCAGCTTCGCTTTTTCCCATTTGTAGGGCTTGTATGCTTCAAAATATCAAGTTGACCCCAAGTGACAAAGAACGAAAAATCAAAACAAGAAAGCTTTGTTTAGGCTCGAGGGTTCGGTCGTCGGTGTCTGAAATGGACCGTTGACATTTCACGGCAACTTTCTCTCCTTTCAACGGGACATTGGCGCTCGATCAGAAGAAATGCTTCTGTATCACATTGCGTGATGCCTTTTAACATTTTAGTTTTTTATTAGCTGGCGTGTTTCAAAGATATTGATCACTTTCTTCAAACAAATGAGAGAAATGATCAGAATCAGCTCTTTGTTGATTTGGTGAGCTAAGACATTTGGAATGTTACAGGAACTTTTCAACTTAGCAATTTGTTGTTTTGTCGATTTCATCCAAGAAAAAGTAGCAAGAGTGAGTCCAGCTTCATTTGCAGTTCCAAGCGTCTTTTTCCTTGGAGCATTTGGGGACCATTTAAGCAAGAAAAAGTGTTCAAGTTGGTCCACAAACTGCGCCCCCTGTAGGTCATAGACGTCACTGCATGCAGATCATTAGTATCGCTTGCTCTCAGGAGACTTGAAGCAGCACAAAGACGATGAGGACTCAGCAGCTCAGCTTGATTGCTCCTACAGCTCACTGGGGACGCAACAACACTAGAAATGATTAACATAGACTCGCAGATACAGAAAAAAAAGGTAACTCAACAAAAGCACAAAGAGTGCCTAGAGTATTTGGTTTGTACCTCCTGTTGAGCGAGAAGGGCAGGCAGGTTGTTGACGAAGGGGATCTTCTTCTTGAGGCCGAGGGTGGCGTTGACCTGCTGCTCCGACAGCAGCAAGTGCCACTGCGCCGCGGGCCGGCGCGGGTAGGCCAGCATGTCGCCCCAGTGCCTCAGCTGGTTGCCCGCCGCGTCGCAGCCCAGGAAGATCTTGCCCACCGGGTCGTTGGGCGTCATGGGGTCGTGGTCCCACACCGAGATCACTAAGGTGACGCGCTGGCCGCGCACAAACGGACGGCGTCTACGCGAGTCGCTCGTCGACGGCTGCCCGTGAGCGGCGGCGCCCCCGTGAGCGGCGGCTGCCCGTGAGCGGCGGCTGCTGCCCGTGAGCGGCGGCGCCCCCTACCTGAATTTGCGCCATGGTGACTTTGAAGGAGAAGGCCTCGTTGTAGTACGGGTTGAGCGTCTTCTTCTTGACCGACGTCTTCTTCTTCTTCCACTTGCGCTTGTCCAGAGCCAGCTGCACCTTCACGTACGGATCTCCACCGCGAGGAGCACGGCAATTTCATTTCGGTACGACGGATAGCATTCTTTGCAACCACAGTGGTCTGGACTGTTCCCAAGTCCAATGCAAGTCCTAACCTGATCTTCCGTCCAGGTCGGTGCTCTTGAGGTTTCTGGCCTCCAAGATGACCACGGTCAGTTTGCTGGATGTGGGAACGTAACGCAAAGAGAAGCAGATCTCACCAAGGTTCTCCTCCTGGATTAGAAAGAAAAGAATTGCCTTCATTTCCAGACCAAGGTCTAGCTTCGACAAAAAATTAGGATTAGGATTCTAATCATGCTAGTCTAACGAGGTCCTATAGGACTTGACCTCCATGTCGGCAGGTTCTTGGAGGTCCCTCCACTCTTCTATGATGTGGGTCCAGTCCACTTGTCCAAGTTTTAAGCGCAGTTCTCCAATGATGTCGTTTTTGGAGAAGCGGTCGAAATCAAAAACCTGAAGCACAGCGGTCGACTCGACCAAAGTCGCCTTGGAGATCTGACGACAAAACAACAACAATACTTTCAAACTTCAACTCATTTAGTTTGGACAGAAAGCACTGTTGGTCCAAGATTTAGGTTGGATTGAGATTCTACTCCAACTAAGGTAGCACATTACCTTAGGTACAAAGGTCTTGATTTTTGTAGCTTTAAGGATTAGCATGTTTGCACCGGTGGTACCTGGAAGCTGAAGGTCTCGTTGAAGGTGGCGTTGAGCGTGCTCTTCATGACTTTGGTCTCGCAGGTCACGGTCTTGTCGGGGAGAAGGTAGACCTTGACGTAGGGGTCCGAAGTTCCTCCCAGGTCCATGGCCTTCAGGTTACGGGCTTCCTTCACGCCCACCTTTAGCTACACGCAACTGATGGCTTAATGGGATCCGCGTTACGGCGTTCATGAATTTGCTCACCTTGGAGAGCGCGGCGTCAAACTCCAGCGAGTAGAGCAGCTTCCCTCGTGCTTGCTCGGGGGCGCCAGAGCTGCGGCCGCCCGCGCCCGCTTGAACCTGACGGCAATCATTGGCTTTGACCCTTGAACCTTTCCAACCGAGGCGACCTTCTTCTCACCGGCTCGCTGCTAATGTGTTGGCTCTGCGGCTGGAGCTTGAGCGTCGGCTTCTGCCGTCGTTTCTTCCGTCGGCCTCTGCAGCAGCACGCGCACACGCAACACACCGCAAGCAAGAGCAGGACGGCGCCCGCCGCCGCCAAGGCGTAGACGGCCCAATCGGGCACTGTAACGCAGGCGCAAATTGCTACGTCAGCTAGCCACCTTACCAGTCGACGCCCTTCATAGTTGTACGCTCAATGTTAGTCTAAATCTTTGAAGCTATGTGCGCTAGCTGAAATCCACTTCTTGCATGTGTGCGTGCCACCAACACGGGATATTGTCGATGATCCCGTCGATCACATCAGTGACTGAGGTGTTCTTGAAGCTAGATAACATTGTGGTGAGACGATGATGAAGATGATGAAGAGGGATCTGGAGGTGAGACAAGAACACCCGTTTGATGCCGACCTCGCTTCAGACGGCCTCGACGACGACTCAACGAGAAGCTTTCGGATCGAAAGTATTTGTGGCATTTTTTGTATTCTCCCAAAATGTTTGACTTCGGCATGCATGAAGCCGAAGGGATTTAGCGCCGACGCCTTTGCACTGTGACGTTTTGAACAAGACAAACGTGCTCCTTCACTGCTCATTTGCCAAATTCAACAATCCAAAGTCAACATCACATTTGCTCACGGATGTCACGGGAAGCTCCTCATGTCCACGAGGGACCTTGCGATGGCGCTCACCTGGAGACCAGCACGGCAAAAAACAGGAAGTTAGGAGCTTGCCTTTCACTTTAAACACATCCCCGACTCCGCCAAAGAACAAAACAATTATTCGCATCCAATTCGGACCAAGCCACCCCAGGACCCCTTAACTCGTTCAGTGCCACCGACGATGATATTAACTGGCTTGGCAGTGAATGAGTTCAAAAGCAAGTCTGAGCAATTCGAAAAATGATTTTGCAACGCCGACGGTACCTTGGAGGCCTGCCGTCGTCCACTTTCATCCCGCTTTGTATTTCACGCTCTGGTCCGGCTTCTGCTTTGACGGCTGCTCGGCTTCAACCCGCACTGACACGCCTGCTCTGCTCTGCTCTGCACACACGCGGGTTGACTTTTCGTCTTGAGAAAACAACTCGTCACCACACTGGCGAGGGCGACTCAACATATGTGATGTCATCAAGTTGCACACCTCCAAAAAAGCCATCAGCCAAGGATGTTGAGCACAAATGAAGGATTTATTTTTTGGAATTGGAATAAATGTCCGAAAGGCCAGAGGAGCGCCGGCATACAGGAAGGAGAAATAAATAAGTGCCAATTGAGATCGGTTGGTTCCTATAGTGCTGGAGATTTCTGCATCCCACCGTAATTACAAAGGCAACTTTTAACCTGCAACTGTAAATAATGACCAAAAAAAAACAAAAAACGGATGTTGGCCCTCTCATAATAGTACTATTGAATATGTAAATGTGCCATCAGGTCTTGTGGAGTAGCAATTTGGATGCGGGACGCAACTTCCTGTTGGCGCGCCGGACCGAGACGATCAGAAGTTGATGGCCTTGCCGAAGGAGGCGGCCAGGTTGGCTTCTCGGAACGCCTCGGACACCGTCTGCGCCAGAAAGAGGAAGCCCCGCCCCCCCCCAAAATAAGGCTTTCATTTTTCCAAACGCCTCGGTGGCGGGCGGCTTTTGCATCTCCATCGACAAGTGACGTACCGGGTGGGCGTGGCAGACTCTGGCCACGTCCTCGCACGACGCGCCGTACTCCATGGCGAGGGTTGCCTCGTTGATCATCTCTCCCGCCCCCTACGGGCCACAAGCGGCGATAGCGTTAGACGCGAACCAAAGCGGCCGCGAGAAGCCAGCGTGAAGCCTCTTACGGTTCCCAGGATGTGAGCGCCCAGCATCCTGTCCGTCTCTTTGTGGCTGAGGATCTTGACCAGGCCGTCCGTGTCGGCGTTGGTTTTGGCGCGGCTGTTGGCGGCGAACGGGAACTTGCCCACTTTGTAGGGGACGTTCTGAAGCAAGACAAAGACAGCCGCCGTTTGGAAATCGGACAACGCTGGGACGACAGAGCGGGGGGGGGGGGGGCGACCTCTTCCTTGAGCTGCTCCTCCGTCTTGCCCACCCAGGCCAACTCGGGGTGCGTGTAGATGACCGAGGGCACGCAGTTGTAGTCGATGTGCACGGCGCCGCCCGCCATGCCCTCCACGCAGATGATGCCCTCGTCTTCCGCCTTGTGCGCCAACATGGGCCCCGCCACCACGTCGCCGATGGCGTAGATGCTGCCGACGCAAAGGCCGTTAGCTCGCCGCCGCGTCAAACTTTTCATGTGTCTCGGGCTCGTCCGACGCACCTGGGCACGCTGGTCTGGAAGCGGCCGTTGACGGGGATGCGGCCGCGGTTGTCCAGCTGGATGCCCGCGGCTTCCAGGCCCAGGTCCCGCGTGAAGGGTCGCCGGCCGATGCACACCAACAGCACGTCGCACGTCAGCGTCTCGTTTTTGCCGCCGGCTGCCGCCTCCACGCTGAAAAGGGAGCGCGCCGCGCCGTTCATCAATGCGCCCCCTCCCATTTTCGGTCTTAATCACGGTGGCCCTACAACGGCCGCGGCTCGCGCTACTTACGCCACATCCATTTTTCCATCCGGCCTCCGGGTGGCGCCCAGGACTTTAGTGCCCAGCTTGAACTTGAGTCCCTGCTTCTGCAAGATGCGCTGGAAGTTCTTGGAGATCTCCATGTCGATGCCCATGCCGCCCACGTGGCCCAGGAACTCCACCGCCGTCACCTTGGCTCCCAGGCGCTGCCACACGGAGCCCTGCGGCGAGAAGAGGAGGTTGCCAGGTCAGCGACGTCACACCGGCCGACGGGAAGCTGCGCGGCGCCGCCGCCGCCCACCAGCTCCACTCCGATGACGCCGGCCCCGATCACGATCAGCTCCTCTGGAACTTTCTTCAGGGACAGCGCGCCCGTCGACGACACCACCGTCTCCTCGTCGATCTGCCCGAGCAAAAAACAGAGCAGGCCTCATCGGACTCCGGCCTTCCTTTACGTGGCCAAGTAAATCCCGCCGGGTCGTCCCGGATCTTCTCCAGACCGCTGCGGCGCACCTGAATTCCCGGGAAAGGCGTGACCTCTGAGCCGGTGGCGATGAGGATGTTCTTGGTGTTGATGACTTGCTGGCCGCCGTCGGCCGTCACGGCCGTCACCTGGTTCTTTCCCGTCACCTTGCCGAAGCCGTTGACGTGGGTCACCTGATGAGGGAGGAGGCCGAGTCAGCAAAATAAATTGGAGCTGGGGCGGGGCTGACAAAAGGAGCTCTGACTTTGTTCTGTTTGAAGAGGTGCGCGATGCCCCCGGTGAGCGCTTTGACCGCCCCGCTTTTCTGCGCCATCATCTTCTCCAGGTTCAGCGAGAGGCCGGAAACTGGAAAAGAACGGAGCGCGTGAGCAGACGGCTTTCGGGGTTGCGCTCGCTGCATCTTACTTTCGATGCCCCTGCTCTCAAAGTCTTTGCCGTGAGCCAGGTGATACAAGTACGAGTTGTTGAGAAGAGCCTGCGCCCGCACACGCACACGCACACACACACACACACGTTAGACGAGCGCATTGCCGCCTGTGCAAGCCACAACGGCGGCGGGCGTCTTACTTTGGAGGGGATGCAGCCCACGTTCAAGCAGGTGCCGCCCAGCGTGGCGTTCTTCTCCACACAGACTGTCTGTCCAGACGCAAACATCACCATTGTGACTTTTCAAAGCCATTCGTGCCAAGTGAGGTTTTGCACAAATGTACCTTGAAGCCCAGCTGCGCTGCTTTGATGGCGGCGACGTAGCCGCCCGGACCCGAACCCACCACTGTGACGTCTGCATCGACTGAATGAGTCAAGACAACATAGCAAAATGTACAACCGCTGTGCCATGTGCTCCACTTTGTACAGGGTGACAGACGGCGTTCTCTTACTGGCTGCATTGTCGGTGTACGTTCGGACTGACAACACCGCCGCTCCGTGGCGCTTGCACGGAAGCTGGTGACTTCGCTGGGTGGTGGTGAGAGCAACGCACACGCACCAAAGAATACAACAACAACATTAAAACAAGTCATGACTCAGCGCTCCAAGGCATGACACACTGCAAGAAGGAAGAAACCGTCTTGCTTGGCGAAAAGTTCCTTATTAGGTTCCATTCTGTCTTTTCCCGTTGTGTTGACGTTCCCGAAAAGTCCACACTTAAAACAGCCTTTAAATTCAGATTTGCAACGTTACGTCACAGCAAATTGGGTAAGCTGGCTCAACAGGCCTTTGCACTGATTGTTGGCGTGTCAGTTCCTATTCCGGACCATTGACACAAACGGATCATTTAGCCGCGTAGAGCAATAAAACGAGTTGCAATGGACAAGAGTTGCAATGGACACGCACGCGCTCGTAAACGTGCATTGAGCAGTTTGATGTCTGCGCATGCCCAACATAGCCGAAAGCAATAGCAAGGCACATTCGTGGGACTATTTTGGTTGTCAAAGGATCAAAACAGGTCAAATGCGTGCTTGCCAACGGAGTGTGGTGATACTAGCCGACCGACGAGTTAGCTAACCGGGCGGGCGGGCGGTGCGGCGAAGGAGAAAAAAACAAAAAGTAAAAATCTCCTCGGCCGACAACGAGCGCGGTTGTTCCGGTGAACAAGTGGACTTCCTACCGTGGCAAGAGCTCGATATAACTGCGTCCAAGTGTGCATGTTGTCGGCGTGCGAGGGCTCAAGTCAAAGGAAAGTTGCTTCACCTCCAGCAGGCCCAGCAAAGCAGCAGCCAAGGACGGCGCGGCGCATCAATATGACGTCACCAAACACAGACGAAAATCAGTTTTTTTCTTTTTTGCCCATTTTATTTTATAACCCACTAACATTTTAGAATAACATTACATCTAATAGAAATACAAAATTAAACATATATTAAAATTATATACATTAAAAATACGATAATTAGTCACCATCTGTTGCGTGGTGTCAAATGTGTCGGAAAGAAAGAAAGAAAGAAAGAAAGAAAGAAAGAAAGAAAGAAAGAAAGAAAGAAAGAAAGAAAGAAAGAAAGAAAGAAAGAAAGAAAGAAAGAAAGAAAGAAAGAAAAAACCTGACGACTTCTATTTAGCTCTTGTAGTCACAAAAGACACCATTTGTCTGTGAGTGTGTGCGTGCGTGCAGGCGGAGGAACTGCACCGGTGGGGAGGGAGGGATGGAAGGAGGGAGAGATCCCCCCCCCCCCGCACACACACACACACACACACACACACACACACACTCACACACAACCCACGCACACTCAAACGCGGGCGGGCGGGTGTCCAATGCACTGAAAAGACCCCAAAGAGCCTTGGGGGCAACTTTGAAGCGACGCCACACTTCCAAGTTCGGCTGGATTTTATGAATTATGCATTCAGACTTTTTGTCTTTGGCTTTTGGGAGGCGGGTGACAGATTACAGTGGCCAATGCAAATGGGAGAATCTCAAAGTCGGCCATTAAAAGTATTGGAGGGGAAAACAAAAAGTGCTTTTGAGTAAAAACGTTGCTTCAGTGTGTCGGGATAAAAGCAGAATGGCAAGGGGGGAAAAGCCCAAAATGTTGCCGGGAAACACGTCAACAGGCTCGGCTCGGCTCGGCTCGGGGCGTGTTTCATCTGGAATCAGGCACAGGGGGCACATCATGCACAACAAATAAGTTCAAGTAAGTTCCTTTTTGATTTGGTTCATTTCATTTGAATGAAATGATCCTTTCATTCTATTTATAAAAACACATCATCATTAGTATTTGATGTTAATAATTTCGTTTATGCCTCTGATTTACAAACTGTTGATTTCCCCCGATATTTTAATTGTATGACAATAAATCGACCAAACGTTGAACAAAATTGCCAAAAAGCAGTCATAGATAAATAGATAGATTTGGGGGTTTTTTTCATTGGAAAAATCTTGTCAACTGGTATTATTTAGAAAAACATGATTTATTTATTGAACCATTTTTATGATTCCCCAAATTTACTTTTCTAGTGAGGATAGTCGTACGTGCACGCGTGTGTGCGTGCGTGCGGTTAATGCGGCTCATATTGTCGCAATGGAAGCACTTGTGCTTGGCGAGCCCTCAAAGAATTTGAAGCGTCCTCCAAGTCTCCCGGAATGCTGAGAGTCGCCGTTAGCGACGCTCAGTCTTCTCCACAGTTCGACGGGCCACAAAGAAGCGGGCGGGCCGACGGGCGGGCCGACGGGCGGACAACAACCGCCCCCCCCTGACCCCCGTCCCGCTTCAAAGCGGTTCCCATCAACGAAAACCAACAACTCGCTCGACAACAGGATGATGGCTAGCCGAGGTCGGTAGAAACAATGAATGGAGTATCAATCATGATGAATCACTGGATGGATGGAGCCATTCATTCGGATGCCTGATTGGAATCAAAAGGCTTCATGTACACAACCCGTTGGGAATATTGGGATTGAAAACAATCCCAAATCAGATGGGATTAAGGCAATTTCTCCATGATGACACTGCTAAGTCCCCGCCCGGCTGATGGTGCAATGAAATGTGCGATGAGCATTATCTGACCTCTGACTATCATAGCGCAAGTGTAGCGGGTGCGGAGGATTAGCGGGGGAGCTCTTTAATGACACCGCGGGCTCGACCTCGTTACCTCAATCCATGTATTGACGTGGGGGTGGCATGATTATACACTCGACAACAAGAATAAAAAGCAGATGTTCTCATCTGATTTGAGGCTTGTGTGCCGCCACTCCCCATGTAACTTCATCTGCGGAACTTCATCTGCGGGCGACGCCTGTTCCTTTCAAAGATGGAAGCCAGCCGGTGCCGGCTAGTGTGTCACTACCAGAAACCAGAAAAAGCAAACAAAAGTCAAAATGTGTCCGTTTAGTGTTAGGGAAGGACGCCTCGTCACTTTTGGAAATAACATTAGCAACACTTGACAAAGTGTACACAAAAAATATCTTAACAGTGGATGTTAGCAACGAGGCTAACATTCGCTATCTTACCTTGTGAGTGTGTTGCACATTCATGATCTGCATCTATGCTCAAATTTAGACTAACATTAGCACATTAGCTTAGCAGTGGTGAGGTGATGGTGATGAGTTGATGAAATATGCAACACATTCGAAAAATCTTTTCACTCATCAAAAAGGGCCCGTAGGTTAGCAATGAAGCTAACAGTAACAATTAACAAATAGTTTGAGTTTTTGCAACAATGCAATACAAAGGAATACATTGAAAAAAAATAGACATTATTTTTTTAATTTGTTGCCGAATACTACAAGTACATCAAGTGTCAAGAGGGTTTGGAGACGTCGCCGTGGTAACCGCAGCGCCGGCCGCTCATGCGTGATGGAGCGGGCGGAGCTTGAGGAGAAAAGAACTTTGCGTTTCTCAATAATAAAAGCTGATGACATCCACGTCTGCTCAAATCGGTTCTTCTTTTTTTTTTTCTTTTTGAGAGGGGGGGCACAAAGTTTATCTACCCCCCTTCACCGATCCCCAGCACCCCCCTTGTGAACATTGATGCTAACAAGTGGAAAGCAGTTTTTGCATAAATTACAGATAATCCATCGTAAATTATGCAAATATATTCGTTGCTTTAAACTTGGAAAATCTTTGCACACTCAAAGAGGAAAAAAAAAAAAGTTGGAAAACACTTTTGGCGCCCCAACCGGCAACATATACAGCCACAAATAAATACCACAAACCAACTGAAATATATGAACACATTCAATAATCGTACACATCGATACGTACAGCAATATGTTGCGACATCAAAAGAATGCACAAATAACCATGAAATACAGCCAAAGAACCCAAGTAAAAACATAAACGAATATATCATGGATACATTCATAAAGACACGCACATACAGGGGGAGTTGAGTGAATTGTGACTCCTGGGTCACTGCTGCTCTTTTAGGCTCATTTCGGGGTGAGGTGAAAGGCACAAAGGAGGGGGGGAAGGGGGGGGGTGTCCGGGTCAAAGGTCACACACAAATCTGTTGGCTTTCCCTGTTTGTCTACATGCACTTTTAATGTGGAGGATTTTCCAGCTCCACCTGACTTTCACTTGATTGACAGGCGGCACTCACATTCCATCCCATAATAATATGTGCATTGTGAAATATGTACGTTGCCTTCATGTCAACTCGTCAAGTTTTCCTCTCCAGCTCATCGTCCCATCCATCAGTCGCTTTGTGTTTGGTTGCCTGCTTTCACAAATCACATTTCTAATTGTGCGTGCCGAATGTTGAATCCAAACATCCTGAAACGGGGGAGGGAGGGAAAAAAAAAAAAAAAAAAAAAAGACAAGCTGCTGCGAGGTGCGTGTCGTCGTGTGCGCGCAGGGGGGCGGTGCACGCAGTCGCGTCCTGGACCCGTTGACACAACGACTGGAGAGAGAGAGAGAGAGCAAGCAGACGGCTTGTGTCCTCGGAGGAGAAGCAGACAAAAAGAGAAGAGAAGAAAAGAGAAGACGCATCGCGAGTGGGCGCGCAGCGAAAGCTCGGAGCGTCATGGACGCGCTGTAAAGGTCGCTCCGCTCCGCTCTGCCGCCAAGTTCCAGTCGTCAAGTGCTCCCGGTCCCCCCGCCGTCCCCCCGGCAGGCAGGCAGGCAGGCAGGCAGACATGGACGCCTGCAGGCTGCAGGTCGCGCTGCACATCTTCTTGACGCTCCAACAAGGTCAGCATGCATGTGTGGCACTTGAACCTGCACTCACTCAAGTCAGCTCAAGTGGATCTGAAAAGCAGCCACGAGCAGTGCGCTCGCTCAAAGTCAACATTTCACTTCAGCCAGTAATGGTGGCTGCGTTCCAAGTTGCTTCTCGCTTGGAAGCTTTCATTTGAAATCTCCACTTTCTCCAGCCTTGTATGTGCAATTTTGCGCACGTCCTGAATCTGGCGAGCCGTCGAAGGCGTTGCCCATGTCGGAGGCGCTTCTCATGTCGGAGGCGCTCGGGCTCTCAGCCGCCGCTGCCGGCGCGCTCGGCCGCCTCCTTTTGGAGCGAGCGAGATTAGGCGAGAACTTGGCAAAGGCGTGTGAAGAAGGCTTTTGTTGGCGCGCCAGCAGCGACTTTGCTTTTGGAGGTTCTTTGGCATATTTGGTTTCCCTCCTTCCTTGCTTCCCCCACGCTGGCCGCCTTCCCCACCACTGACTTGTTCCTTTTACTCTTTTGTAGAGTGCACCTACTTGGTCCCCCGAAAAACGGTGACAAAATCGGTCATTAAAAAAAATCCTAATCAACCGGAGTGAAAGGTACTGCGTTGAATTTGAATCCCGGTCATGATTTTGGCCGGCACGATTGAACGAACCCGATTGTCGGCGACACGCGGTATCGCCACTTTCTCAAGCAGAGGTCAGCCGGCCACCAGGGGGCAGCGTGCGCGCGATTGGGAGAGAACAAAGTAGCGTACAGAAGTGGAGAGGTGTTTTCAAAGGGATCGTCGTCGGTTGTCCGGACTTGTTTCCCATTCGTGCCAAGCGAGACAATAGCGCCTTTCATCATTTTGCCGTCGGCAAAGTTTACATTCTTTGCTAATGCTTTTGAAATGGTCTTAAAGAGTGAGCCATTTATTGTGGATTTTTTTTTGCTCAAGAAATTGTCAATCTGCCGTTTCTCGTTGCTCATGCTTTTGAAATTGTCTTCAATATTGAGCCATTCATTCTGGAGTTTTTTTGCTCAACAAATGGTCAATCCGGCGTCCACCCTG
Organism: Syngnathus typhle; assembly: GCF_033458585.1. Taxonomy (NCBI): domain Eukaryota; kingdom Metazoa; phylum Chordata; class Actinopteri; order Syngnathiformes; family Syngnathidae; genus Syngnathus; species Syngnathus typhle. The sequence goes on from NC_083744.1 coordinate 18,337,852, forward strand.
TCTATCCGGTGGTCCGTCTCGCTGCTTCTTCCGTTGGCCTTCCCAGCGTCTGTCCCATCGTCTCATCATCCGTCTGTCCCATGGGCCATTTGCGTTCTGCCATCCGTCCCGCTGTCTGTGTGGTGTCGTCCCGGCGTCCTTCTTTGGGCCCGGATGATGTTGTCACAGTGGAGATTTCTTTAGGACAAGTAGCAGACGGGGGGGGGGGGGGGTGTCTTTGAGAAAAGACGGGGTGACGCGGGAGGCATTTCAGCATTTAAGCATGACGGCACCATCATTTGTCCCAAAGACGCCGTCACAAAACTCAAGTGATGGGAGGAGGCGGAGATGGTCGGCCGGTCAAAGGCCTCAACGCGCAACCTTTTCATTGGCCTACTATTTTTTTTTTTCGAACTAGCACTTTGTGCTCCGACTGTTTGCTTCTAGTTCAACAAATTTGAGCGCTCTATTCCCATAGCGATGAAATGATGCAGATTTGATTTTCTTTTCCCTCCGAGTTGTGGCAGCGTTCCATTTCCGTTTGAAAGACTGGAGGAAGTGCTGGTGGCATTTGTCTCCTTGTCGAATGTTTGTGAAGGGCAACTTTTGGGCCCCTTTTCTGCCGGCTGCTCTTAAACTCTCGTTTTCTTTCCTCCTTTTCACGCCGCCTCGGTTCTCTCCTTCCATCGTGGCGTTGCCCCACATTTATCCCGCCTCGCACATTCACCCCCCCCCGCCCCCCTTCATGTTTTTAATCCTCATTTGTCTCCCGTGTGAGCGATGAGAGCCGCTGAGAGCGTTTGGGTCGGCCAAGCGGCATCTCGTCTTTGCCGGTGTCCTCCTGGCACTCGGCCACCTTCGCCCTCCGAATCCCCGCGACTTGCTGTAATTGATGAGGGAGGGGGGGGGGGGCCGCGGCTTTCTTTCGGGGGCTGTCTAGCGGCGCATCCCATAATAGCGCGAAAGCTGTCGTGACAGAACGATGGTGATGACATCATTTCTTTGAATATAAACATTTTCAGCAGCTTGAGCCACTTTTTTCATGGGCATTGTGTCGCTCCTCCTGCTGCGCACGCCTCGGCCACACGGGGGCAGTAAACCGCAGACACGCAGCGGTTGCCCGTCGAGCGCGCCGGTGTCGATTCCTTTCCTTCATTCGTCGTCGTGTTTTGCGCTGATTGCTACTAGCTGCCCCAAACGGTCGCTCCAAGCAAATGAGCGGCTAGCTAAATGCAGAGCTCCGTTAACGAGGGAGGCAGGGGACGGGGGGGGGGGGCAAGTGTGTCAAGGTGGAAGAAGGACAAAGCGCCACATCGTCCCTCATCTGCGCCATCCAATTAGGTGGCGCCTTAAAATAGTCCGAGGTGGGGGCGGGGGGGGGGGGGCAAACGAAGATGATGGCAGCGGTTCCCCGCGGGTTCCTCTCGAGACAAACTTTGCTGTGGTGGCCTTTGATTGACAGCACTTTTGATCGTCCGTGCTTCCTTTCATTCTTCCGTCCTGTCCCACTTTCTTTCTTTCCATCCTTCTCTTTCATCCATCTGGCCATCCTTTTTTTCTTTCATCCATCCAAGCATCTCTTCCTTCCTTCCTTCCTTCCTTCCTTCCTTCCTTCCTTCCTTCCTTCCTTCCTTCCTTCCTTGCCTTGTTTCCATCCATCCTCACTTCTTTTTGTTTTGTTTGTCCTGAGCGGAGAAGACATTCCTGGCGAAATGTTCCCCGGGCCTCCTTTTAGGGCCGGCGGGCGGGCGGGCGGGCGCAGCGGTGCTCTTCATGTCCATTTATAGAGAAGAGCCCAGGGCGTCTGACGGATGGCTGCCAGCTTTTACGCTGGCCGGCGCCGTATTTCTAGGCCCGTGCATCCGGACGCCTGGCGGCGGCGGCGCCGTGTGCGGGCCCGACTTTGATTTGCCGTCCTCGCTCTGGAGTTGGGGCGGTGAATCACGAGCTAGCGCCGCTTTGACTCTTTTGTTTTGGCTCCGGCAGATGTTGGATAGGATTCCAGCGTTGAGTATTGATCACAGATGCACGTCCGCCTGAGGGCGATTGTACGCCGAGCGTCGACTCGACTCGGCGCTGCGCCCGTTTGATGCGCTCACTCATGACGTGTTGCCGCTTCCGTTGAACGGACGGGCTTCACTATGTCCAATGCGGTCACGCTTCTTGTTTGCTGTGCCAGGGTCGTGTTTTTACACGCTGGAGTTGCCGGGGGTCTAAATCCACTTTCTTTAAAGGGGGGGGGGGGGGGGGGGGGCGTTTTTTTGTGTTTTTCGTTTTGTGAAAGAGTCCAATGGATTCCACGGGAGTCTGGCCCTGTGAAATTGAATGTGTGAGTGCTGCCGCCACGCCGCGCCGCGCCGCCCCCCTGCCGGCGCTGGCTGAATAAGAGGATTAGGCCGCATGCCCACTCGCACCCCCAGCCCCAATCCTAAAGCCAACGGCATCACGGGCAAAAGTACAGTGGTCGCTCCCGGATCGGACTGATAGTCAAAGCAAACGTCAAATGTACAATTAGAAAGTGTGTAAGCCAGTGCAACATGCTACTAGACTAGGAAACGCACAGGAGAAGAAGGGAAAAAAAAAAAAAAAAAAAAAAAAAGAAGGTCGAGAAAAAAAAAAACACAGGCTAACAATTAGCCTCTTCGTGGAAGCGTTGCTCCTCTTTCTAAACATTTTGCAGCCGGCAGCAGACAAGTTGGAGCCCAGAGAGGGCTTCGGCGGGACAGCCGCTAGCAATCATCATCAAATAAAAGCGCCCCGGCGGCCTGCGTTGCGTCAGCACCGCTCTCTCGGGTCAACTTTGTGTAGAAACACCAAAAGAGCGGGAGCGAGAGCACCTCGAGCGCGGCGGCGGCGGCGGCGGCGGACTACTCATTGAAGCAGCAGAGATGGCAAAAGTAATTGTGTACTTTGGAAGAAAATCTCAAATTTGGAGAAGAAGTGCACTCACCGCTTGAAGGAAGGACTTTTCTTTCAAGGTGCTCGTTTGTGTCTCGCAGCGGGAGCCTACACGTACAGGAACCAGCGCAAGTTCACCGAGGACATGGACTGGTCGTACGCCGGTAAGAAAGGCAGATTGGAAAAGTGAGATGCCAAATGTTTGGAAATGATTCCCCCACTGGCCTTGTAGGAACGCTGAACCAGAACAACTGGGCCAAGAAGTTTCCGTCGTGCAGCAACGCCAAGCAGTCGCCCATCGACGTGGAGGAGAACCTGGCCCGGGTGGAGCTGCGCTACCAGCACCTGCGCTTGGACGGCTGGGAGAACCTGACGGGCCGGCGCACCACCATCAAGAACGACGGCAAGACCGGTAAGCGCCAGGCCTGCTGTAGGCTCGCAGACCCAAACGGGGGTGCCGTGCCGGCCTTGGTTCATCTCCACGAGAGTGCGGCCAAGGCCAAATGGTGTCTAGCGGCGCTAGCTTTGCATTCGCCGCCCTGATGCCGGCAAACGTGATTCTGCCCTCGGCTTCTCTTATTTTGTCTCGGCTTAGCCTTCAAGTCTTGTCCATTCATCAGCCGAGCGCTTTGTGAATTGTTGTTCTGTTTGCTAGCGCAGGTGGTGTGATGCGGTTAGCCGTAAAGGTTCTTTCAATCCTTTCATGTTGCGGCCATGTAAAAGAGAACGTTACAAGAAGCTTGCTTCCTTCCTTCCTTGCCGCCGGGCTCACGTTTCGGATCCCATTGAGCGGCTTTTGTGGATGCTTTCTTTTCAAGTGGCGTGAAACGCGATAACGCTGATTGTCGAGCAAAAGTGGACCCGTCTGGTCCCATCCCGTCCGCTCTTGAACGACACCTTTTGGTCTTTTTTTAAAAAAGAGAAAGGCCAATGTTTGCATCTTTGGGCTCAGGACAAAGATAGCCGTCGACGCAACTCAATTGGCTTCACCTTGAGTCAATGTTTGCAGAGCGAGGACCCATTTTTGATGATGACATTATTATTTGGCTCTTTATTTATTTACGGCGCTCTCGCAAGATGCTTGGGCCCGTTTGGCGTCTAAAGCGCCGTGTTGTGTTCAGTGGCGCTGGACGTGGACGGCGACTTCCACGTCAGCGGCGGCGGCCTGGCTTCAAAGTTCAAGGCGGGGCGCATCACCTTCCACTGGGGGCGCTGCAACGCCTCCTCGGAGGGCTCCGAGCACAGCCTGGATGGCGTCAAGTTCCCCCTGGAGGTGAGGCCGGCCGCCGGGGAAGCGCAAGGACGCCGTGGTGGGCACCGAGGGAGCGGCTCTCGTTTTTGCTTTCTTTCCTCCCAGATGCAGATTTACTGTTTTGAGCCGCAGCGCTTTGACTCCTTCCAGCAAAGCCTCAAGTCTGGAGGACGCCTCACAGCTCTGGCGGTGCTCTTTGAGGTAGGTAGGTGGCGAGCTAGCTAGCTAGGTAGGTAGGGAGGTAGGTAGGTGTGTGCAAGAAGCTGCCAAAGAAAGTGGCGGCTTCCCTTCACCTGACACGTCAATACTTGCTTGCGGCCTTTTTGCGCTCGTGACTCACAAGCATCAACATCTGCTTTCGACCAGCTTGCTTTCCCCCCCCCCCCCCCGCGTGTTGTTGATCAGCGCGTCAACTGGGCCCGGCCGGGGCCGCCTTGGCGTGCTGCGACCGGTGGCGACGCAAGAAGCAGCCTGAAGCAAGCAAACAAACAAAAAGAATTCTTTTGTTTCGACCACTTCAAAAAAGAACCTCGATGAACCCAAGCTAAAGCAGAACCAGAGCCAGAACAGAACACTACGGCCCACAGCAAATAGAACATCGAGGAGCTGAAAAGGCTTCAGCTTTCCTGGAACCTGTGCAGAGAAACGAACGGATGCTAACTCATTAGCATGGAAGCTAACGTTTTCCCTCGTTTGTTGGTGGCAGGCCATCGCAGAGGAGGACAACGCCAACTTTGCCCCCGTCATCGACGCCGTCGACAGCGTCAGCAGATACGGTACCAGATACGCTGGCTTCCTTTCCAAATCCGTGCTAGAACCGGATCCAAATGTGCTTGTGCAGGTAAAAGCGCCCAGGTGGCGCCCTTCGCGCCGCGGGCCCTCCTGCCCGACTCCACGGACAAGTACTTCATCTACAACGGCTCGCTGACCACGCCGCCTTGCAGCGAAACGGTGGAGTGGATCGTCTTCAAGAACACCGTCCCCATCTCGGCCCGGCAGGTGAGAGGCGACCACGCGGCTCGGTAGCTAGGTAGCCCACGACCGGCTCGCTCACGTGTTGTGGCGGTCCAGCTGGAGACCTTCTGTGAGGTGATGACCATGCAGCAGGCGGGTTACGTGATGCTGATGGACTACCTGCAGAACAACTTCCGGGACCAGCAGCGCAATTTCATGGGTCAGGTCTTCTCCTCCTACACCGGCACCGAGGAGCTCCTCACACCAGGTACCCGACGGACGACGCGACCCGGGTAGCGCTTGTAGGAGCCGCCGCCGCCAAACCAAACAGATTTGACAAAAAAACAAGATTGGACTTTCACATGTCAATCTGGATCTCATTGACCCGAATCAAGCCTGGGTCGCTTGAACAGAACCTCTTTTAAAAAGCCTTTATTGGCTGAACAGAACTTTCATTACTTCAATTGTCAAAGCAGAACCACTATGAACATGAGCAGAACCTCTACTAGCCAAAGCAAAACACACCAAACTGCAGAGACCCCAATAAAGCCTCTCGTGACCCTAACAGCACCTCTGTGGACCAAAGCAGAACATCTCCGAAGCCACATAGATGATAAGCAAAACAGAATCTACCATGACCTGAATAGACACTCGCTGACCCAAATAAAGGCGGGAGGAAACATTGACATTTCCTGCTGGTTCTGCTCGATAATTTGTAATGAAACAAATGGATCGCCCTGACACACTAACGCACGAGTCATTAGTGGCGGCGGCGGCGGCGCTGGCCCAGTCTGTCCAGCAATACAACTGGACAACTTCAGTGTGTCTTTTTACATTTGAAAAGAGATATTTGTCTAGGTTGTTTTTAAAAGCAATCAAATGTGACGTATGGTGACATTTTTCTGGCCCGTTTTGTGTGGATGTAAAAAAAAGATTCGGAATATTGTGTGGACTCACTCTGCCCTCTAGCGGTTGGAGCTGGAAACACTTGTCCATTGGCAATTTCACATTGGCAAGAGTACTGTTCATGAAACGTACTCGAGGAAGAATTTGCAAAAAGGTTTGGGTCAACCGTGACATTTCCGTCAGTGTGCAGCTCGGAGCCGGAGAACGTTGAGGCGGCCGCCTACAACTTGAGCAGTCTGCTGGTGACGTGGGAGCGGCCGCGGGCCGTCTACGACGCCGCCATCGAGAGGTACTCGGTCAGCTACAAGATGGCCGAGGACGGCGAGGACGCCGCGCCCTCGGAGTATCTGACCGACGGAGACCAGGATGTGGTGAGCCGGAAATTCAGCTCTCCAACTTTGGAAGGGCGGCAAAGTCAACTACTGTTTCTGGCCACCAGGGGGCCATCCTGGACGAGCTGCTGGCCAATCGCACCTACGAGCTCCAGGTGGTGGCGCTGTGCGCCAACGGCCTTTACGGACGCCTCAGCGACCCGCTGACCTTCACCCTGCCCGCCGATGGCCCGGGTAAGCGCCAGCAAATCTCCAATGGAGTCCCGTCCGTCTCCTTGACTTAGCGGTTGAACTTGTTGTGCCACCAAACTTGTTTCCTTTTTCATTTGTTGTAGTAAGCCAGCCCCTTACAATCTTGACACCAAATAAACACAAGAGTGGAACTGAATAAGTTGTCGTATGACATGTTGAAGATGTGTTCATGTGTGTGTGCGTGTGGCAATTATTATCAATGCCAACTAACCATGAACTGCAAATTATTTTGTGGACCTTCAAGCTGTGGCTCCACCACAATCACTGTTGTAGAGGCATGACATGTAGGTCATCACACACACACACACACACACACACAGATACAGCTAAATTGCTAAAAGGTCACTTCAAGCTTCTGAAAGCAGTTTGACGCGCCAGGTAAGAAGCGATGTCGGCCCCTTCCCTCCCACCGTGTGCCACGGGCGCATTTGCAGGAAAGCTTTTTGGGTTTTTTTGCGTGGCGGCGGGCGGGCGGACGGGCGGAGTCCAAATGTGAAAGCGGCCCGCCCGCCCGCCTGCCTGCAAGCAAGCGAGCGAGCAAGCAGAAAAGCCTTTGCTGCAAATGCGCTTGGCTTGGCTTTGCTCTCTCTCCCTCGCTTGCATGAGCTGAGCATCTACTTGGAGCATGGAAAGGTCACGTTGCCATTTTCCTTGGCCATTTCCCGACCATTCCCAGAGCATTGCGCTCGACTCTCTCTTTTTGTGTGATCCAGTTGCCCGAGCAAAAGCCAGTTTTGCCTCTCCCTTCCTGTTGTGGGCAGTATGGCTTGCCCGCCCGCCTCACTTGTGCTTGGACAAAAATGAGGCCAAACTTTCTTTCGTCTGATTTTGTGCTCTTCTTTTCTTCCAGGGGATGCTCTGATCCCAGATTCCAACCAATTTGACGATGAGGTAAGTCAGAATGTATTTCTTCAACGGATTCCAATCCCTTTTTGTGCTAAATTAGCGCCATTGAATTGGAAACAAACAATGTCAAATGTTCCTTATCTTTCTTACCACTAGGGGGAGGAAGAGCCACCGGATCCATGGTTCAATGGACCTGCGCAAACGGAAGATTACAATGGTGTTTGGATTACCGCCAAAGCGCCCGCGAGCCCGACTTTGGGAGAACCCGGCCAACACGCCGTGCCGCCCACCAAGGCAGACTCAACCTCCAGTCGGCCACCGGGAGGCTCCGCCGGGTCCTCGTTTACGACTCCTCAGTATGCAAACACGAGAGACAGTCAGGGCGGGGTCAGGCCAAAGTTCTCCCAAAACAGCAAAGCGGGCCCAAATTCGACAGCACCGAATGGGGGTGAAGGTGTTCCCTCAAATGGGACAAGCAATCCAATGAGCACCCCCGCAAAAACAACCTTTGACTGGATGAACAGGACCACAGCGGTGACTGCACCGGAGAAGACAACCCCGGGCCAGCCAATGAACACGAGCGCGATCAAGTCCGCCGCCGTCACGGGCCAGCCAACGAACACGAGCACGATCAAGTCCACCGCCGTCACGGGCCAGCCAACGAACACGAGCACGATCAAGTCCACCGCCGTCACGGGCCAGCCAACGAACACGAGCACGATCAAGTCCACCGCCGTCACGGGCCAGCCGATGAACACGAGCACGATCAAGTCCACCGCCGTCCAGAGGCCAGCAACAAACGTGACCGTGACCGAGACCGCAAGCATGAACGCGACGACAGCAATGTCTTCAAACATGACCTGGCCACTGAAGAACACAGACGTGAACGAGACCACCAACACCACCCCGGCGACAAACCAAACCGTAACCATGACCGGGCTGGCGACCGAGCCCACAAACAAGACCGCAAGCCTGAATACCACGACGGAAATGTCTTCAAACCCGACTGAAAACAAGACTGCAAACATGAGCTGGCCACTGAACACAACTGCAAGCGCGACCCCAGCAACAAACCAAACCATGACCAGGCCAGCGACCAAGACCACAAACAAAACCGCGAGCATGAATATGACGACGGAAATGTCTTCAGAGCCGACTGCAAACAAGACTACACGCATGAGCCGGCCACTGAACAAAAGCACAAACGCGACCCCAGCGACAAGCCAAATCATGACCACGCCAGAGACCAAGACCGCAAGCATGAATATGACGACGGAAATGTCTTCAGAGCCGACTGCAAACAAGACTACACGCATGAGCTGGCCACTGAACAAAAGCACAAACGCGACCCCAGCGACAAAGCAAACCACAACCAAGACCGGGCTGGTGACAGAGACCACGCACAAGACCACAAGCATGAATACCACGACTCCAAACAAACAGGCAAAGAACCAAACGGCGACCTTGATGAAACCACTCAACAAGAATACAAGCATGACCAACACTAAGAGCATGGCCACAGACCTGACCCGTCCTAGCGACCAAATCATCACAACGTCGTCCGTCCAAATGGACCCACGCCAAGGGCAGAGCACACCCAAAACAGTAAATACCGGAAATGGTGGTGGTGGTGGTGACGATGACGTGGTCCAGGTCCAGGGTGAGCCCCCAGGGGCATCTCCCCCGCGAGGGTCTACAACGCCCAGCATGCCTCAGTTTTCAAGCACAAAGTCTTGGCGGAGCCACGTTCTTTTGCCGACCATGCCTCCGCTGTCCGAGGGTGAGCGCCTCGCTGTCCTCCCCGCCTCTTGGTCCCCCTCTTCCCTTCTGTATGGTGCCGCAGACCCCCAAGCCACCCCCTGGTCTATCCCCTCCGCCCGCTTGCATGAGCTCAGCCCTTGTTCCACACCGGTCCTGCTGCCTCACCAAATCCCTGCTTCTCCCAACTCCCAACCTGCCGCCTTTTCCGCTGACGACTCTGCGTCTTTCTCTCGGGCCGACCACACCGAGTTGCCGCAGTTCAGGACGATCTCCCCGTCCGTCGGGCGGCGCGCCGGCACCGCCCCGCCGCCTCGCCGAGACCCCGTTTCTCGTCCCGGTTTCTCTTTTGCCGGTGACTTGGCGTCTTTCTCTTCGGGTGACTCCACCGAGGTGTCGGAATCGGGAGCGTCCGAGGAATCGCTGTCCCTCGGCCCCGCTTTGCAGCCGTCGGTTCTGTTCTCGAGCAATCCTCCTCTTCCGGCCGCCACTCCGGGCCTGATGCCGTCGTTTGTCGAATTCTTGGGGTACGGAACAGAAGGCACGCCTGACTCCTTCCCGCCCGAATCGGGCTTTTCCGACACCATATGCGGTTGCTCCCTGGAGCCTTCGGTATCCTGGCCCCACACCTCGCCGCTCGTCCCCCTTGGGACCTCGACTTTGGGTCTCGGTGCGGCTCTCCTTATGAGTTCTTTGGGTGCCAGCTCTTTTTCTGGGGCGGCTTCTAGCCGCCCGGTGGTTCTGCTCTCGCCCTCCTCGCCGGCACCCTCCTTCCTGCCGGCCACTCACAGCGGCCCGCCCGTTTCCGTTGCAGCCCTCCCAACCGAGCCCGCCTCGTCAGCACGGCCGCCTTCCGTCCCCACGCCACCCGGTGTCTCGGAGTCCGACGTAGATCAGGAGCGGGACAGCATCCCGCCGTCGGCCTCGGGTGAGAGCGCCCTTCCTCGTTCCACGGATCCCGTCACTTTAGGATCCGGACAGACGCACGGAGATTTGGACGACGTCTCCTCGGCTTTCTTTTTTGACGGCGGGAGCGGGAGCGCCGCCGGGTCCGGGCGAGCGAGCGCCGCCTTGCCGAGCGTAATCGCGGTCCCCGCGCCTATCTTCCCCGAGGACAGCGGCTCGGGTCAGGCCGAGAACCCGCTCGACGGCGACGGCTCCTCGGACTTCAGCATTCCTGAGCGAACCCAGAGCGAGTGGGGAAAAGAGGAGGAGCCAGTGGCAGGTAACGGGAGAAGAGTCCGCTCGGTCGTAGTCGAGACGAGCGACGTGACGACCCCTGCCGCCTTCCGAATCCACTCTGGTCGACATTCCATCAGTCATCTAGTCATCTTCCCAGCATGCATCCGAGGGAGAAAGTCACCAATAGAAAGCAAGAGCAAGCCAAACCATTGAGGAGAAGAAATTGTAGACAAACACATTCTGTGTCAAAAAACAAAGCGCGTACGACTACACCTCCGAAAAGAAACGACATGAAATCAGACAAACTGTGCTGTTACGAGAAAGCACAAATGAATCCGTGACATCATCCATACATAACACAAAAGGATGAAAGCAGCTGCTCAGCGGCCGTTCAGGAAATTCCCAATGCTGTCCTCCAAAATTGCCGCGTAGAAGTGTTCTCATCATCATCATCATCTTCATCGTTTCATGCTTGACTACTTGATCTTCCCACTGAAACTTCTTCCGACGGAGCTTCTTTCTTGGATTGATCGTTTTCTTTGCTGCGATGCGTCGGCGCCGAGCAACTCGGGGCGCCAAGCAACTCGGGACGCCAAGCAACTCGGGACGCCGACTCGCGTTTCCTCCGTCGTCGAGCGTCATCTTGGGTCGGGCGCTAACGGCGTGGTACGTGTGTGCGCAGACGTGAGCGACAGCAGCCACGAATCCCGAGTGGGCTCGGTCAGAGAGGGCGAGAGGAAGGCGCTGGTCCCCCTGGCCGTCATCTCCACGCTCACGGGCCTCGGGCTCCTGGTCCTGGTTGGCATCCTGCTCTACTGGAGGTGAGCTCCTTCCAAACTTACACCGTCTGTCATTTTTCAAATGAAGCGCTCGGGAAAAAATGTGCCACTTTGGGCCGCAGGTTGTGTTTCCAGACGGCGCATTTCTACGTGGACGAAAGCGCCCGCCCGCGCCTTGCCGCCGACGCAACCGCGTTCACATCGGGTAACCTCAGTGCCGATGCAAAAAAAGGAAAAAAAAAAGACTTTGTTTCACTCGCGCTTTGCCTTCCAGACGAAAAAGCCGCACTCCCCGTCCAAGACTTTGTCCAACGCGTCTCCGAGCTTCACCGAACCAGCGGATTTCAGCGCAAGTTTGAGGTGCCTTCCAACTTTCTCTTGCCAACGGCCTTTGCTGCGTGCGTGTGCGTCCTCGTGTCAACATCGATTGCCGTTTTGTGTTGTCATGGAAACGCTGCGCCATCAATCCCGACCCCACTCCCCGCCTTCCCTGTCTTGCTCCTGTCCCGCTAGCTCCTCAAAGAGAGTTACGAGGTAAGACGCCCCCTCCTGGCGAACGTTTGCATGCACACCCCTGCACGCCTGTCTCGTTTGTCCCTCCTGCCTTTTGTTTTTTTATTTGAAATAATTGATTTACTTATTTTTGAAAGGCGCCTGTTTGGTTTGTCTGATGACGTGTTCGCCGAGCCATGTTTTCTTGCATTACGGCCTTTATTTTCAATATTTGGAATCGGCCAACTCAAAAGCGCAGCAGCAGCTCACATTGACCTCTGACCTAAAGACACAACCCAATTTTTTATTTTTTTTTCTGCGGGAGGAGGTGCAGGCGTGCGCGGCGGACGTGGCCACGACCTCGGAGACGTCCAGCCATCCCGACAACAACGGCAAGAACCGATACAGCAACATCCTGGCCTGTCAGTGGGAGCCCCGGCTTTTTTTGCCCTTCTTCTTTGCAAACTCAAGCCAAGTGGATTTTTTGCCTTTCAGTCGACCATACTCGAGTGCGACTCACGGCGGCCGACAACGGACGGGATTACATCAACGCTAACTTTGTGGACGTACGTGAGACATCCGCCGAGCCGCCTTCTCGTCCTTTTCCCGCGCTCGTCGCTTTCGGCCTTTGGTTGAAAAGTTTGCCCGTCGCTCGGTTAGCTCATTTGTCATTAGCCACGTTGTCATTGCTCAAGCAATCAAATGCAGGTTTGGCTGGAGAGCCAAATCTTGTTCTTGTGTTTTTTTCTTCTCCCGTGCGCGGCAGGGCTTCAAGATGCGCCACGCCTACATCGCAGCACAGGGGCCGCTCAAGTCCAGTACGGACGACTTCTGGCGCATGATCTGGGAACAGAAGGTCGGCGTCATCGTGATGATCACCAACCTGCTGGAGAAGGGACGCGTGAGTGCCGCCATCGTGTGGAAACAAGTTGGAAGGGAGGCCTGAGGCTGACAACTTGACTCACTTGTGCCTCCAACTTGAGACTTGGCCGTTCAAACTTGACATGAGCCCAAGTGTGCAAAAGCTTTGCGTTTGCCGTCCGTCCTCAGAGGAAGTGCGAGCGCTACTGGCCCGTCGACGCGCCCGAGGACTACGGCGGCCTACTGGTGGCGCCCAAGAGCGTCCGAGAGCTGGCCCACTACACTCGGCGGACCTTCAGCGTCACCGATATGAAAAAGGTTCCTTCTGCCAAGACCGGATTTGCCATTCTGCTTTTGGCCCCGCCCCCTGACACGTCCGCCCGCAGGCTTCCGGGAAGAGGCGGGACCGGGAGCGAGCAGTCACGCAGTACCACTACACGCAGTGGCCCGACATGGGCGTGCCCGAGCACGCCTCGCCACTCCTCAGCTTCATCCGCCGCTCTTCTCGGGCCAGGACGGCAAACATGGGCCCGGTGGTGGTGCACTGCAGGTTTTTCCACATCCGCCGCCAAGCGCCTCCGGGCGAGCGTGTTCATTCCCGTTTGCGTTTAGCGCCGGCGTGGGCCGCACGGGCACCTACGTGGTGTTGGACAGCATGCTGAGGCAGATGAGACACGAGGATGCCGTGGACGTGGACGGGTTCCTCCGACACATCCGCACGCAGAGGAACTACCTGGTCCAGACGCAGGTCACCTTCTCGCCTTGCCCGCTCTTCACTTCTTTGTTTGTTCCAAGCTCCACGCTTGCCTTCCCCTTCAGGAGCAGTACGTGTTCATCCACGACGCCTTGGCGGAGGCCATTTTGTGCGGCGACACGGAGATGGCGGCCTCGGACCTTCACGCCTACGTGGGGCGGCTGCTGACGCCGCTGCGTGATGGCGGCACGCCGCTGGAGCAGCAGCTGGAGGTGACGCCGCGGCTCAACCCCCCACCGCATCACGCCACGCTAACATGCCAGCCTGACGTTCGCTTTGCCTTTGCAGCTGCTGAGCGCCCAAGCGGCAAACGACGACGACGCGACCGCTCTTCACGACGACAACCGGCAAAAGAACCGAAGTGGCTCGCTGCTACCGGGTGAGCCGGCGGCCGTTTGCCTCGTGCTAATGCAAACGCTAACCGCTCCGCCCGATTGGCGTTCTTGCAGCGGAGAGGTCGCGAGTGCGTTTGTCGCCGTGCGCCGGCGACACGTCCGATTACATCAACGCGGCCTACGTGACGGTAAGGCTGCTCGATTAAGTCAATCGGAAAGCGAAGGTCAAAACGGACAACTTATGTTACGTAGAGCAATCGACGTCGATTACGTCAACGATAACGGACAATTATGGCGGCAGGGCTACAGGAGGAGCAAGGAGTTCATCATTACCCAGAATCCTTTGCCAAGCACCCTCAAGGACTTCTGGAGGATGATTTGGGAGCACGACGTGCGGGTCATCGTGTCGCTGCCGGGACCCGAGCGCGCTCAGGTCACATGACACTCAACGTGTTTAAACCCGAAGGACAAATAGATCTGATTGTTGTTGTTGTTGGCGCACAGGGTGAAGAGGAGGAGGAGGAGGAGCCGTGCGTGTTCTGGCCCGGCAAAGGGGAGCCGCTCCGCTGCCAGAACTTGACCGTCACTCAAACGTGCGAGAGGGTGCTGTGCCTGGCCAACGAGGACGCGCTGCTCGTTCAGCACGTGGCCGTGCGGGCCGCGCAGGTGCGTACGCCGCGCAATTTGGTCAAATGGTGTGGAAAGCGGCGTATGGCGTGCGTTCAGGACGACTTTGTGACGGAGGTGCGCCTGTACCGCGCCCCCCGCTGGCCCCACCCGGACCGCGCCATCAGCGACACCTTTCTGCTGCTACGGCTGCTGCTGGAGGAAACGCCCACCGAGGGAGGGGCCGTGGTGCTCCTTGACCGGTACGCCGCCCCTGCCGCCGCCCGCCCGCCCGCCTTTGCGAGTAAAGTCTGTTGACATTTTGGCTGGCGCAGAGCGGGCGGAGTGACCGCCGGGACTTTCTGCGCGCTCTCGTCTCTAATGGGCCAGCTCCGTGACGGACGGCGCGTCGACGTCTTCGGAGCGGCCAGGATGATCAACCTCGCCAGGCCCGGCACCTTCTGCAAGCGCGTACGCCGCCGTGTTCACTTTTTTAAAAAACATATAGAGAAACTTGTTTGACATCCAGATTTGGCTGGAAATTGGAATTGCTTTTTTCATAGTAAAATTGCAACAACAAAAAAAGGTTTTACTTTGAAAACGACTTTTTTGTTTTCATGACAAAAATGACATTTTTGAATAGAAAATGGCGAAGAATTTTTTGCAATTTTTTCCATTTGCTGCTTAGGAGCACTTGGAATTCCTGTACGAGGCCTTGCTGAGCGTGCTGGACGAGCCCCAAGAAGAACGTCAACAAGACCAAGTCGACGAGGCCCGCCGAGGCCGAGAAGAGCACCGGCTATGGAAGAGCGGCGGCGGCGGCGCACGTCAGGAGCGCAACGGCGCCGTCACGCCAGCAGGGGGCGAAAGCGCCACGCCAGACAGCCTCGACTCTCTGGTGTGATCAGAAAACAAATGGTGAGCGAGTTCACCGCTGCCTTTCTGCTGGCCAAGAGAACTTTGGACGTCGACGTGGTCTCTTTTTGTAACGTGCCTTTAAAAAAAAAAAAAAAAAACTCTGCGACCAGACGAAGTAACACGCTGGGCTTTTTACATATTTATTGGCAGCAACAATGTAAAAAGCAACACGGCAGCAGTAGCAACTTTTGCTCCTCATGTTCCTCCCCAAAGGACCAAATTGTATTTATGGCCCATTTTCATATTTAGTGCTTCCGTCTTCAGTTGAGGTCAAACAAATGCGCAAGATTCTAACAAATCTCTTTTCTATTTGTTTTTTTCTGCTCTGCTGCTTTCGTTTGCCATTAAACGATTACCAAAATCATGCAGCGTGTTTTTTTAAACCAACAAAACATGCAGGCGGAATTCATCCACCGACCTTTACGCTCTTATTTTCCAAGAAAACGATTTTCTTTATTTGAAAAACTCCTCCAAAGCCGAATTTGGCCCGGTGATGGAGCTTCTGTTCATCCTTTTCATCCCGATCAAAGAACGAAGGCTTTCCGCGTGTCACCTTTGACATACGTGTTGCTGACAAATGTGCAATCTCAATCCCATGTGGATTAAACCACACGTAACACGTTGCAGAGGCCGTAAAACGTGACAAACATGCCTTCTTAGTGTATTTTCTAATCCGGATAGATTGTCAGCAAACTGGCCGTCATCAACAAGAGGGGGCGGGGGGAGCAATTTGGAGACGGCCAAATGGAGACAGAAAGTGGAAGAGATCAGGGAGATTTGAGCTGCAGCAACACGATTTCAATCCTCCTCTTACATGCTTGCTCTTGTTAGCGTTTGTGCGCACGCGCACGCGCACGCACGCACCCACATCGAGTCTCCTGCATCGAATCAATTGGCCTGGACAACGGCACAGAAAAAGGCTTACAAAAGTCGTCATTTGTGCAAATAGGCCAAATTAGGATGAAAAGGCCCTCAGGTAATCAGAAAAGTAGGTTTCTCAAAAAGTCATGTTCGAAATAATTATTTCTATTTCTGTAAAGGTATATTTGTGAAAAGTCGTAGGCCCTCCATCCTATATTTCATCCGTATGAAAATGACGTCAGCAAAAAGTACATCCTCCCTTTTTCTTCTGCCGTGAAATAAGCAACTCTTGCAATCCAATCCTATCCGACATGTTTCTGTCCGGCGCCAACATGTTTGATGCGCGGCCGTTTGCTAATCACGTTGGAGGATTAATCATCTCTCTTGGGGAGACATTGTCCAGATTAGGCAAGCGCGTAATCCCACCAGATGCCCGCGCGCCGCCGCCGCCGCTTTGCCGGCCGGCGCGACGCCGTTGTGCTTTTCTGAGCGCAAATTAGCATCAAGCTAAACTTTTGTCAAGTGGAGCAAAGAGAAATGAAGAAAGTTCACTTTTCATCCTATAACCCAAAACGTTATTTTATTCAATTGGCTACTGGTTATTTCGTATCTCATCAGCAGTTAGAGTCCGCGGGTACGCGCATGCGCACTCGCGCCCGTACACACAGTTTGGGGCCCTACCTTGATTTGGAGATGATGTCCATGCGCCTATCCTTCGCCACAAAAAGCTCCGTTCCTTTTTGTAAAAGTCCTCCTTGTTGTCGTGTAGTTTAGGCACCTTTTCTTTCATTTTGGCCGGTTGCCATGACAGCGGCTCCGTCATATGTCAGTTGTATTTCTCCAACACTCCCAGGACATACGGCGAGGGCTCGTCCATTAAAATCCCCAAAAGGCCTCCTTCCCTTCCCTTTCCTTTCCTTCACTTCTAGCTACATAGCGCCAAATAACCGAAACTTGTGCTTTACTTTTGACATCCGGTATCTCGTCTCGCTCTACGGCAAGAAATGGGGCAACATAAATCACCCGTTGGCTCACGAGCGCCCCCTCAGTGCGGCAAAGTACTCCCTGCCTCAACCTGTGCCTTTTTCTCCGTAAAACAAAGCGTTTCACCTCTGGAGTTGAACAGGAAATGTGCTACGAAAATGTCCAAATGTTCACATTTAGTATACATAAAGATCCGTGGGCAATTATTCATATTGCTTTTAGGTTATATTTGGACTATGAATATTGATTTGATGTTGTATTTTTACTCCCCTGAGCTCGCAGAAAACATTTGGTGACCTTTCCACTCGTATGTTGTGACCTCAAGGCCCAACCTTGACCTGTAGGCTGCAAACGAAGAACTTGTAAATGCACAAACTCAACTGCGGGATTTTATTGACGGCAAACTTCAAACATTTTGTGTGTGGGAAGTGACAAAGCCAAGAGGAAAAAAGTTTCAAACTAAAAGCAACTGAGCTGACAATCACACAACACATTGCGAGTCAAATAAATACAAGAAGAAAAGGCAAAGCGATCATTTGCCCATTCATGTCGCTGTCTCCAACGAAGGCTCGTTTGCATCTTTCACACACATCCGATTTGTTTCTTGCCACTTTCGAGTTATCAAGCTGCCCTTTGACCTCATCTACATCACAAATGACTTTTGCTTTCCCTCCGTTTCCCTCGTTGACCTGCAGGCCAATACAGCAAGACGCCAAAACGACAAACGTTACAACACTATGCTGCTCACAAGTCAAATCTTCCCTATGACAGACGACACGGCCCGGCACGCAACATCCTCGGCGCTAACTCAGAGCAAAATGGCCGACCTCCTGTTTGATTTTTCAAAACTTGCTGAGTGAGCGTAAAGGAGCCAAGCTCTCCTTCCATTCCAACACTATCGAGGGGGGTTGCCCCGATTCAAAATGGCCGACCTCACTTTGGGTTCCCTGAGAGTTTTGGACACGAGAGTCCCGTTACGGCCGACGCGTCCCCCGATGGGCGAATTTTCATCTTTGGAGCTTTGACTGAGTGCAAAATGGCGACTTCCTGTTTCCTTTCAGGCGTGAGAGTTCATTGTGAACCTTCCGAGGGTGGCTCTAGTAGACTTTGAGAAAGATGGATCGTTCACAACAGGCTTCAGAAGAAATGCGGCACCCCTAAAAAAAGCGAGCGATTGGTCAGAAGGAGTGTAGCGAAGGGCGCGGCGCCGGTGACGTCATCGGGAGGATTCCAGCAGGCTGCTGGCCGTGGCCACGTTGAGGCCTTCGTTCTTGAGGCGCTTCAAGGCCGGCACGTAGATCTCCTTGCTCATGGGCAGCAGCACGCCCATGGAAGCGATCTCACCTAAAAAGGCAACGCGCAAATCAAATCGCCTGGCGAGGTCGCCCGTCCGTCGGTCGCGCTTTATGGACAAACCGTCGAGGAGCATGCGGGCGGCGATGGCGGCCGGGTAGCCCACGCTCTTGGCCATGGCCGAAAATCCCCCCACCTCGCCGTACACCACCAAACTGAGCCGTTTGCTCTCCAGCTCGCCCGTCGGGTGGCGCAAGCCAAAGTCGCTGAGCAGCACGATCATGTCGCGCTCGCCGCTGCCTGCACGCACGCACAAACCAACCACTTGGTGAGCGGCCGTTGTTGACAAAAGACCAAAACCGCCAACTAAAGCTGAAATCCTAAAAAGGAAAGCAAGTGTTGGACTGCAAAGAGAACGAAAAGCAAAGTGGGACCGAGAACTAGACCCGAATCGGGGTGAGCTCGGGTGGCGTCGCGCCGACCGTACCGTAGGAGAGTTTGGCTTCCAGATGTTTGCTGAGCGCAGTCAAGAGGCTGTCGGCGTGAGGAGCCACGTCGTCGTTCAGCATGCCGAACCTGAACACAAGTCCACCGGGGTTAGCACGCGTCAGTGACGCCTACCAAGCTATTTGCCGCTTGCGGGCCGGGCCGAGCCGGGCCGAGCGGCGCCTCTCACAAAGTCAGATGAAGGCAAATTGGAAAAAATGCAACGTTCACCATTTGAGCGCGTCCAGGCTGCGCTCGTCGCCATCGAGGCGCTGGCGGACGGCGGCCCGGAAGGCGTCGTCAGTGGTGTCGGCGGGCAAGCCCATGGCGTGGCTCACCAGAGCTCTCTGGGCACACGGCGGCGGAGTCAGTCGGCGAGGGGCGGGGAGGGGCGGCGGGAGCCGCTGCTTACCCAGGTGACGGCGGACGACGCGTTGGCCAGCGTGGGGTGCGGCTCGTTGTTGATCAGACCCAGTTGGACAAAACTGCGCAGGGCCCTGGAGAAACCCTGCGAGCCGCAACAACGCTCTTACTCGCTTCCTCCCTCCCTCCCTCCCTCCGCCGAGCCAAAGTAAGCGCTTTGAACCGAGCTGACCTTGTAGCGCAGCGTCCCTCGAATCAGCGTGTGCACGTCGGGGATGTCGTAGAGCTCGGCGTACTTGGTGCTGTCGCGGTTGGGATAACCTTCCAGGTTGAGGCCGGGGAAAAAATCCATGGGCTGGACGGCGTCCATCAGACCGCCGCCGCCGGGGATCTTCACCAGCTGAGCCGCACAACGCCAAAACATTTTGGCCGCCCGCCGTGTGGATTTTGGTCAGGGGCCGGCCGTCTCAAAGCACGCTACGTTACGTACCCGCTTGTCGCAAAGGAAGACGGCGGGGCTGACGGAGGCCAGGAGAACGCCCGAAGGACTCCAGCTGAACTTGTAGCGCAGAGGGTTGTCGGAGCACTCGGGAGCCGGGAGCCCGCCGCAGTACGACACGTACGACTCCACCTGCGTGCGGCCGCGAAAGTCAACCCACCCGATACGCGTGCCGGCCGGCCGGCCGGGTACTCACCGTGCAGCCGTCCGCTTTGGCCTGATCGATGCACTCCATGGCCAGCATGTGATCGATGCCGGGATCCAGGCCCATCTCGTTGACCAGCGTCACGCCCGCCTCTTCCGCCCTGAAGCCCGCAGACGCCTTGAAAGCTGCCCACCCAAATGTGCGTGCGCGCGCTTACCTGGCGTGTAGGTCGCTCATGGCCGGGCTGAGGTAGCTGGCGTTGA